>NC_068937.1:6218206-6524418 GCF_016801865.2 Culex pipiens pallens
ATGGGTTTCCTCTCGGCGCTGCTCGTTGAACAGGCTCGTCTCATCTCGCATGTCGGCACGAAGGCGAAGGCCGTGGCTTGTTAAGTCAACTTACTCAATCGCAACAACAACAACAAAAAACGCTTAACATTTAAACCTCAAGTTCAATTCCTTCAAATCAAAGATGGCGGCGGCGGCGAAGCCGCGCAAATTGAAACGTCATGCAAATGAAAAGTGACAGCCCGGAAAATGCCCCCCTCTTCAAATCGCGTAAACAAAGTAGGCTATTGTGGACTGCCCAAGCCTGCCTGGCTGGTGCAATAATAAACCAGGTAGGAACAGCATAATAATTCGAGCAAGGGTGTCGGACCATAATGACGATCTAATTAGCCGCACCACCGCCTACTGTTTTGTTGACAGTGGATAGCGAGAAATGGGAAGGGAAGAGGGAGGGCGGCGCGCACTTGACAGGAGTGACAGGTCGCGGTTTTTGTTTTGTTTTCATGGTTTGGGAAAATACAAAAAGGGGGAACGAATGAAGCAACAGGTGGAATAGGGATAGTTGTTTTGATGGTTGATATGATGACGAAATTCTGGGAAGTTAGATCTCGAAATTTAGGTAAGTATTTGCAGTATAAAAACAACGTTGAAATAAAATTAAAAAAAAAAAAAGCTAACTTCCAAATGAATTAAAAAAATGTGTCTCTACCTTTTTAAGTTTCTGTATGATGGAAAATCAAAAAGTACCATAAATTTCCGATAAAATGGTATACATCACGATTTTTACAGTTAATGTACGAAAAATGGAACAGATTTTCAATTTCTCAAAAAAACCCCTATGAAACCAAATTTCTATCTCATCTCCGTTTTGCTTTCCTCTCCCTCTATGAGGAAAGGCTATAAAATCACTCGGAAAATGAACTTCTTTATTCGACCTTGTAGACCCACCTGCACGTATACTTATCGACTCAGAATCAAATTCTGAACAAATGTCTGTGCGTGTGTCTGTATGTGAGTCCGTGCACCGAAAAATATGCACACGATTATCTCCGGACTGGCTGAACCGATTTGGACCGTTTTGGTCTCATTCGATCCGTCTTGGGGTCCCACAAAACCCTAGTTAATATTATAATGTATAAAAAAGTACTTCAAAAGTCAAACGATATTAGCTAAACTTCCAAAGATTGTAAAAAGGGTGGTTTTTTAGATTTTCAAATTTTTAGATTTTCAGATTTTTAGATTTTTAGATTTTTAGATTTTTAGATTTTTAGATTTTTAGATTTTTAGATTTTTAGATTTTTAGATTTTTAGATTTTTAGATTTTTAGATTTTTAGATTTTTAGATTTTTAGATTTTTAGATTTTTAGATTTTTAGATTTTTAGATTTTTAGATTTTTAGATTTTTTGATTTTTAGATTTTTAGATTTTTAGAATTTTAGATTTTTAGATTTTTAGATTTTTAGATTTTTAGATTTTTAGATTTTTAGATTTTTAGATTTTTAGATTTTCAGGTTTTTAGATTTTAGATTTTTAGATCTCATTTAATTTTTAACTTAATTTTTTATTAAATTTTCATTCAATTTTTATTTAAATTTTTAATTTAAGTTTTTATTCAAATTACTCAAAACTCTAAAAGCTTTAGAGATTTTCAAATTTTTAGATTTTGAATTTTTAAACTAAAATGTGAAAAATTATTAGATTATTAGAATATTAGATTTTTAGATTTTTAGGTTTTTAGATTTTTAGATTTTTAGATTTTTAGATTTGTAGATTTTTAGAATTTTAGATTTTTAGATTTTTAGATTTTTAGATTTTTGGATTTTCAGATTTTTAGATTTTTAGATTTTTAGATTTTTAGATTTTTAGATTTTTAGATTTTTAGATCTTTAGATTTTTAGATTTTTAGATTTTTAGATTTTTAGATTTTTAGATTTTTAGATTTTTAGATTTTTAGATTTTTAGATTTTTAGATTTTTAGATTTTTAGATTTTTAGATTTTTAGATTTTTAGATTTTTAGATTTTTAGATTTTTAGATTTTTAGATTTTTAGATTTTCAGGTTTTTAGACTTTTAGATCTCATTTAATTTTTAATTTAATTTTTTATTAAATTTTCATTCAATTTTTATTTAAATTTTTAATTTAAGTTTTTATTCAAATTGCTCAAAACTCTAAAAGCTTTAGAGATTTTCAAATTTTTAGATTTTGAATTTTTAAACTAGGGGAAATTCTCGTATGTTTGGCAGGTTAAGCACTCGCTCCTAACTCCATCCAATCTGCTGATTTTCACTATTTAAACAACTAATTTTGCAAAACTTTTGATAGAAGCTTGCTTGCTCACTTCTTATAGGGCTATTTATCACTCGATTTCAGTTGAAAACGCTTTTAATTAGCTTTAATTGAATGTCAAAGTTCTGACCTGCCAACATTAGAGGCACGCTGGAATTAGATGCTGTTCCCCTAAAATGTGAAAAATTCTCATCAAGTCGGCGTCACGTAACACCACCGGCGCAAGAAACTTGAACCTTGATTTCCCATGGCCTGCTACTACTTCGAAGGGTACTGTAGAGGGCGGTGGCAGCGCGCGGTCACACGTGTGTCAATTATTGTTGTAAATATGGAAATTCGACCGAACGACGACGGCACTGGTTTCGTCACGATCGATTTCAGATTCAAATCGGCTTCCATGAATGAAGGTTGCTGTTGGGAAATGACGTTTGATTGCTCGCAAATGCATACCAATGTGGAAATTACGAAGGTACGTAACTGTCAAAGGGGGGTGTTCAAAAAGTGTGACGCGCCTCTCGCATCACAAATAATTGAGGTTATCCTCCCAAAGTTAACGATACACTTCCTGCCTACGGAACGTGGAACGTGCGTGCCATGTGCTGATATCGCGGACAGACATAAATCTTCATTCAAGTAAGTAATGGACGCAAAAAAAGACCGCGAGAAGCCAAAGTGTGAGAGGTCACTTTCGGGCCGGAAGAAAGGATCACGACCAGCTGTCAAAACGCGAAAAACAGAAGAAAACATCGCAAACTTAATAACAGAGTAGCGTCGCGAACCGAAAATGGCCAACTTGGACCGAGCCTCCGGATGTCACTCAGCACAGAGACTGCGTCGCCGTGGACAACGGATCTTCGTTGACGCGAGCGGATGTGCAAGGGTCGGTGCACCGATTGTCGCCCCAGAAGCAAACCAACGTGTTGCGCTAGCGATGCACAAGTGCGCAAAACGGAGCTGTGTCCCCTTTTCGCGCTCCTCCTCTCTCGCGTCGTTGCAGCCGAAGAAAGTAATACATAATAATCACAGCAGCGTGGCTGCCTGCTACGACGACCACGTTTGACGTTTGGCGGGAAGTGGTCAGTGCCAAGTTCAAGGTTATCAACAAGTGCGGCTTTTCTTTTTCTTTTTTTTTTTGAGGTTAGAAAGTCGTTGGTCGCCGTAGCAACCGTAGCCAACTGCGATGACGTTTGGGGATGTGGTTCAGTCGGTTTTGTTTTATAAACAGACGAAAACGTGTTAATTTGTGCGCCGGCGATTGAGTGCAACTTTGCAGTCTGAATGGAGCTCGCGCGGGTTTGCATTTTTTTGTGTTGTAAACAAAGACGCGACTGGTGGTCATAATTCACACAAATAGAACCCGTCTGGGTCAGTGGAGGAAGGCAGGCGAATGCGTTTTTATTTTGCTGACTTGTTTTAGGTTTTTGTTTGGATAAACAATTGACACACGCGGTAGGGTGCCAAAGCCTGTAATAGAAGGTTGGAAGAAGTTGAGATTTGCACTTTTTGGAATTACGGTATCGATTTGGTGTTTTCGGCAATGTTTTAGGTATGGATGAGGAAAAAATTGAGGATTTTTATTTATTTTTGACTATTTTTATAAAACAAAAGAAAATATTTAACTTGTTACACAACTAGGTCAATACAAATCCAATATTCTGAGATTCCACAAAAAGTGTCCACGGGGTTTTTGAATGGTCCCTTTCCCATTTTTTCAAACATAAGTAGTTCTTCATAAACAGCCGACTTCTCAAATATTTTTTTATTCTTAAAACTGTTGGATTCTTTCATTTTCTAAAAAAAACGACTACTAATTTTTTTCCAAACAACCTTTTTTTACTTTTGTAAATTTTTCAATCGAATATTTCTCAAAAAAAAATACTATCAAGATTTTTTTTGAAGTTTTCTGTGAGTTTTCTCACTCTTGTCTAAATATTTTTGTGAGTTTTTCCATTCTTTCAAATATGAGTCGTTCTTCAAAAAAAAAAAAAAAGAAGTTCGACTTCTCATAGTAGTTTATGCAACAAGTTGCAAAAAGAAGATTTTTTTTAAAGAACTTTTCAGCATTTATTTTGAAAAGTGTAACTATTCGATGCTGTTATTTTTGGTATATAAAAGTAGGCTTTTTCGTCGTTCAAAAATGACAGGTAAAGTAAGTAGTTTCACGACGGAATTGCAAAAAGTTTTTTTAATGTTTTTATTTTATTTTTAAAAACCTGTTCTTGACTGTTGTAGTATTTTTGTGATATTTTTTTCATTCTTTCAAACGTGAGCAATTTTTCTAAAATATTTTGAAAGTTTTTATTTTTTTTATCGAAAAAAAAATGTTGAAATATTTTAGTGACTTTCCATTCTTTCAAATATAAACAGTTAGGAAAAAAAGTCTCCCTTCCTAAATATTGTTGCAAGATTTATTTTCCAATAGTCTCTTCTAAAGAAAAAAAATATGAATATTTTTTAGACCCACACCAAAAGTATTGTAAAAAAAAAATTAATAAAAATCGACTTTTTTCCTTCCGGCATTTTGTCCATTCGACCTTTTGGCATTTGACCTTATGTGACTTTTCATATTTTTACAAATTTTTAAAAAGATTTTTTGAACTACAGACGAAAAAGTTTTAGAAAATTACTGTTTCCATGAATTCATTTATACACCCAAACGGTGGTTGCATCATTTTGCTACAAATCTGCACGGAAGTGCAGTCATGCCCCGGTTAAGCACGGCCCAGTGCTTAACTGAAGCACATTTGCTATAATCGTGTGAAAAATCATACTAATCGGGATGATCTCAGCTATCGATTGCACTTATGATTGCATGAAAATTTCACAAAAATACATATTTTTCTCGTATTTGCAATGTTTTTCGAAAAAATACTCAAAATTATTCTTATTGCAATATGGGTATCAAATGATCGGATTTTTTCATGAATTTTGAATGTAATATTTTTTTTATTTAATTTACTAAAGTTTTTCACAAAACTACGTATTTTTGAAAAAAAAACTAAATTTTTAGTTTTTTATAATATGAGTATAAAACGATCGAGATTTTTTCATACATTTTGAAAGTTATAACACACATTTCTGAAAATACTATTTTTTTACAAAAACAAGTATTTTTATTTTTTTAATACTCAAAATTTCATTTTGTCACAATATCGGTATGAAATGATCGTTTGTTTTTAGTGTATTTCGAATGTAATAACAACCTTTTTTGAAAATACTAAAAAAAATCACAAAACTGCGTATTTTCGAAAAAAAATTAAAATTTCAGTTTTTTCAATATGGATTTCAAATGATTGGGATTTTTGCAAAAAATTCTAATATAGCATAATTTTGTTGAAAATACTCAAAATTTCCACAAAATTACGTATTTTCGAAAAAAAAATCAATATTTCAGTTTTTCAGAATATGGGTATCAAATGATCGAGATAATTTAACGATTTTTTTTTTTTTTGAAAATACTCAAAATTTTCACAAAACTACGTATTCAGCAATCCCTCATGAAAACAGCATGGAAAAAACAAAAGTGCTCGGATCGGGCTCACAATTTTTCCTTGGCCGAAATAATTAGACCCGTATTTTTTTTTTGTTTGGCCATTAGGGTGACCTACGCCTACATGTCTGGGTACCAAAATTTTCGTAATCAAAAGACGCAACTTTTTGGTACCCAGATATGTATAGGTCATCGCAGAAATTTTAAAGTTATCGCAGTTTTAGTGAAAAAAGTTGATTTTTTGCCGATTTCGTCATTTTCCGTTTTTTTGCGCGGCGCGTCGAAAACCACGGATTTTATTTTCAAAAAATCATATCTCGCAATCCTGTTAATGAACTCCTCCAATTTTTAAGTGTGTTACGTAAAAATGTCCGGGGATTCCGATAAAAATATTTCCAGACATAGGCTCTTTGGTCCAGACACCGTCAAAACGGTATTTTAAAGTTTCATACGCCCTTTTCATATGTTAGGCTGAATTTTTGAAACTTCTTGGTATTTTTCTTCGAAAGGCCAACTCATCACCTTTCATTTGCGTATAAGACAATTGAAATCGGTTAAAATGGCGAGGAGTTATGATTTTTCGAAAAAAGTGATTTTTGCGAAAATCGACGAAAATGGTCATTTTTCAGATCACCTTAACACGGCGTAGGTCACCCTAATGACCAAACAAAAAAATACGGGTCTAATTATTTCGCCCAGGGAACCCCCAGAAAAATTTTGAGCCCGATCCGGGCACTTTAGTTTTTTGCAATGCTGTTTTCGTTGGGAATTGCTGTATTGCTGAATAAATAATCAAAATTTCAAAGTTTCAAAATTTATTACATAAGAAATGTTTCAAAAAAATCCGATCATTTGTTATCCTACTGAAATTTTGAGTGTTTTTTTTTCAAAAACACATGTTTTGTGAATATTTTGAGCATTTAAAAAAAAAATTATTGCATTCCAAATGTATGAAATAATTACGATCATCTAATACCCATATTGTAAAAAAAAACTTAAATTTTGAGTTTTTTTTTTCAAAATTACGTAGTTTTGTGAAAATTTTCAGTATTTTCAAAAAATGTTATTGTTACATTCGAAATGTATGAAAAAATCCCAACCATTTGATACCAATATTGCAAAAAACTGAAATTTTGAGTATTTTTTTTTCGAAAATACGTAGTTTTGTGAAATTTTTGTGAAAACTTCGGATAATCGAAGGTGGCAATTTGGGAAGCATAACCTTAACTACTCTTGAGGGGTTACATACATGTAAATCGGCAAAAATGTCAGAGGTGGGTTTGAGCACACACTTAAACTTTTTTTTTTAATCTGTTTTCAGGGCATTAAAATATTACTTTTCATCTATTAACAAAACAAATTTGAAGACATTTGGTTGTAGCTTTGCCGAGATATAGCTATTTGAAGTTAGCAGTTTCAAAAAACGGGTGCCACGATATCTCAACATTGCTTCGACCAAATCGGCTCAAAATTTTGGTGAAGACTCGTTAAACCGGTCTCGTGTGCATGACGAAGGCCGATTTTCAAAAAAAATTGTTTTAAAAAAAGATAAAAATATTTTTCTGTTTTTCATATAAAAATCGCCAGTTTTTGATTTTTGTATTTTTTGAAAATTTAAAATTTCAAAATCGGGCTTCGTCATGCACACGGAATATGTCTTGGGAGTCTTCACCCAAAATTTCAGCCAATTTGGTCCGTCCCATCTCGAGATATCGTGGCACCCGTAAATCAACTCGGGGTTTAGAGAAAAACGCCAACACAGTTTGACAGCCCGCTTTGCGCATGGCAAAATTTTGAATTTAAATCGTCTCTAACTCAGTTAAATCCTGAAATACCTTCATGAAACTTTCAGGAGTGTTCGAAAATCATCTTTTAAGTTGATTTAATAAATTTTCTGTAACATGAAATTTTGTGATTTTCTACATGTATGTAACCCCTTAAAGCAGCGCTTGAAACGCTTCCAGGTCATCATCGATGTGATATTTTGTTCTATTATTCAAGTTCCAACTGAACTTCAATAACGTGCTATCCCAAAACGAAAAAAATCCACTTTCGATGAAGATGTTAAGTTTTTTCAACAAGATCCGAACGAACATCCAGAAGGTCAGAAGAACCAACAGTTTCCACCTAATCGCGGCCATCGTTGAAGGACAAAAAAGCGTTTTTTTTTGTTGTTGCTGCCACGTGTATTCAAAATTGCAGTAACTCTGATGAAACCCTCCAACTGGAGCGCACACGCGCCCCCACTCAGTATGAGCGATTCAGCCAAGGGTCATGGTTTGCTGCGATTGGCACGTGTGGCAAACCATCAACATTCGTCTTTCCGCGATGAACTCGATCAGCTCGATACTGCTGGTTCTTCTGACCTTCGGATGTTCCTTCGGGTCTTCGGGGCGACACTCGGATACGCTGGACTACGTCGTGTCGATCGTGCTGGAACTGGCCAAAGCAGAGCGCGGAGTTCCGAACTGTGTGTTCTACGAAGAAAATAATGCATCGTTTCAAGATGGATTTTTGGGACAAGTTTTGCGGGATGCAAGGTTGACATTTGTGACCAAGACGGTGTTTAGGAGATCGAATTTTTCGGTTGACAAGGTTACGTTGCTCACCGAACCAATGGTGGTCATCATTCAGGAAGGTTTGTGGTATGGATTTTCTCGAGATCTCCTGCGGAAGTTTAGGCCAAGTACCAAAGTGATAGTGACGTATTTCTATGAAGTAGGACTGACGAGCAGTTTGTTGTGTTTGACAAACCTTTCGTTCTACAATACGGTTTACATTAGTGGTTTCAATCTCTCGGTTACTGTTGGAGACATTGTATCCAGTAAGTACCTTGACTATCGGCCACCTCCAAAGGAGCTGTTTAGAACAACGCCAAGACGTAACTTGGCTGGACGTCCAATCACTTTTATCACAATAAACAATTCAGTAGAAAGGTTTAAGTTACTGCTTGAATGGCTTGAAGAAGCGGCACTCTTCATGAACACCACGACTCTACAATCGTACCATCTCTGTAAAAAGGGCAATGCACATGAAAAAAGTGATTGTTTTTACCGTCATTTTTATGCTGAAAATGTGGATCTGGATCTGTTTTCGATTCGTATTATGCCATTTTATGACGATCAGTTTCAGTTCTTGTACACAAACATACAATTTGACGTAGGACTACTCGTGCCGAGGTTTCCATTAAGCTACTTTCAATTGTTCACGATGCCGTTCAGCTGGGAAATTTGGACTCTTCTTTTGGTTCTTTTCATGCTGGTTGAAGTGTTGCATTTGACTTGGCCAGCAGTTTACAAAAATGAACCAATTCTGACGGTCATTTGTGGGTTCGAAAGGTACGATCTTCACAAAGCTGGACGTTGGGAAAAAATGGTCCTCTTTTCCATGATCGTCCTGACATTCTTCGCTATCAACGCCTATGAAACAATTCTGATTTCGATGATGACCAGCAAACCGGCGGCTAAAGAAATCAAAACATTGACAGATTTTCACGAATCGGGCATCAAAATCAAAAGCGATCGCCAGATAAACCGGCTCGTTGATCAAATTGGCTTTGCAAAATCGTACGACAATTTCTCAGAACAAGGATTGGACATGGCTTACAAAATGGACCTGGAACATGCCTACGTTTTCAGGAGAGACATTGAGCGGGAAATTCTGCCAAGGTACTACGACTCAGCGAACCGTATGTTCCGATACAAGTGCCTGGAACAATCGCTTGGACGATATCCCCAAATTTTGATAACCAAGAAACGAACCCCGCTGATGGATGCTTTCGCTTACACGCTAAACTGCTTGATCGAGGGTGGAATCTACCACTTTTGGGCCAACACGTTAGCAAATCTAGTAACGAAAGGTAACCATCTTGCGGAATTTGACCTGAGCGTGCTGTACTTTTCGGATCTTGCACCAGCTTTGCTGGCGTGGTTTGTTGGAAACGTTGCAGGTGGCGCCATCTTTTGGATTGAAATGTTGCACGGTAAAATTTCCCTGAAAATGTCTGCCCTCAAGCGGAGGTTAATAACAGTCAGAAATCTAGCAAAAAGTTAGTAGTTTTTTCTAAATTATCAGCTGGAACAATGCTGTAAGTTGGTTAAGCTTGTTTTTCGCAATTATATATAATCATACAAAAAAAATCGCTACACCCCGCCACGACGGGGCCATAGACGGCCGGATTCCGGAGTGGGTGGTGCGGGGACACTTGTCCAACGTCGTTGCACACGTCCGCTGGCATGGAGTCCCGATTTGCCCCGACGGGGCTCGACGGACCGTTTTAAGCCATATCACTCGCGGGTCGACTGTTGAGCGACGCGCTGCATTCTCGTACCTATAGCGAAGTCAAGTTTGGTAATGAGGTCGTCGATGGGCGTATATGAAAATTCAATCACCGAACCGGGAACGCCGTAAGCCGGTCTGCGGAGAGTGGTGCGCACTCGGAGATGCATGCACGTATCTACCACCGAGAGCTGGGCATCGGCGTACGAGAGGAGACGGGGAGGATAAATCCCGAAATTACCGGCAGTACTTTAATCGTGGGTTCATTTTCAAAAAAAAAATCGCCCTTCAAAAAAAAAGTGTCGATACCGAGACTCGAACCCGAGATCTTCAGCATATTGAGCTGTGCCTTTGCCGTATCGGCCACCACAGTGATGGGATGAACTGTTTTAATGAACGAATGAGCACGATTTGTTGTTGTTGTAGTGCGAGAGATCTTTACTCTCGGCAAATAGTACTTTCCTCTCGTTTCTTTTCGAAAGGACTATCCGCATGGACTTCAGCTTTGGGTGTATGATTTAAAAAAATAATAATTTGATAAAAAGTAAATAAAAAACAAAAAATAACAAAAAAACACCTACTAATGTTTGGTTGTTGGTGTGAGTGTGATAATAATACATAAAAAAATGCCATCAACTTCAATACTTGTGGAGTAATTTTGATAAATCTGATAGTGTCACCTATGCCCTCAAAATTGCCAGCTCGAATACACGTGGCAGCCACAAAGCGCTTCACTCGTCCTTCAACGATGACCTCAACCGGGGTTGAAACTGGTGGTTCTTCTGAAAGTTAATAACCTTGCCGAATTCAACCTGGAAGTGCTGTACTTTTCGGATCTTGCACCAGCTTTGCTGGGGCGTGGTCGGTTGGAAACTTTGCAGGAGGCGCCATCTTTTGCATTGAAATTTTGCATTATGTAATTCTCCTGAAAATGTCCGCTCTCAAACGGAGATTAGCCAAAGTCGGAGCAAAACGAAGACAAGTCAAAGCTAACATACACGAAAAAATAACTGAATCAGCTTTTGAAAAATAATTTCTTAATAATTAAATAACAATTAATTTGTTTCAGTTTTGTTACCCGTAATTTTAAAATCAAATCAATCAAAACGTAGCCCCACGCCATCGGCATGTAAACAAACCCTGCGCACCCCAAAAAAACACTCAAATTGGGTAAAAGATGCCGCCAAAGTACTCTAAATAGGGTACAGAAAGAGAGAGAGAGAGCAGATCGTCTGCTAGTCTTCTTCCTCCTAATCAGATTGGCAAAACAAATAAGAAGAAGAACGAACGAATTAGATTCGGCGGCGAAGAGAGAAACTGCCACATTGTGTGAGAAGAGGTCGGGGTCGGTTCGCACAAATTTTTATCAAGAGTCAAGGACAGACACATAATTTAGAACACAATGTAGGCGCATATTTGAATGCGCAAGTAGGCCGTGCGCGGACTTGAGAGAAGAAGAAGAGCGTGCTTCCGAGTAGGAAAAAAAAGCGGTCGTTTTGTTGATTATGGGAAGCCAATTTCGAGGGCGCTGGTTCAGCAATTTTGAATTCTAACGGAGTTTCGCACTAAATGGATTTGCACTGTTCGTCGTAGTATGTCATGAGAGGATTATTTTTTTCTGGTAGCTTTATTGGAAGGAAGCAATCCTTCCAGGAACGAACGACGTTGTGGACCCAAGTGGACTTACATTCTTGAATGTGAAGTTGCTTTTTTCTTGTTAATGGTTCTTAAAAAACACTCTAAAAAGATCCGGGATCGCCAATTCCAGACCGGCAGCTCACAGCAAAAAAATCGATGGTAACATTACATGCACCACATGTAAATTTTTAGTAAACACACAAAAAAATGTTGCATCCGACGGGATTCAAACCCAGCACCAACAGAAGGGACTGGCGCCTTAGCCCGCTCGGTCATCGGACCATCAGAATGAAAAGGCTAAACAGGTAGGTTTCCCATACTGATACATATTTCAGGGTGTAATATTACATGATTCTTCGTGCAATAACGCATTTTTTATTACAGTCGACTCTCTGGCTGTCGATCTTCTCGATATCAATATTGCTCCATGTACCGATGAATTCTTCAGTCCCTTCAAACTACATACTTCGATTGTCTTTATTCCTCGATATTTTCTCTTGCTTGAAGGATCTCTTCCTCGACGGTCCCTTGTATTCAATTTGCTTTAAACAACTATTTCGGTTGTCAAAAATTTCACTTTCTCATGGCTTGCGTAGACATTTTCCTTTGAAAAACGAGGCCTTGCAGGGAGTTTGACATTTCTCTGTTTTTGTTTGCTGGACGTTGCCATGATTCTCTTCCATAGCTGGTTAGCAAGAAAAAACTAATTTCAATCGAGTCTTCGTTTTGCATCGTTCTGTAAACTGATGATTCTCTTCCTCGACGGTCCCTTGGATATTGACAACCAGAGTGTCGACTGTGTTTATGCAGAAATTTTCTGATTATTTTCATGTTGTCAAGTTGTGTTCAAATCCATTTTGTGCCAAGTTAACGTTAATTTTTATCAGATTTTTTCAACTGCTGATTTTTCTTGATTTGACGTGGGACTACGCTCTTGCCATTTTTATTTTTGAATCGTTTCAAATCATTGAGTTTGATTTTGAGCGCTCGCATTCTAGCTTTCACTTGTGAAATTCCTTTCTTAAGCTTGGATACTACCAAAATCGCCTTGAGTATCATCAGTTCAACTCCGAACATGGTTAAACTGGCAACACTGCCAACCAGGTACGCCAGCCAAGCCGGGGCAAGATCCGAAAAGTTCAAAACATTCTCAAAACTGGCACTTTTACGCACTGCCTTAAAACGCTTCAGCGTGTCTTCCCAAAAGTGGTAGATTCCACTTTCGATGCAGCAGTTTAGCGTGTACGAGAACGCATCCATGAGCGGGGTTCGCGGTTTGGTCACTCTTATTAGCGGAGATTGCCCAAGCGATTGGTCCATCATGCCGTACCGATTCATCCGGTTGACCGGATCGTAGTACAGCGGAAGAACTTTCCAAGCCTCGTTCCGATTGCAAACGTAAGCATGCTCCTGATCCATTTCCAAAGCCATACTGAAAGATTTTGCCGACTCGTTGTCGAACGTTCTGGCGAAGGTGTTGCCCAGACCGATGACGAGGTTCATGGAATCGTCGACCTTCACTTTGATGCCAGATTGGTGGAAATCTGCCAAAGTTTGGATCTCTTTCGAGGCCGGTCTTCTGGTCATCATCGAAACTAGCTTCGTTTCGTAGGCGTGTATTGCGAAGAATGTCAGCACAACCATAGACAGGAGAATCATCTTTTCCCAGCGTCCAGCTTTGTGAAGAGCGAACTTTTCGTACCCACAGATAACCATCAAAATGGGTTCGTTTGTGAAAACTGCCGGCAAAGCCAAGTGTAACGCTTCCATCAGCATGAACAGGACAACCAGCGTGATCCAAACTTGCCAGCTGAACGGCAGTGTGACCAGCTGAAGAACTGTCAACGGATACCTTGGCACGAGTAGTCCCACGTCAATTTGTAGGTTTGTGTAGAAATTGTCAAAACGTTCGATGCCATCAGGCAAAATGCGAAGCACAGAAAGATTGATGTCAATGTTGTTATCATAAAAATATTTTAGAAAATACGTTGTACTGTCGTAGGAATCGTCGCGATCACATGGAACGCTGGATTCCAAAGCTGTTGTGTTCAGAAATGACGCCGTCATCTCAAGCCATTTGAAAAGCGCTAATAGGACTGTAACAACGCTATCGCTCGCGACAAATGTGATTGGTTTCCCATGCATGTTACGTCTGGATGTAGGTTTGAAGAGATCGCTCGGAGGGGGTCGGTAGTTGAGATGTACGTTTTCCTCAATATCACCTAATGTAACTTTGTTATTTAATCCATTAATAAAAACTGTATTGTAAAATGAGAGAACCTTCAAAAACTTCAAACTGCTCACCAGTCCTGCTTCATAGAAATACGTCACAATAACTCTAGTGCTTGGCTTAAACTTCCACAGGAGATCTCGAGAAAACTCATACCACAAACCTTCCTGAATGATGACCACCGTTGGTTCTGCGTGCAACGTAACATTCTCAACTGAAAAATTCGTTCTCCTGAACACCGTCTTGGTCACAAACTTCAACCGTGGATCCCTCAAAAGCTTTTCCAGGAATCCATCTTTGTTCGATACATTTGATTCCTTATAGAACACACAGTTCGGAACTCCGGACTCAACTTTGGCCAACTCCAACACGATCGACACGACGTAGTCCAGCGTTTCGGAGATTATCCCACAAAATCCGAACGAACATCCGAGGGTCAGAAGAACCAACAATTTCCACCCGGTTGAGGTCATCGTCGAAGGAAAAATGAAGCGCTTTGAGGCTGCCACGTGGATTCGAGCTGGCAATTTTGTGGGCATAGGTGATACTATCAGATTTATCCAAATTACACCACATGTATTGAAGTTGATGGCATTTTTTTAAGTATTATTATCACACTCACACCAACAACCAACCATTAGTAGGCGTTTTTTTGTTATTTTTGTCATTTTTATTTATTTTTAAATCTTTAAATCAAATCAATTTTTTTTAAATCATACACCCAAAGTTAAAGTCCATGCGCATAGTTCATCCCATCACTGTGGTGGCCGATACGGCAAAGGCGCAGCTCAATATGCTGAAGGTCATGGGTTCGAGTCTCGGTATCGACATTTTTTTAAGGGTGTTTTATTTGGAAATTGAACCCACGAGTAAAGTACTGACGGTTATTTCGGGATTTATCCTCCCCGTCCGTTCACAGTGCCATTTTGCTCCTCTCGTATACCGATGCCCAGCTCTCGGTGGTAGATACGTGCATGCATCTCCGAGTGCGCTCCGCTCTCCGCAGACCGGCGTACGGCGTTCCCGGTTCGGTGATTGAATTTTCATATACGCCCATCGACGACCTCATCACCAAACTTGACTTCCCTATAGGTACGAGAATGCAGCGCGTCGCTCAACAGTCGACCCGCGAGTGATATGGCAAAATACGGTCCGTCGAGCCCCGTCGGGGCAAATCGGGACACTATGCCAGCGGACGTGTGCAATGACGTGTCCCCGCACCACCCAACCCGGAATCTGGCCGTCTATGGCCCCTTCGGGGCGGGGTGTAGCCTTTTTTTTGTATGTTTATATATAATTGCGAGAAACAAGCTTAACCAACTTACAGCATTTATCCAGCTGATAATTTAGAAAAAATATACTAACTTTTTGCTAGATTTCTGACTGTTATTAACCTCCGCTTGAGGGCAGACATTTTCAGGGAAATTTTACCGTGCAACATTTCAATCCAAAAGATGGCGCCACCTGCAACGTTTCCAACCAACCACGCCAGCAAAGCTGGTGCAAGATCCGAAAAGTACAGCACGCTCAGGTCAAATTCCGCAAGATGGTTACCTTTCGTTACTAGATTTGCTAACGTGTTGGCCCAAAAGTGGTAGATTCCACCCTCGATCAAGCAGTTTAGCGTGTAAGCGAAAGCATCCATCAGCGGGGTTCGTTTCTTGGTTATCAAAATTTGGGGATATCGTCCAAGCGATTGTTCCAGGCACTTGTATCGGAACATACGGTTCGCTGAGTCGTAGTACCTTGGCAGAATTTCCCGCTCAATGTCTCTCCTGTAAATGTAGGCATGTTTCCGGTCCATATCGTGAGCCATGTCCAATCCTTGCTCCGAGACGTTGTCGTACGATTTTGCAAAGCAGCCAATTTGATCAACGAGCATGTTTATCTGACGATCGCTTTTGATTTTGATGCCGGATTCGTGAAAATCTTCCAAGGTTCTGATTTCTTTAGCCGCCGGTTTGCTGGTCATCATCGAAATCAGAATTGTTTCATAGGCGTTGATGGCGAAGAACGTCAGAACGATCATGGAAAGGAGGACCATTTTTTCCCAACGTCCAGCTTTGTTAAGATCGTACCTTTCGAACCCGCAAATGACCGTCAGAATGGGTTCATTTTTGTAAACAACTGGCCAAGTCAAATGCAACACTTCAACTAGCATGAAAAGAACCAAAAGAAGAGTCCAAATTTCCCAGCTGAACGGCATCGTGAACAATTGAAAGTAGCTTAATGGAAACCTCGGCACGAGTAGTCCTACGTCAAATTGTAAATTTGTTTTCAAATACTGAAACCGATTGTCATAAAATGGCAAAACTCGAATCGAGTACAGATTGATGTCCACTTTTTCAACCGAAAAGTGTCTGTAAAAACATTCAATTTGGTTTACTTCATTGCCCTTTTCGCAGAGATGGTACGATTGAAGAACTGTGGTGTTCATGAATAGTGCCGCTTCTCCAAGCCATTCAAGCAGTAACTTAAACCTTTCTACTGAAGTGTTTATTGTGATAAAAGTGATTGGACGTCCAGCCAAGTTACGTCTTGGTGTTGTTTTAAACAGCTCCTTTGGATGTGGCCGATAGTCAAGGTGCTTTCTGGATACGATGTCTCCAACAGTAACCGAGAGATTGAAACCACTAACGTAAACCGTATTGTAGAACGAAAGGTTTGTCAAACACAACAATTTGCTTACCAGTCCTACTTCATAGAAATACGTCACTATCACTTTGGTACTTGGCCTAAACTTCTGCAGGAGGTCTCGAGAAAACTCATACCACAAACCTTCCTGAATGATGACCACCATTGGTTCGACCGGCAACGTAACGTTCTCGATTGAAGCAATCCATCTCCTTATCACCGTCTTGGTCACAAATTTCAACCTTGCATCCCGCAAAACTTGTCCCAAAAATCCTTCGTGAAACGATGCATTATTTTCATCGTAGAACACACAGTTCGGAACTCCGCGCTCTGCTTTGGCCAGTTCCAGCACGATCGACACGACGTAGTCCAGCGTATCCGAGTGTCTCCCCGAAGACCCGAAGGAACATCCGAAGGTCAGAAGAACCAGCAGTTTCCACCCGATCGTTTCCATCGCTGAAGGACGAATGTTGATGGTTTGTCACACGTGCCAATCGCAGCAAACCATGACCCTGGCTGAATCGCTCACGCACGTGTCAAATTTATGTATGGTACTGCAATGTAATTCAGTTCCGAATAATATGTTTGCTGAAAGCTTTCGAAATGGGCCATGAATATGCATACGTTTTCAATCGTATCGAAATTCTCCCTTTGTACTACGATCCGGTCAACCGGGTAAACCGCTACAGCTTGATGGACCAATCTCTCGGACAACATCCGGTCATAAAGCTGAACTTTTTGGTCCTTGCCCCGGTTTTTGGCGTACCTGGTTGGAAGTGTTGCAAGTGTTACTATCCTTAAGTATCAACCATTAAGAAAAGAGTCCGACAAATAATCCTACGAGTACCTACGAGCTTTTTAAAAATACACACAAACGTAGTCCCACGTCAAATCAAGAAGATTCAGCAACTAAAGAATTCATGATCTTTTCTATAAAATCGGATTTCAAATTACGTATTTTTTATTACACCCAAAACTGGCATCGCTAGTCCGAGAGAATGATGGTCTCGAGTCGAGAGAATAGTGGTACCATTCACGGACGCAGAGAACACAGCTCGAGATGGGCGATAGAACTATTCTCTCGAGGTTCATTTGCAAAAAAAGTTCATCCGTCAAACAAAAAACCAAAAGTGTCGACAACGGGAATCGAACCAGAGACCTTTGACAAACCAATCCAATGACTTAGCTGCCTCGGCCACCACAGCTTGGTGACCATGGAGAAGTCAGAAGTCGATTTATGACACTTGTTGGAGATTTATTGATTCAACTAACGAACTCATTTGTTATGATGGTGTGAGTTGGTACCATTATTCTATCGATTTTGGCACTGAGCCCTCAATAAATTTTGAGAGAACGATTATCTCGATTCTGAATTTTGGGTGTAGGATGAAAGTTTTTCTATCGATTTATTAATAAGCCAATTTGTTTCTATACTAACATGAGAGCTTCCATACAAAAGTGCCATGAAAACGTACGAGACCCGTAACAGGAGAAGGGATTCTATGATCGATTTGGTGTGTTTGGCAAAGTTATAGGTAGAGCGTCCGATTCCCCGGAAATCTTGGGAATCTGATTAAGATTATGCAACTTAAGTGTATAGAAGCGACTTCAATGGTTAAAATAAGTGTGGAGATCAATTAACAGTTTGACTGAATGTCAAAAATCATACAACTACAAGAAAAAAATTGTTTAGAAAGTAAGTAAAATTAATCCATACTCCACAAAAATATGTTGCCTCTGTGACAAATTGGAGATTGTTTTGCTTCAAACAACTTAATATTTTCGATTATTTGGAGCGAGTTTTAATTTTATGTTCGCATTTTTTAGCAGCTCTCAAACAAAACAAGATAGTTTTTCAATGATTTTTCTTTGGTTTTATTATGCCACATGGGTTTCAGGTTTATAAATGACTTGAATGAAAACGGTCCAATAAACCAAATTTCCAGTTTTTGCTTTTGGGTGATTTTGAAACCGCCTTGAGTCAGGGGTATTGAAAACACTCAAAAAGCAAAAACTGAAAATTTGTTTTATTGGACTTTTTCTAAAAAAAAAACTCCAGATATATAATTTTTAAATGAAATTGCACCAATAATTCATTATAAAGATTATCTTAATTGTGAGAGCAAGATTTATTTTCAGCAGCTTCAGAAATTAATATTATCAGAAATGAATCTTGATATAAAAATTACTGATAATCTGATGATCTGATAATCTGAAAATGTTAACTTCCGCCTGAATTTCGGGAATACCAGTGAAATCTACAAATTTTCCGGGAAACGGAAAAAAAATCTGGAAATTCCGGGGTTTTTGCCAAGGGCGGGAAATTGAATACTCTAGTCATAGGTCATGAGTGAAAATCTAAAATCTAAAATCTAAGATCTTAAATCTAAAATCTAAGATCTAAAATCTAAAATCTAAAATCTAAAATCTAAAATCTAAAATCTAAAATCTAAAATCTAAAATCTAAAATCTAAAATCTAAAATCTAAAATCTAAAATCTAAAATCTAAAATCTAAAATCTAAAATCTAAAATCTAAAATCTAAAATCTAAAATCTAAAATCTAAAATCTAAAATCTAAAATCTAAAATCTAAAATCTAAAATCTAAAATCTAAAATCTAAAATCTAAAATCTAAAATCTAAAATCTAAAATCTAAAATCTAAAATCTAAAATCTAAAATCTAAAATCTAAAATCTAAAATCTAAAATCTAAAATCTAAAATCTAAAATCTAAAATCTAAAATCTAAAATCTATAATCTATAATCTAAAATCTAAAATCTAAAATCTAAAATCTAAAATCTAAAATCTAAAATCTAAAATCTAAAATCTAAAATCTAAAATCTAAAATCTAAAATCTAAAATCTAAAATCTAAAATCTAAAATCTAAAATCTAAAATCTAAAATCTAAAATCTAAAATCTAAAATCTAAAATCTAAAATCTAAAATCTAAAATCTAAAATCTAAAATCTAAAATCTAAAATCTAAAATCTAAAATCTAAAATCTAAAATCTAAAATCTAAAATCTAAAATCTAAAATCTAAAATCTAAAATCTAAAATCTAAAATCTAAAATCTAAAATCTAAAATCTAAAATCTAAAATCTAAAATCTAAAATCTAAAATCTAAAATCTAAAATCTAAAATCTAAAATCTAAAATCTAAAATCTAAAATCTAAAATCTAAAATCTAAAATCTAAAATCTAAAATCTAAAATCTAAAATCTAAAATCTAAAATCTAAAATCTAAAATCTAAAATCTAAAATCTAAAATCTAAAATCTAAAATCTAAAATCTAAAATCTAAGATCTAAAATCTAAAATCTAAAATCTAAGATCTAAAATCTAAAATCTAAAATCTAAAATCTAAAATCTAAAATCTAAAATCTAAAATCTAAAATCTAAAATCTAAAATCTAAAATCTAAAATCTAAAATCTAAAATCTAAAATCTAAAATCTAAAATCTAAAATCTAAAATCTAAAATCTAAAATCTAAAATCTAAAATCTAAAATCTAAAATCTAAAATCTAAAATCTAAAATCTAAAATCTAAAATCTAAAATCTAAAATCTAAAATCTAAAATCTAAAATCTAAAATCTAAAATCTAAAATCTAAAATCTAAAATCTAAAATCTAAAATCTAAAATCTAAAATCTAAAATCTAAAATCTAAAATCTAAAATCTAAAATCTAAAATCTAAAATCTAAAATCTAAAATCTAAAATCTAAAATCTAAAATCTAAAATCTAAAATCTAAAATCTAAAATCTAAAATCTAAAATCTAAAATCTAAAAATCTAAAATCTAAAATCTAAAATCTAAAATCTAAAATCTAAAATCTAAAATCTAAAATCTAAAATCTAAAATCTAAAATCTAAAATCTCAAATCTAAAATCTAAAATCTAAAATCTAAAATCTAAAATCTAAAATCTAAAATCTAAAATCTAAAATCTAAAATCTAAAATCTAAAATCTAAAATCTAAAATCTAAAATCTAAAATCTAAAATCTAAAATCTAAAATCTAAAATCTAAAA
Organism: Culex pipiens pallens; assembly: GCF_016801865.2. Taxonomy (NCBI): domain Eukaryota; kingdom Metazoa; phylum Arthropoda; class Insecta; order Diptera; family Culicidae; genus Culex; species Culex pipiens. Next base: position 6,238,767 of record NC_068937.1, read on the forward strand.
TCTAAAATCTAAAATCTAAAATCTAAAATCTAAAATCTAAAATCTAAAATCTAAAATCTAAAATCTAAAATCTAAAATCTAAAATCTAAAATCTAAAATCTAAAATCTAAAATCTAAAATCTAAAATCTAAAATCTAAAATCTAAAATCTAAAATCTAAAATCTAAAATCTAAAAATCTAAAATCTAAAATCTAAAATCTAAAAATCTAAAATCTAAAATCTAAAATCTAAAATCTAAAATCTAAAATCTAAAATCTAAAATCTAAAATCTAAAATCTAAAATCTAAAATCTAAAATCTAAAATCTAAAATCTAAAATCTAAAATCTAAAATCTAAAATCTAAAATCTAAAATCTAAAATCTAAAATCTAAAATCTAAAAATCTAAAATCTAAAATCTAAAATCTAAAATCTAAAATCTAAAATCTAAAATCTAAAATCTAAAATCTAAAATCTAAAATCTAAAATCTAAAATCTAAAATCTAAAATCTAAAATCTAAAATCTAAAATCTAAAATCTAAAATCTAAAATCTAAAATCTAAAATCTAAAATCTAAAATCTAAAATTTAAAATCTAAAATCTAAAATCTAAAATCTAAAATCTAAAATCTAAAGTCTAAAATCTATAATCTAGAATCTATAATCTATAATCTATAATCTATAATCTATAATCTAAAATCTAGAATCTATAATCTATAATCTATAATCTAAAATCTAAAATCTGCTTGGTTAGGTTCTAAGTGATTTTTTACTCTTGTTCGAAATGTTTTTTTTAAACTCCAAACCACTGAAATAATTAAAAGACCAATGAACTTAATTTTGTCTTTCTCTTATTTTATTACAGGTACGTTTTTCAAACTTAAAAAAATGCGAGAGTGCTCATTCAACAAGGTACGTGAAAACACAGTGAGAAAAGTCAGAGTAAAAGTTGTACGAGGGTAGAGGCTGGGTGCTAGCCGAATTGATAACGCCAAAGTTCCGCTTGTCGCTTGTCACGGGTTCAAATCCCACTAATGTCGCGTTAGTTCAATTTTTAATTTGGGTCACAAAACCTTGTCAATTTATGAAAGGTTAATGCTAATAATCATGCGAAAAATGTAAGCAAATTTTGCTGATTTGTCTAGAAAGGATTTGTTTCATTTGAGATTCAAATTATAGGTTTAAAAACATCTCGTTTTCACCACAAAACCTTTTAATATTTTTTTACCCAAAAAACGCACAATCCTTCACCCTTCCTTTGTTTGACAAATGCGTTTCGCTAAAGTTCCATCTCCGGCGATAATTACACGTCGTCGAAAAAATTCGCAATATCTGAGCTCGAGTTCGCACAAAAAAAAAGGGTTCCCGTCTGGTCTGGGTCGCGCACGTTTTTCTTCCGCGGCGTCTGGGTCAACGGATTTCAGGTAGAAAACGCGCCATCAAAGGCGGCGCTGAGAAATCGACTTTGACAGCGACGGCGGCGGCGGTTATTGCGAATTTGGTTTTAAAGTGCGCGCTCGCGAATCCTTCGAGGAAGGTCGGTGCGCGATTTGCGAAAACTATTCCAGACTGTTTTTTTTGGTCTTCTTAGGTTGCATATTATCTATTACAAATGAAGATAGGGGTTTGTGTCTAGCCAATAAAGAGTGTCATGAATCACTTTTTTTTTTGCTGTTGCTGTTCAAACTTGACGTTTTTGGGACTTTAAGATTTCTACTGCGGGTTGCACCCAAATTATAGAGTCGCGGTCCGCGAAATTCGACCAGTTAAAAAAAAACCAAACCCTAACCTAGCAACGAGCGAGTGGCCGACCTCCGCCCAAAAAAAAAGAGCGTCTGGAGGCCATAAATTACGAGCCGAGTCGCGCTATCAACCTATGCTAATTTTCTAAAGCAGTTAACCGATAACCGTCACACACACACCCGAAACTATTCCGGTTTTAGATCAAATGTCGTCTGGCCACCCGGCAACGGAAAAGGCCAACCAAATATAGTTTACATAAAATATATTTCGTTTATTACGAGCTAATTTCGGCGCGCAGATAAGCTGGCAGCACTGCCACCCTGCTCTGGTGCCTTAAGACCGCTTTGGCTGATAAGAGGCACACTTGTCAAGTGTCAGCGCCTGCTGCGCGTTGGATCACCCTTCTAATCGATCCTCTTGAAAAGAAAAAGAAGAGGATAGTTTGCGCCACCAATTAACGATTCACGCGGGACGCGACAAAGTTGTCTAATTGCGCGCACCTGTTCGATTGTTCACCACCTTTGCTGGTGGTTTGCAATCAATCACCAGCAGCAGGGATGTAATTTTAGTTTTTTTTTTAATGCTATAAAATAAGGAAAATATCGTAAATAAATATTTACAAATCATTAAACCAACCCAACTTTTCGAATGATGAAAAAGACTAATTTAAAATTACATTTTGAAAACTCAAAATTGTTATTTTTTATTTCTAATATTGGCTTCGAACATCTATTTCATTTAAACAAAGCGTTGGTTAAGGTATGTGCACGCATCCTTCCTCACCTGTAGATTCTGTGATTTTTTTCCGTTCGCAGAATTCTCTCTTTGGTAAAAATAACGCAGTAGGGCTGGCCGCCTTGATTTTTGAACTTGCCGCCTTGATTAGAATAGATTAGATTATATATAATTAGATTAAACAAGATTTGACTGTACTAGATTATATAATATTAGATTAGATTAGAGTATATTAGATCGAAGACAACACTGCCAATTGAATATTGACATGTATAGCTTAAAAGATTCCATTGAAATTGATCCAGTAATTTTTTTTTCATAATTGATATTTCGTGCAATAACTTTTTTTTTGAAAAAAGTGAAATAAAATAATAAGTTATGACATTTTAAGAGTTTACTATCTTCTTTTAATTTTTCCCATCAGCTCCTGCAGAATTTATGATGATTTTCTATGAACAATTTAGTGATGCAATTCAGTTTCAGATATTTATTTTCCAATTGTTGAAGATGAGAATTTCTGACATAATTTTCTAATTCAGCAAAAATATCAACCATACATTTGAAAATAATAAAAAAATAGCAAACATATCTCAAAATTATTAAAATAATCTGGCATCACTGCCTTATGAAAACTTGAGTAAAATTTACAGATTTCATTATTTTTTATTTAAATGTTTTCTTATGTAGTTTTTTGAGCAAAGGTTTTGATTGAACTTTGGATTCAACATAAATATTTTTGATTTGGCAGCACTGGATAGAAACATAAAAACGTAAGTTTCATCATATCTCGACGCGAGAGGTTGTTAAATTTTATATTTGAACGTGCACACGATACACGATTTTGAGGGACATTCCTGATTAGCAAAAAAAAAGATCTGGCAACCTTGTTGTCACAATTAAAAAAAATCTATATTTAAGTGTTATGATTTTTTTAAGGCATTAATATTGTTATTTTAGGAAAAATACTTTTGCAATTGTATAATTAACACAAATAATAATACGGAAACCCAAGTTTAAAATTAAAAAAAAATATGGCAGGGTTGCCAACTTGCCGGAAGAATAAAAAAATACCGATGCTTGAATCGACGCTCAATTAAATAAATACTTATGCAATTTTATTTTATGCAAATGTATGAATAAAAAATTGTAACACAATTTTGCCCATTGCTTCTAAAAGTGCTTCAATGTTACCATAGTAACTGAAGATCTGGCAACCCTGTTATAGTTTTGGTGCACTTAAGTGTTTTGAACGAAAATTTTACACGTGAAATGTTGAGGAATTTTAGGCAATTTTTTTTCCGAAAGTATTTGTAGTGCTTCGTTAGATTGGAATTTAACATAAAATATTTTGTCTTGGCAACACTGTCAAATGTTTTTGTAACTTCAGTAAAATTAACTCAACTGACTGGTTGAAGAAAAAATGACTGAAAGAAAATATTTTCAATAATTTTCAGATGAAACCGAAATTTTAACAGTACACAAGAACAAAACAAAGAAGAAAAGAAAAGCAAATCTTGAAGAAAAGATGGTCTGGCAACTCTGCCGTAATATGATTTGAATTGTTTTTAATTGATTTGATTTTTTTAATAAAAAATGCTTTAAAAGCCATTTTTCTAACATTGCTCAATCGCATTTTTTAAGATTTCTGGACACAAAAAATTTACGAACATTTGGCAACCCTGTTTCGAGAAAAAATAGAATTTATTTATTTTCAATTCAACACCTTATGTTGTTATTTTGATACAAATCGATATTTGGCTCCGCTAGACATTAATTTGAAGAATATTACGATGAGTGAATGTTATAGAATATCTGGCAACCCTGGCCTAAATATATATGCTCTTTGGTTAAATGTCTGAAATTTTCAAGACTGAATGCTGTACATTTGGATAAGAATCAATTTTGGAATCAGCTTTTTAAATCTCGCTAGATTTTCATTTGAAATACCTATACGATGAGACATGGCAACACTGCCATTAGCTATGGAAATTTTTATTTTGTGAGGAAAATTACTTCTGCAATCATTATTTTTCCCACCAACAAAAAAATCATTATAATATTAACTGAAGATCTGGCAACTCTGCCTTAAGAATTGATCACTTAAATAAAATTAATGTTTTTTTTAACAAAAATGACACCCAACACTTTTTATTACTTAAGAAAAAAATCATCGCAAAATCTTTGTTTCGAGTATTAAATATTTGTAAAAAAATATTTTTTTAATGTAGATTTGGCAACCCTGTTTGAAAATATTTGCATTTAGTTGGAATTTAAAGTTACCACAACCTCAATTGTTTTCAATTCTACAAACTACATCCCTTCACCATTGGACAAAAAATAATTCAAATTCCACACCCGTTTCTGATTTTTGGAGCTGTCAGGCAATAGTTTTTTTTCGCCGTGCCGTGCCATTACGACGACTATTACAGAACCCGGGCGGCGAAAGAATCTAGAATTGCGCGGCCAGGGTCATCGCCCTTTGGCCGGGGGATGTCCTTGAAAAACTCCGCAGCACTATCTATTTGGCCGCGCTCGAATAAAAAAAAAATGCTAATCGAAATCCATTATCAGTGCTAGTTTTCGGACCGGACTATCAAAATTCTTCGGCGCTGTTGTCAATTAAATTAGCTTGCTGCGAACGAATCAAAGATGGCGCTGTGACGTGTTGGGGAAGCGCGCGCGCGCGCTCGTGTCAAAACTTGTCAAAGCTGGCTGCGGTTGGGAAATTTTCCTGATTAAAAGTGCGTATTTGAATGTAAAATCAGTGGGTTCGAACCAGATTGCTTGGATGATTTGAAAAATATCAACCTTGTGACATAACAATTAAAAAGAAACTATAAATCACCCTAAATTGTCCTGTCGTTTTTTTCCTTCCTCTCCTTATTTTAGTCCTCGTAAGAGAACCCTATCCTTCAAATGCAACAACGAAAAAAAGGTAGTCCAAACTCAATGTACTAGAAAGTGCTTAATGCGTTTTAGTTTGGCCATAAAAATGTGTAATTCCAGCGATAAAATTATCATAAAAATGACTACCCTTCCGCAAAAGTGTTTTTTTTTCTTTCTGTTTGTTATTGCTTTGCTAGTTTCGACTGATTTTATGGGATCGTTTTATTTCAGTGTTTTTGTGCTGTTGTGCGGTGACAGGTGTACGAAAACAGCTTAATTTTACGTGCTTTTTGCGTTGGCAGTTGCAGTTTGATGGTGATTAGAGAGCAGCAAAAAATATAAATTTGTGCAAACAAGTTGTAATGTTTTTCGATAAAGATATTCGATTAAAAAATACCAAAATAACAAAATTCAAAAATTGAGAAAATTAACAAAATTAACAAAATAAACAAAATTAACAAATTGACATAATTAGCAAAATTAACAAAATTAACAAAATTAACAAAATTAACAAAATAAACAAAATTAACAAAATAACCGGAATTAACAGAACTAACAAAATCAACAAAATTAACAAAATTAACAAAATTAACAAAATTATCAAAATTAACAAAATTTACAAAATTTACAAAATTAACAAAATTAACAAAATTAACAAAATTAACAAAATTAACAAAATTAAAAAAATTAACAAAATTAACAAAATTAACAAAATTTACAAAATTTACAAAATTTACAAAATTTACAAAATTTACAAAATTTACAAAATTAACAAAATTAACAAAATTAACAAAATTAACAAAATTAACAAAATTAACAAAATTAACAAAATTAACAAAATTAACAAAATTAACAAAATCAACAAAATTAACAAAATTAACAAAATTAACAAAATTTACTAAATTTACTAAATTTACAAAATAACCAGAATTTACAGAATTAACAAAGTCAACAAAATTATCAAAAAAAAAATTACAGAATTAACAAAATTAACAAAATTAACAAAATTAACAAAATTAGCAAAATTAACAAAATAAACAAAATCAACAAAATTAACAAAATAAACAGAATTAACAGAATTAACAAAATTAACAAAATTTACAAAATTTACAAAATTTGCAAAATTTACAAAATTTACAAAATTTACAAAATTTACAAAATTTACAAAATTTACAAAATTTACAAAATTTACAAAATTTACACAATTTACAAAATTTACAAAATTTACAAATTTTAAAAATCTACAAAATTTACAAAATTTACAAAATTTACAAAATTTACAAAATTTACAAAATTTACAAAATTTACAAAATTTACAAAATTTACAAAATTTACAAAATTTACAAAATTTACAAAATTTACAAAATTTAAAAAATTTACAAAATTTACAAAATTTACAATTTTTTTTCAAAATTTACAAAATTTACAAAATTTACAATATTTACAAAATTTACAAAATTTACAAAATTTACAAAATTTACAAAATTTACGAAATTTACAAAATTTACAAAATTTACAAAATTTACAATATTTACAAAATTTACAAAATTTACAAAATTTACAAAATTTACAAAATTTACAAAATTTACAAAATTTACAAAATTTACAAAATTTACAAAATTTACAAAATTTACAAAATTTACAAAATTTACAAAATTTACAAAATTTACAAAATTTACAAAATTTACAAAATTTACAAAATTTACAAAATTTACAAAATTTACAAAATTTACAAAATTTACAAAATTTACAAAATTTACAAAATTTACAAAATTTACAAAATTTACAAAATTTACAAAATTAACAAAATTAACAAAATTAACAAAATTAACAAAATTAACAAAATTAACAAAGTTAACAAAATTGACAAAATTTACAAAATTTACAAAATTTACAAAATTTACAAAATTTACAAAATTTACAAAATTTACAAAATTTACAAAATTTACAAAATTTACAAAATTTACAAAATTTACAAAATTTACAAAATTTACAAAATTTACAAAATTTACAAAATTTACAAAATTTACAAAATTTACAAAATTTACAAAATTTACAAAATTTACAAAATTTACAAAATTTACAAAATTTACAAAATTTACAAAATTTACAAAATTTACAAAATTTACAAAATTAACAAAATTAACAAAGTTAACAATATTAACAAAATTAACAAAATTGACAAAATTTAATTAGCAAAATTAGCAAAATTCGCAAAATTAACAAAATTAACAAAATTAACAAATTAAACAAAAAATACAAAAACGACAAAATTTTAAAAAAAATAACAAAGAATGACAAAAAATGACAAAAAATGACAAAAAATGACAAAAAATTACATAAAATGACAAAAATGACAAAAATGACAAAAATGACAAAAATGACAAAAATGACAAAAATGACAAAAATGACAAAAATGACAAAAATGACAAAAATGACAAAAATGACAAAAATGACAAAAATGACAAAAATGACAAAAATGACAAAAATGACAAAAATGACAAAAATGACAAAAATGACAAAAATGACAAAAATGACAAAAATGACAAAAATGACAAAAATGACAAAAATGACAAAAATGACAAAAATGACAAAAATGACAAAAATGACAAAAATGACAAAAATGACAAAAATGACAAAAATGACAAAAATGACAAAAATGACAAAAATGACAAAAATGACAAAAATGACAAAAATGACAAAAATGACAAAAATGACAAAAATGACAAAAATGACAAAAATGACAAAAATGACAAAAATGACAAAAATGACAAAAATGACAAAAATGACAAAAATGACAAAAATGACAAAAATGACAAAAATGACAAAAATGACAAAAATGACAAAAATGACAAAAATGACAAAAATGACAAAAATGACAAAAATGACAAAAATGACAAAAATGACAAAAATGACAAAAATGACAAAAATGACAAAAATGACAAAAATGACAAAAATGACAAAAATGACAAAAATGACAAAAATGACAAAAATGACAAAAATGACAAAAATGACCAAAATGACCAAAATGACAAAAATGACCAAAATGACCAAAATGACAAAAATGACAAAAATGACAAAAATGACAAAAATGACAAAAATGACAAAAATGACAAAAATGACAAAAATGACAAAAATGACAAAAATGACAAAAATGACAAAAATGACAAAAATGACAAAAATGACAAAAATGACAAAAATGACAAAAATGACAAAAATGACAAAAATGACAAAAATTACAAAAATTACAAAAATTACAAAAATTACAAAAATGACAAAAATGACAAAAATGACAAAAATGACAAAAATGACAAAAATGACAAAAATGACAAAAATGACCAAAATGACAAAAATGACAAAAATGACAAAAATGACAAAATTGACAAAAATGACAAAAATGACAAAAATGACAAAAATGACAAAAATGACAAAAATGACAAAAATGACAAAAATGACAAAAATGACAAAAATGACAAAAATGACAAAAATGACAAAAATGACAAAAATGACAAAAATGACAAAAGTGGCAAAAATGACAAAAATGACAAACATGAAAAAAATGACAAAAGTGACAAAAATGACAAAAATGACAAAAATGACAAATATGACAAAAATGACAAAAATGACAAAAATGACAAAAATTACAAAAATTACAAAAATGACAAAAATGACAAAAATGTCAAAAATGACAAAAATGACAAAAATGACAAAAATGACAAAAATGACAAAAATGACAAAAATGACAAAAATGACCAAAATTACCAAAATTACCAAAATGACCTGAATGACCTGAATGACCAAAATTACTGAAATTTCCAAAATGATCTGAGATGAGTTTTAGGTATCCATAATTATATTTTTTTTTTTTTCAAAAACATTTAATTGCAACAAAAAAACCCAGACAGATTCCGCCACAGCTTACTCCGTCTCGATGCCGTGGGAAAATTATAAAAAATACCCACTTTGCTCTTTCATTGTCGCAATTTTACGTAGTCTTTTTTTTTTGTTTTCATTTTTTTTTTTTTTGCTGCTCCTAGTGTCTTCCAAGACGCTCTCAAACAAAATATTTCACTCGATTTTTTTTCTGGTTGTTGTTTCGTTTTTCATCCGCAAGATGCGACGCGTCTTATTTACATTTTAATTTATACTCTTCATATGTTTTCGGATGTTGTTCCGTTTGTCGAGACATTTGTCTCTCTTTTTTTTTTTCTCTGAATGCACTAATTAAGTTTTTTTTGTGCCTTTTTGCTTTCATTCTGAATCCGCTGCGGACGCGACCCAAGCAGGCTGTGAAAAATTCTTCCTTGGTTCATGCGTGGCAACCACCGCGCGAGACACTGTCACTTTGACGTTAAGTAATTTCCGTTCTCAGCCGCGATTGCGTCACGTTACGTCTGTATTTGCGCAACACATTGTGTGTTTCCAAGCGCTCGCAAAGTTGACTCGTTTTTGTTTACCGTGTGTGTGTGAGTGTGGATGCTGCGGAATTTCGCCCGTACACGTCAAACTTTGCTTAGGCAAGTTTGAGATTTTTTTCCGTTTGAATTTCCTAACGACTTGCGTTACTCGCTAATTGTACGTCTCATAAAAGAGTGGTTTGTGAATGGTGTGAAATGAGCGCGGGGAGAAAAATCATCTTTCAAATCGAATGTCAATATTTGCGTCCCAACTTTAGCTGGAAACACTATTTGATGGCTTTTTGGGCCGGTCAGAGATTCGCGCGTGGGATCGCCGGGGAATTACCGCCTGTTTGCTCACTGTTTTGGCTGGGTCAACAGTCATAAAAGTGTAATTGGTTGCCTTTTCGGTGCTGGGAATTGTAACTTTTACGACCGGAAATCGGTAACGCTCGTTTGAAGTGTAAATCACTGTTTGTTGTGTTGGCCTTGAATGAAATTGTTTAAATTTAACGACTTTGTATCATTTTTCATCTATTTAAACAAGGGCGTCTATACGAGAGATGTTTCCGCTATTCGCCATCAAAAGGCGTTTCAATTACGTTGATTGACGGAGCTCATTCATCCAAACCGCATAGACTCCCTTGATCATATTCAGAGGCGTTTCTTGGTTCGTCAACAAGCTTTCATAAATCATCAACTTATGTCGCCGGAGCCCGTCCAAAATTCAGACTCTTAAATCCCACCTTTGAAAATAAAAACATATCACGCCGAGAATAGGTAATCAAAACAAAACGCACCAAAAACACCGAGAGAGAGAAAAAAAAGAACGTGTTACGCCAAAAACAGTTAAGAGGCCCCTGAAAAAGGTGCGTGAAGCCATCCATTGAGAACAAAACAAAAAAAGACCAAAATTGGGATGAAAGAGTGAGAAAGAGTAAACATGAGGTTGCCGAAAAAAAATAAAAAAGATGCGTAGGCATCACATCATAACATCATCGCGCCTCACCACCGTCAGAATATTCCATAATAAACAAAGCAACCTGTGTGCGTCTTCCGCGGTGAGTTTCTTTTTGTTCCAACAAAAACGAAGTTGGCCATAAAAATGTTAGTTTTTTTTGGTTGTTCTCAAACCGTTTATCTCGCGCTCTGCTTTTCCATTATGGTTCTTTTCACTTTTTATTTTACTTTAATTTCAGTTTATTTCCTGAATCAAGAGCGAGATCACTTTTCGCTGGAATTCTTCCAAAACAAACAGAAAAAAAGTGCGTGGGTTGCCACCACTAGCACAGATTCTTCCAAATCCAACTCTGTCAGGCAAAACCATTAACGGCCGACGACATCATCAACAGTGACGAATTAGACGGAATTTCGTGTTGGTCCCCCGCCCTTTAACTAGACACATCGCAGATGGCCCTGACTTGAGCGGCGTGGGCAGCGACTAACTAAACTGAAGGTCCCACCTTTTTAATTAATCGCGGTAGGCGATGATTGCGTTTTTCGGGGGCTTGTTTGTAATGAGTTTTGTTGGTAGTTTTTAAACAGCGTTAGAACTTGTGTGTAACAAACATAAATCTAAAAAAAAATTCTTCGTTAATTTTTGTCATTTTGGTAATTTTGGTAATTTTTGTAATTTTTGTAATTTTTGTCATTTTGGTAATTTTGGTAATTTTGGTAATTTTGGTAATTTTTGTAATTTTTGTAATTTTTGTAATTTTTGTAATTTTTGTAATTTTTGTAATTTTTGTAATTTTTGTAATTTTTGTAATTTTTGTAATTTTTGTAATTTTTGTATTTTTTGTAATTTTTGTAATTTTTGTAATTTTTGTAATTTTTGTAATTTTTGTAATTTTTGTAATTTTTGTAATTTTTGTAATTTTTTTTATTTTTGTAATTTTTGTAATTTTTGTAATTTTTGTAATTTTTGCAATTTTTGTAATTTTTGTAATTTTTGTAATTTTTGTAATTTTTGTAATTTTTGTAATTTTTGTAATTTTTGTAATTTTTGTAATTTTTGTAATTTTTGTAATTTTTGTAATTTTTGTAATTTTTGTAATTTTTGTAATTTTTGTAATTTTTGTAATTTTTGTAATTTTTGTAATTTTTGTAATTTTTGTAATTTTTGTAATTTTTGTAATTTTTGTAATTTTTGTAATTTTTGTAATTTTTGTAATTTTTGTAATTTTTGTAATTTTTGTAATTTTTGTAATTTTTGTAATTTTTGTAATTTTTTGTAATTTTTGTAATTTTTGTAATTTTTGTAATTTTTGTAATTTTTGTAATTTTTGTAATTTTTGTAATTTTTGTAATTTTTGTAATTTTTGTAATTTTTGTAATTTTTGTAATTTTTGTAATTTTTGTAATTTTTGTAATATTTTTAATTTTTTTAATTTTTGTAATTTTTGTAATTTTTGTAATTTTTGTAATTTTTGTAATTTTTGTAATTTTTGTAATTTTTGTAATTTTTGTAATTTTTGTAATTTTTGTAATTTTTGTAATTTTTTGTAATTTTTGTAATTTTTGTAATTTTTGTAATTTTTGTAATTTTTGTAATTTTTGTAATTTTTGTAATTTTTGTAATTTTTGTAATTTTTGTAATTTTTGTAATTTTTGTAATTTTAGTAATTTTTGTAATTTTTGTAATTTTTGTAATTTTTGTAAGTTTTGTAATTTTTGTAATTTTTGTAAGTTTTGTAATTTTTGTAATTTTTGTAATTTTTGTAATTTTTGTAATTTTTGTAATTTTTGTAATTTTTGTAATTTTTGTAATTTTTGTAATTTTTGTAATTTTTGTAATTTTTGTAATTTTTGGTAATTTTTGTAATTTTTGTAATTTTTGTAATTTTTGTAATTTTTGTAATTTTTGTAATTTTTGTAATTTTTGTAATTTTTGTAATTTTTGTAATTTTTGTAATTTTTGTAATTTTTGTAATTTTTGTAATTTTTGTAATTTTTGTCATTTTGTCATTTTTGTCATTTTTGTCATTTTTGTCATTTTTGTCAGTTTTGTCAGTTTTGTCATTTTTGTCATTTTTTTTAATTTTTTTAATTTTTTTAATTTTTGTAATTTTTGTAATTTTTGTAATTTTTGTAATTTTTGTAATTTTTGTAATTTTTGTAATTTTTGTAATTTTTGTAATTTTTGTAATTTTTGTAATTTTTGTCATTTTTGTCATTTTTGTCATTTTTGTCATATTTGTCATTTTTGTAATTTTTGTCATTTTTGTCATCTTTCGCTAACGAAAAATGAATTGGAGCAGGGGCGTCTGTTTAGAACTTGAGATTTCCAGAGTTTGTTTATTTACGCACATCGATATCAAGGAATTTCGAAAAACGAATTCGAGCAAGGGCGTCTATGTCAAAGTTTGATTGTTTTAAAGATGTTGAACTAAAATTAAAAAAAAGGGAAATTCATCCCTGGCAGCATCTTCACAATTGCATTAAGCATTGTTTTGATTCGCTAAAATTAATCAATTTTGTGGATATTACACCTTGACCGTGATGCCAAAAAATTATTATTATCTCCTTTGAATTTACATGGCATAGTGAGGTCCAAAAAACTATTTTTAGTATGTTTTTGAAAATAGAATGAAATTTTACAAAAAAATCAAAAAATTTGATAAAGTTATGTGACAGTGTTGCCAGTTAGCAGGTTATTTTATTATTTTTTTAAACGCAAAGCAAGTTCTTCGATATAGGGGTTGAAATTTTGTAAAAGTAATAGCTCGTAAAACTAAAAAAAAAACAACTACAAAATTATCATTAGTCAGTGTTGCCATGGCTTTTTTGTATTTAATTAAAAACACAGAGTCAAATGCATCCCCCCAAAACCGTCAAAATCATTAACCTCGTCTGGACGTCAAACGGAATATAAATGACCACTAATGTTGTGCAAACTTATTAAACGCTCGCCATCAAAGTGCATTTTCTAGTTCGTGTCCATTTTTTTTGTTTAATTATCCTAAACAGTGATGATTTTTTTTGCGTTTCTCGTTTTTGTTGCACCCGCTCAAAAAAAAAAACCCAATTTCAGCGCACGTTTTTTACAGACCTTTTTTGTTTGTTCGCCGCCGCCGCCACAATTTTTAAAATATATATTTTGACATTTGCCATTAAGCGTTTGAAGAATAAGCAAACGAAGAAGAAATCGCCCCCCGAAAAAGGCAAATGCTAGACTCGTCGTCGTTTTTCCGTCGGACTAATCGAATTAATTTAGCCGGTTTTTTTCTTCTTCTGCTGCTCGCGTCATGAATAATAATTTCACCATTCAGACGGGTTTTATTGCTCTGTTAACTATACCTTTATGCACACTATTTATCATGCCTCGAACCCAGTAGGCCGGCTGGCCTTCCGCAACAACAAGAAGAAGGGTCGCTTGGCAACCGTCGTCGAGAGATGAGACGCAAAGTTACGCAACGGAAGTGCCCCTCCCCCTCGCCACCCAAAAATGAAACGCCACTGGCCACACTGTCATAAATTTAGCCAAAGTGCTCTTCGATTGAGCACTCGCACATTTTAAATTCATATCATAAAAAAATAAAATTCCCAATAAATCACACTCACTTTTTTGTCCCGGGGCCTACTGCTGCTTCGTCTTCCGGTTTTGTCCCCATCCGTTCGTGATAAAGTTTTTCGATTTGCGCGTACCGGAGAGTGAGTCAACGAAGTAAGAGCACAGACAAGTAGACGCGGATCTGTTTTGAACTTCATCAAGTGAGATTTTAACGGTCAATTTGAATGGTCGGAAACTGACCAAAACACGTTTGACAGCTGCTGTTAACCTTTTTGCCGCTAGATGGCTCTACTTACGAACAATTTCATTCAAAACATTCAATAATTTCCATCTATTTGTCTGTGACAAACATAGGGAAACGTAAAAAGGAAGACACGACCGGAAGGAGCGCGCGCAATACCTTCGATTTTCAATTATTATTATTTTTTCGCTTTCAACCGTGCCATTCGCGGAACTGTCAAAATCAAAGTAGGCACGGAACCCACATTATCTACCTCTCCTGCTCGTTTTTTTATTTGCGAAATCGGAAGAAGTTGTTCAATGGGTTGGAAAGCGCCACCATAGCCGCCTCTGAAAGGAGGTAATACAAAATAAAACTACTGCAAGAACTATTACGAGTCGTGATAAGTTGCAAATTTCGCAGTGTTGCCAGAATTTCTGAGAGAATCTTAAATTTTAAACATCGTCGCTTCAATGCCACGTTTTAAATCGAAAAATTTAATATCGTTCAATTTTTATCTTGACCTTAAAAAATTTCAAATCGATATAAGTTTTCAAAGAAAAAAATAAACTTGCATTTTTGGCAACACTGTCGCTATGCGTATTTTAATTGCCAGTAAGGAATTTTATGGAATTTTTAAAATCTAGAAGGAACTCTAAACTAAATTGTTACAATTTTTTTTAATTTCTATTAATTTAAAAACAGGATTTCTGGCAACACTTTCTCAACTTTTCAAACTTCAATTAAAAACCCGAACAATTCAAAAAGTATATAAATTGCAAGATAAATTGTCAAATTGTCAAAGTATCAAAATTTAAAACAAATAAACAATTAAACAATTAAACAATTAAACAATTAAACAATTAAACAATTAAACAATTAAACAATTGAACAATTAAACAATTAAACAATTAAACAATTAAACAATTAAACAACTAAACAATTAAACAATTAAACAATTAAACAATTAAACAATTAAACAATTAAACAATTAAACAATTAAACAATTAAACAATTAAACAATTAAACAATTAAACAATTAAACAATTAAAAAATTAAACAATTAAACAATTAAACAATTAAACAATTAAATAATTAAACAATTAAACAATTAAACAATTAAACAATTAAACAATTAAACAATTAAACAATTAAACAAAAATTATAATATAGGAAAAAAACGTCCTACATTTTTTGGAGATTCAAATTATTAATTATATTAAAAAATAAAATTGAAGTCTCAAAAATATACACATGTTATTTATTTCAGACATCAAAAATTTAATGTTTAATGGCATTTTAAAAATATTACTTTAAGAAGCGTAGTCCTCCTGTATTTTTCAAAAAAAAATCTATTTTTGAAGTTTGCGTAATTTCTACAAATGACTTCATTTTTTAAAGGAAGTTTCAGCTGAAGAATACTTTTAAGACTATTAATATTAACAGAAACTTCAGTTTCATAATGCTACTTTTTAAAATCAATTCCTTCGTAAACTTTTTATCAACAAAAATAAAAAATAAAACAATAATGATGAAAATTCCTGTACCAATGACATAGAACTATGATATTTTCGAGTGCATAAATCAAAAATTTAAAAAAATCTGAATTAATTTCGATTCACAAAATATTTAAATTTTCTTAGAGATTTCAATTTAAAAAACACCAAAGGAGTGAAATTTATGATTTATTCATATTAAAAAAAAAACAATCATTGTATGTATGAAAAGGAATAATAAATTTAAAAATATTCATTTTGAAAATCGTAGCCCTCCGATAACTGTTTCGAAATAGTTTCATATGAAGCTTGGATTCATTTGATTTCATGAAATATAAACAAGTAGATTGTATAATGATACTAAATATTCGAGTACAAATAACGTAGGACTACGTCTTATGAAAAAATAATTATAAATTGAAGCTTGAAAACACATGTTTTGAAGAACCGCATGTTGTATACTAGTTTAGCCATCAATTTTTTTGAAAAAACACCTACGCTGAATTTGTTTAGTAGATGAAGTACGTAAATTCTCAAGAAAATTTAAATTTTAAAACTAAACGATTGAATTTTTATGTACAATAAATAAAAAAACCATCGCAGAATTTGCATCGATCGTCCAAACTCGTAAATGTTCAAAGAAATAATATTTTTTTAAATCGTTGCCCTACGTCAACTTTTATTTTAAAAAAACGTAGGACTAAGATTTTACAACACATTTTCAAATGGGATTGGTTTATATTAATTTCTTTATGTTCAAATTATTATAGCATGTCTCAATTGACTTTTTTTAATTTTTGATTTAAAATTTTGATACCACACCCAGAACTGGGTATCGGCATACGAGAGGACAAAGAGCACGATTCGGTAGTAAAATGGTACAGTGTGCGGACGGAGAGGATAAATCCCGAAATTACCGAGAGTACTTTACTCATGGTTCATCTTCAAAAAAAGTTCATCTATCAAAAAAAAAGTACCGGTACCGAGACTCGAACCCAAGACCTTCGGCATATTGAACCGTGCCTTTGCCGTATGGGCCACCATGGTTCGGTGACTAAGTGGCGGTCATTTGTCCATATAAGCCACTCAATAGGATGAACTGTTCAAATGAACGAATGAACACGCGAGAGGACTATACTCTCGCAAAATAGCACTTTCCTCACGTTTCTTTTCGTGAGGACTATCCCCTCGTTCTTTAACTTTGCTCGCGTTACAAGTGTCACAATTAGTTCCGCATGAAACTATCGTCACAGCGTGCCATATTTATTTCAGCACATTCCTTCTTCACGGCAGCGAGAAAGCGATTGCCAAACTGCTAAACCGACCGATCGTTATGTTTGCGTAAATTACTAAACGAACGCTCTAGAAAACTGAACGCGCCTACTAAGATCGCCCTCTCGCGGCGGCATCGCCATGGTAATAAAGTGACGATTTATTTACGACAAGCTGACATTAGTTTGTATCGTGTCAAATTACACCGTGGATCGCCGAGGTTTGAGCCCTTTTTTTGCCCGTTTGACAGCTGTCAAAATTGCGCCATCTATTGGCGACTAGCTGGAACGTCGTTTTTTCGACGCGCTTCCGCGGTCCTAAATCATTCCTCTAATCCAAAAAATGACGCGATTGGTTGTCATGGTGACAGTCGCCAGAGGGGGGCCAACTTGGATCCGAGTTCCCCCCCAAGAAATGACCACTTGATAAATCTGTCGTAATGATCGTCGGCCAGACGCGTCTGAAGGTCACGGTGGGAAAAATTTGGCGCGAAAATTTTTAAATTTGTTTTGCTGCGTGGGTGCAACGCACCAGACTCGCGAGAAGTGATTTATTGATGCTCGTATAACTGCGCTCGCCTACTGCGATTAGTGAAAGAGTCACACAGCCTCCCACACCGTACACTAACACACACACACAAAAAATGGTGCAAAATTTCAGCTTCCGCAGTTTTCGATCATCGCCTACTACTGCTGCTGCTCTTGAGAGACCAGACGAAACATGACACCATCGGGAATGTCACTTGCTGGCCCCAAATTAGGTCACCGAGTGCCGAAAGTTTCCATTTTCAAAAGGGTCTATCTGAGTATTTCGATATTTTTAATCAATTGGCAACACTGCCTTTTTCATAAACGTCAAAATGGTCAGTGTTGTCAACCAAGATGAAAAAAATTACCCTTTCGAAACCCTTTGTTTACATTCTAACCCGTCACCAGACTGTGACTGCAAGCTTTATTTATTGTTACTTTCAAAATAAAAGTCCATCTGTCAAACTTTGTTGCCAGTTTGCGGGAAATGGGGGCACAGCAGTGTTGCCCGCCGCTCTGCTCTTTGACCGCCACTGCTGCTGTGATTTGTTTTTCGTCAACAAAAATAATAAACTCACAAACACAGAAGGGGAGATGACAAAACAAAAATAGGAAGAAACAATGTCTAATGGCTCACGCGGGGTCCGACGGGCGTCATCCGGGAATGCCTGCCGGTACACCGACGACGGTTGACCTAGAAAGAGTGGTATTTTTGGCGATCCAAAAACGACGACGAGTGCGCGATCAGATGGTTTAGATAATTGAGGTTGGGAGATTTTTTGTGTGTTTCGGAAATGTTTCAATTTGCTCAAGAGACCAATTGATCGTTTCTTGGATAAAATGCCTTTAAAAACATAAATAAAAATATTTTTTTTTCAAGAACAGAGCTTAAAATTCTTAAAATTCTTAAAATTCTTAAAACTCTTAAAATTCTTAAAATTCTTAAAATTCTTAAAATTCTTAAAATTCTTAAAATTCTTAAAATTCTTAAAATTCTTAAAATTCTTAAAATTCTTAAAATTCTTAAAATTCTTAAAATTCTTAAAATTCTTAAAATTCTTAAAATTCTTAAAATTCTTAAAATTCTTAAAATTCTTACAATTCTTAAAATTCTTAAAATTCTTAAAATTCTTAAAATTCTTAAAATTCTTAAAATTCTTAAAATTCTTAAAATTCTTAAAATTCTTAAAATTCTTAAAATTCTTAAAATTCTTAAAATTCTTAAAATTCTTAAAATTCTTAAAATTCTTAAAATTCTTAAAATTCTTAAAATTCTTAAAATTCTTAAAATTCTTAAAATTCTTAAAATTCTTAAAATTCTTAAAATTCTTAAAATTCTTAAAATTCTTAAAATTCTTAAAATTCTTAAAATTCTTAAAATTCTTAAAATTCTTAAAATTCTTAAAATTCTTAAAATTCTTAAAATTCTTAAAATTCTTAAAATTCTTAAAATTCTTAAAATTCTTAAAATTCTTAAAATTCTTAAAATTCTTAAAATTCTTAAAAATCTTAAATTCTTAAAATTCCTAAAATTCTTAAAATTCTTGAAATTCTTAAAATTCTTAAAATTCTTAAAATTCTTAAAATTCTTGAAATTTTTAAAATTCTTAAAATTCTTAAAATTCTTAAAATTCTTAAAATTCTTAAAATTCTTAAAATTCTTAAAATTCTTAAAATTCTTAAAATTCTTAAAATTCTTAAAATTCTTAAAATTCTTAAAATTCTTAAAATTCTTAAAATTCTTAAAATTCTTAAAATTCTTAAAATTCTTAAAATTCTTAAAATTCTTAAAATTTTTAAAATTCTTAAAATTCTTGAAATTCTTAAAATTCTTAAAATTCTTAAAATTCTTAAAATTCTTAAAATTCTTAAAATTCTTAAAATTCTTAAAATTTTTAAAATTCTTAAAATTCTTAAAATTCTTAAAATTCTTAAAATTCTTAATATTCTTAAAATTCTTAAAATTCTTAAAATTCTTAAAATTCTTAAAATTCTTAAAATTCTTAAAATTCTTAAAATTCTTAAAATTCTTAAAATTCTTAAAATTCTTAAAATTCTTAAAATTCTTAAAATTTTTAAAATTCTTAAAATTCTTAAAATTCTTAAAATTCTTAAAATTCTTAAAATTCTTAAAATTCTTAAAATTCTTAAAATTCTTAAAATTCTTAAAATTCTTAAAATTCTTAAAATTCTTAAAATTCTTAAAATTCTTAAAATTCTTAAAATTCTTAAAATTCTTAAAATTCTTAAAATTCTTAAAATTCTTAAAATTCTTAAAATTCTTAAAATTCTTAAAATTCTTAAAATTCTTAAAATTCTTAAAATTCTTAAAATTCTTAAAATTCTTAAAATTCTTAAAATTCTTCAAATTCTTAAAATTCTTAAAATTCTTAAAATTCTTAAAATTCTTAAAATTCTTAAAATTCTTAAAATTCTTAAAATTCTTAAAATTCTTAAAATTCTTAAAATTCGTAAAATTTTTAATATTCTTAAAATTCTTAAAATTCTTAAAATTCTTAAAATTCTTAAAATTCTTAAAATTCTTAAAATTCTTAAAATTCTTAAAATTCTTAAAATTCTTAAAATTCTTAAAATTCTTAAATTCTTAAAATTCTTAAAATTCTTAAAATTCTTAAAATTCTTAAAATTCTTAAAATTCTTAAAATTCTTAAAATTCTTAAAATTCTTAAAATTCTTAAAATTCTTAAAATTCTTAAAATTCTTAAAATTCTTAAAATTCTTAAATTCTTAAAATTCTTAAAATTCTTAAATTCTTAAAATTCTTAAAATTCTTAAAATTCTTAAAATTCTTAAAATTCTTAAAATTCTTAAAATTCTTAAAATTCTTAAAATTCTTAAAATTCTTAAAATTCTTAAAATTCTTAAAATTCTTAAAATTCTTAAAATTCTTAAAATTCTTAAAATTCTTAAAATTCTTAAAATTCTTAAAATTCTTAAAATTTTTAAAATTCTTAAAATTCATAAAATTTTTAAAATTCTTAAAATTCCTAAAATTCTTAAAATTTTTAAAATTCTTAAAATTCTTAAAATTCTTAAAATTCTTAAAATTCTTAAAATTCTTAAAATTCTTAAAATTCTTAAAATTCTTAAAATTCTTAAAATTCTTAAAATTCTTAAAATTCTTAAAATTCTTAAAATTCTTAAAATTCTTAAAATTCTTAAAATTCTTAAAATTTTTAAAATTCTTAAAATTCTTGAAATTCTTAAAATTCTTAAAATTCTTAAAATTCTTAAAATTCTTAAAATTCTTGAAATTTTTAAAATTCTTAAAATTCTTAAAATTCTTAAAATTCTTAAAATTCTTAAAATTCTTAAAATTCTTAAAATTCTTAAAATTCTTAAAATTCTTAAAATTCTTAAAATTCTTAAAATTCTTAAAATTCTTAAAATTCTTAAAATTCTTAAAATTCTTAAAATTCTTAAAATTCTTAAAATTCTTAAAATTTTTAAAATTCTTAAAATTCTTGAAATTCTTAAAATTCTTAAAATTCTTAAAATTCTTAAAATTCTTAAAATTTTTAAAATTCTTAAAATTCTTAAAATTCTTAAAATTCTTAAAATTCTTAAAATTCTTAAAATTCTTAAAATTCTTAAAATTCTTAAAATTTTTAAAATTCTTAAAATTCTTAAAATTCTTAAAATTCTTAAAATTCTTAAAATTCTTAAAATTCTTAAAATTCTTAAAATTCTTAAAATTCTTAAAATTCTTAAAATTCTTAAAATTCTTAAAATTCTTAAAATTCTTAAAATTCTTAAAATTCTTAAAATTCTTAAAATTCTTAAAATTCTTAAAATTCTTAAAATTCTTAAAATTCTTAAAATTCTTAAAATTCTTAAAATTCTTAAAATTCTTAAAATTCTTAAAATTCTTAAAATTCTTAAAATTCTTAAAATTCTTAAAATTCTTAAAATTCTTAAAATTCTTAAAATTCTTAAAATTCTTAAAATTCTTAAAATTCTTAAAATTCTTAAAATTCTTAAAATTCTTAAAATTCTTAAAATTCTTAAAATTCTTAAAATTCTTAAAATTCTTAAAATTCTTAAAATTCTTAAAATTCTTAAAATTCTTAAAATTCTTAAAATTCTTAAAATTCTTAAAATTCTTAAAATTCTTAAAATTCTTAAAATTCTTAAAATTCTTCAAATTCTTCAAATTCTTCAAATTCTTAAAATTCTTAAAATTCTTAAAATTCTTAAAATTCTTAAAATTCTTAAAATTCTTAAAATTCTTAAAATTCTTAAAATTCTTAAAATTCTTAAAATTCTTAAAATTCTTAAAATTCTTAAAATTCGTAAAATTTTTAATATTCTTAAAATTCTTTAAATTCTTAAAATTCTTAAAATTCTTAAAATTCTTAAAATTCTTAAAATTCTTAAAATTCTTAAAATTCTTAAAATTCTTAAAATTCTTAAAATTCTTAAAATTCTTAAAATTCTTAAAATTCTTAAAATTCTTAAAATTCTTAAAATTCTTAAAATTCTTAAAATTCTTAAAATTCTTAAAATTCTTAAAATTCTTAAAATTCTTAAAATTCTTAAAATTCTTAAAATTCTTAAAATTCTTCAAATTCTTCAAATTCTTCAAATTCTTAAAATTCTTAAAATTCTTAAAATTCTTAAAATTCTTAAAATTCTTAAAATTCTTAAAATTCTTAAAATTCTTAAAATTCTTAAAATTCTTAAAATTCTTAAAATTCTTAAAATTCTTAAAATTCTTAAAATTCGTAAAATTTTTAATATTCTTAAAATTCTTTAAATTCTTAAAATTCTTAAAATTCTTAAAATTCTTAAAATTCTTAAAATTCTTAAAATTCTTAAAATTCTTAAAATTCTTAAAATTCTTAAAATTCTTAAAATTCTTAAAATTCTTAAAATTTTTAAAATTCTTAAAATTCTTAAAATTCTTAAAATTCTTAAAATTCCTAAAATTCTTAAAATTTTTAAAATTCTTAAAATTCTTAAAATTCTTAAAATTCTTAAAATTCTTAAAATTCTTAAAATTCTTAAAATTCTTAAAATTCTTAAAATTTTTAAAATTCTTAAAATTCTTAAAATTCTTAAAATTCTTAAAATTCTTAAAATTCTTAAAATTCTTAAAATTCTTAAAATTCTTAAAATTCTTAAAATTCTTAAAATTCTTAAAATTCTTAAAATTCTTAAAATTCTTAAAATTCTTAATATTCTTAAAATTCTTAAAATTCTTAAAATTTTTAAAATTCTTAAAATTCTTAAAATTCTTAAAGTTCTTAAAAAATTGAAAAATTGTTCAAAAAATCAAATTTACAAATTCACAAATTTTCAAAATCAAAACATATACTTTTTTGTTCAAATGGCCCTGTTATTTTTATGGGATTCGGAACTTTTCAAATATCAAATTTGGAAATTCACAAATTCATAAATTCACAAAAAAAAACATAAAAAATTCTATTTGCCGTTAGGGCTGCTTTTTTCATTTAAAAAAATAGGAATCACTTTTAACAAATTCGAAATTTATATTTGTTTTTTTGTTAAGTAGATGTTGCATTAAAAAAAATGTTTTCATGGAACTTTTTTTGTGTAACATTTTCTAATTCGAGATTTTTTAAACAAATCGATTATTCACATTTGACAGAGGACAATAAACAAGTCTAAAATATGATACTTTTCCTCAGAAATTCCATTTATTTGCTAATCCAACCATTAAACATTCATGATCACCTCCTATTTTGCATAAAAAAGACTCCAATTTCTTCCTGGAAATCGCGTTGGCAAACTCTATTCAAAGCCCTAACCTCACTTTTTCGACCACTCATCGCGCGCGCGCTACCTGATATCGGTCCCATCTGACAGATCCAGCAGAACCAGCTAATTTCAGGGGAGGGAGCCATCTCGTTTGACATGCCGCCGCGGCCAGACAACGGCCAGACGGAGGCGGCGTTGATTTGTCCGGGTCGCCGTCAAGATCGGAATTTGGCCGCGCAAAACAACAATAAACAAAGACGGGGTCCAAGAGGGCCATGACTAGTCGTCGTCGGGGCCCTCGGGCAAACTTTTTTTGTTGCTTTTTCGAGGGGTTGGTCACTGATGCAGACTGACAGGTTGCGGTGCCAACGGGAGGGGAAACAAAAAACTAAACACATTTGATTAGCCGAAAAGTAATCAACGACGGGATTCGAAATGATTGTAATTAAGATAGACGAAAGGGAGTATTTTTGTGCAATTTGGTGAAACTGGCAGCACTGGTTTTTGCGCAGCTGTCAAACAGTTTGAAAACTGGCCGCACTTCACTAGTTTAACTGGATCGCTTCCAAGAATTCGGAAAAATAAACAATTTCACCTTTTCCCCACAGAACTGTCAGTGCCGAGGGGGCGCACACTCTACGTTCTACGCCCTTCCGGATGACTGACAGCTCGCAAATGGGGTTTTGGGCCAGTAAACATTACAAGTTTGCGGTTGGCGATGAACTGCGGTTATTCGCATTAAATCAAATTACGCCATGGACGTGACTGCGCCCCGGCCTGACCAGAGCACCGGAATCAATACCGGGAAATCGACGCAGCTGGGCGCACCGAGGGGTTCGACCCCCGGGAAGAAGACACCGAACAAGTTTTACTCTCTTTTACTGCCAATAAACGTCGCTGGTAATAAATTTCCTGCTTTGTTTTTCCGACGACTTGCCAAGTACTGCACACATCGCCCTATCAATCGAACTTCATTTATGGGTTGCATGAAGTTCGACCCCTCGTTTTGACAGTTCTCTGCCGCAAAGTCGGCGCGTGATTGCGTAAGAACGAACTTCACGAGTGTGTGTACTTTCCCTTTAACTCGCACCTAATTGGGAAGATATCTCCTCTAGCACTCAGGCCGCAGCAGCAGCAGGCCATGACAAATGCTACATGACAGCTCAATCGGGAGGGCGAGGGGGAGCACGACGCGACACAAATGTCATCAGCCCCAAGATCGTCCGACGCGGACGCTATTTTTAGCGACATTTCTGGCTGGTTCTGGCCTGCCTCCCCCGAAATGTCCGCCGCGGCGACGGTGTCTGTCTGGTGGTTACGGAAGGTGGCGTCCAGTGTGGTGGACACAGTGTCGCACCCCTCGGAGCTGTCAAAAGCATCTCGTCAAACGTGTGATGGATTTCCCAGGAAAAGTGCGACAAATTGGAGCGACCGGAGCAGGATTGTTTACTTTTTTTCGCGTGAAAAGTCATAAACTTTGACGGAAGCAAAGATTTAAGTAGGCGGCGAATGTTCCAGACTTTTATTTCTGGTTGAACTCTGCTGAACTCGCCTGCTGGGATGCGAAACGTTAGAACAAACCTCAGTGCGTTGAAAAGGTACCTTTTTTGACATTTGGTCACTAAAAGGTTAGCGCTAAGTTCCTAATTTAGTTCAAACCTTTTGCCGTTCGACGCAGTTCGTGATGTAGTTATGCTCTCAGCCGGGGAAAGATTAATACGCCTACGCTAATTGCTTCGGAGCACTTTGCCAGCTTACCCGTTCCGGGTTTGGGCCGGCCGCCTGGCCGGTCAATTAGACATCTGGTGCCACCTCGCGTTTTGACAGTCGGCTATCTGGCTTGGGTAGGGTCGAAAAACCCTTGAAATTTTAGAGCGTTGTTGAATGGCCGTAAGCAAACGAGAAATTCGAAGAATTGCTTGGGAATATCTCGTTGAATTTAGTTCAGAGTCGTTACTTTGTTTTCCAAGATGGCGGATGAAACCTTTGTAATTTATGTTATTTGGGTAATTTTGTCATTTTCATCATTATTGTAATTTTTGTAATTTTTGTAATTTTTGTAATTTTTGTAATTTTTTTAATTTTTGTAATTTTTGTAATTTTTGTAATTTTTGTAATTTTTGTAATTTTTGTAATTTTTATTTATTTATGTAATTTTTGTAATTTTTGTAATTTTTGTAATTTTTGTAATTTTTGTAATTTTTGTAATTTTTGTAATTTTTGTAATTTTTGTAATTTTTGTAATTTTTGTAATTTTTGTAATTTTTGTAATTTTTGTAATTTTTGTAATTTTTGTAATTTTTGTAATTTTTGTAATTTTTGTAATTTTTGTAATTTTTGTAATTTTTGTAATTTTTGTAATTTTTGTAATTTTTGTAATTTTTGTAATTTTTGTAATTTTTGTAATTTTTGTAATTTTTGTAATTTTTGTAATTTTTGTAATTTTTGTAATTTTTGTAATTTTTGTAATTTTTGTAATTTTTGTAATTTTTGTAACTTTTGTAATTTTTGTAATTTTTGTAATTTTTGTAATTTTTGTAATTTTTGTAATTTTTGTAATTTTTGTAATTTTTGTAATTTTTGTAATTTTTGTAATTTTTGTAATTTTTGTAATTTTTGTAATTTTTGTAATTCATGTAATTTCTGTAATTTTTGAAATTTTTGTAATTTTTGTAATTTTTGTAATTTTTTGTAATTTTTGTAATTTTTGTAATTTTTTGTAATTTTTTGTAATTTTTGTAATTTTTGTATTTTTTGTAATTTTTGAAATTTTTGTAATTTTTGTAATTTTTGTAATTTTTGTAATTTTTGTAATTTTTGTAATTTTTGTAATTTTTGTAATTTTTGTAATTTTTGTAATTTTTGTAATTTTTGTAATTTTTGTAATTTTTGTTAAACGAACCCAATTTAGAGTAACCAAAAGGCTATTTGTTATTACTCGGCTCATTTGGTTGAATGCACTCGGAAATCGATTCCTAGCAAGGCCGTCTAAGTCTGAATTTTCAGAGCTACAGCACAAACTTCCTTGGCATCGCTCACGAATGAATTTGAGCAAGGGCGTCTACTTGGAACTTTAGATTTCAAGATGCTGTCATATTTAGCAAATCAATGTCAAGGAACCTCTAAAAACGAATTCGAGCAAGGGCGTCTAGGTCAAAGTTAGAATGTTTAAAGAAAAATCAAACTGTAGCATTTTTGATTTTTATTGTGAATTTCATCGCTGGCAACACTGCCACTTGTCGAGCCGAACAACCAAACAGGAAGCCATTAAGTGCTAATTTGTGATCAATTCTATCGAAATTGAGCCCTTCACCGCGCGAGAACCTTCAAAAAATCGCGTAGATCTTATCTCGCCGGTAATCATCGATCAAGTCCGCTCGAGAAAAGGTTATGTTTTTCGAAAAGGGCCTAACCTCCAATCGCCTGGGCCTGCTATGATTTATGGGTAGTGTTGTCCGCGGAGCGTTAAAGTGTTCCAAACAAACGGAATTGAATATTTATTTATTTTTTTGGGTTTTTTTTCTTCTTCTTGTCAAAAGGGCCCCAATTACTTGATCGTAAAAGATGCTTATCTGCGCGTGCACAAACTTCCCGAATGGCAATGATCTGCTTCTAATTAAGTGCTTGACCGCTTGGCGGCGGGTTCAAGGCTGATCAAACTCGCTCTCGAAACAATGTTGCCACAATGTTGCGTACAAATGTCGCAATGGTTTTTAATTCGTTTCACACTCACTCCCAAGAGAGTAAGAAGAGTGGACGATCTAGTTTAGTTTCAAAATGGCGTCTAATTTATTGCCGATCGTTTAGGCGCGAAACCATAATAAGAAACGCGCCTGATGAATATCTGCTGTTAGCTTCGGCGATTTTTTGTTCTCTTCTTCTTCTTCTTGTGAATAAAAAGACAACAAAAAATGTATACGTCGGATAATCTAATCTTGTTTTATACCAGCGCGATATCCAACCACAAATGTCGCGCCGCGACGCCATGACAGATGGAGCGAAGTAGGCCTGGTTGACTCTGGCTGTTGCTAAGCTACGCGCAGTGACAGTGCTGCCAGCCAGGTTACGAAACCAACTGTCACAAACCTCGCACTCGTGTGTAAATAAGCCGCGCGCGTGTTGTCATTTGGGGCCGAGTTCATCGATCTCTCTCTCTCTCTCTCGCTCTCGTCACTAAATGTTTACACGCGTGTAGAAAGCCAGTAATCCGTGCGGTATCATTGTCAAAAAACGAGTAAAAACGACTCAAAATAGAAGAAGAAGACACGCTAACGAGAAAAAGCCTCGACTTGGTTTAAATTTGTCCGGTAGTGCGCGGCGGTGTAAACAAACACAAATAAACACAACAATGGAAACTCACTCACTTTCTTATCACTCAAAATAAGACACGACGGCCAGGCCAGGCCTACTCTGACGGGTGCTCAGTTTGACAGTTTGTCTTGCCGGTCTCGGAAGATGGATGTTGGACGGCGGACCGAAATAGTTTTGGGGGGAGTTTCTCGAGCAAACGAAAGTAGAAGAAATGTAAACTTCTCAGCTGTGGGTTCGAGACTCTAATTTTACCGTCAACAATGCTGCGAGAGAGTTGAGTTTGGCGGAATAAGTGGATCTTCAAATGATACAGTTTGTTGTGGGGATGGAAAAATGTCAAAATTCTAAATTTATTACTTGGCAACACTGTCCGAATTACAAAAATAAAGCTAAAATCAATTAAAAATTGTAATTTAAAAATTTACAAATTTACAAATTTACAAATTTACAAATTTACAAATTTACAAATTTACAAATTTACAAATTTACAAATTTACAAATTTACAAATTTACAAATTTACAAATTTACAAATTTACAAATTTACAAATTTACAAATTTACAAATTTACAAATTTACAAATTTACAAATTTACAAATTTACAAATTTACAAATTTACAAATTTACAAATTTACAAATTTACAAATTTACAAATTTACAAATTTACAAATTTACAAATTTACAAATTTACAAATTTACAAATTTACAAATTTACAAATTTACAAATTTACAAATTTACAAATTTACAAATTTACAAATTTACAAATTTACAAATTTACAAATTTACAAATTTACAAATTTACAAATTTACAAATTTACAAATTTACAAATTTACAAATTTACAAATTTACAAATTTACAAATTTACAAATTTACAAATTTACAAATTTACAAATTTACAAATTTACAAATTTACAAATTTACAAATTTACAAATTTACAAATTTACAAATTTACAAATTTACAAATTTACAAATTTACAAATTTACAAATTTACAAATTTACAAATTTACAAATTTACAGAAATCAAAGTGGTCAGCCATACTGCGTTGCTTTAACCGCAGCGAGGATTCTGTGAACGGATCACATTTCACAGCATCTACAGGGAAGGAAGGATGCGTGGACATACCGTACCAAACGCTAAAATTAATTCAAATTACTGATTTTGATTTTTCAAGACAATGTTTCTAACCAGAATTCGTCCTGTTTCTGGCAGCACTGCCTAGTGAAGTTTTGTTTATTAATTTAACCAGACTCAAATTAGCTTTAATCTTTAAATCAAACTACGGTGACAATGTCATTGACCTCTTGTCACTGTCTGCGTCCCTCCGGGACAAGTGCCGATTAAATCCCGTCGGAACAAGAAGCAATCCGGTTCCCAACACTCGTTCGCGGTCTGTTTTTATATTCCCACTCCCCCTCCGTCATTAATCCGCGATGTTAACATGGCACAAAGTTCGGAATCGCCGCCACCGTCTGGGGGTCCGTCAAAAATAAACATTATCGCCTTTCAGCACTAATTAAATTTATTCGTCGGTCGCGAATAACTTTCTCGGCGTCTCAGACGACATCTTGCCTTTTTGACAGGTCGCGATCATAACGGCCGTCTGGCAGCACTGTCATAATCGCGAACCCCGCGCGCCAACTGCGATTTCGAGAAGAAGAGGAAGAAAGCACGTCAATGAAATTGAGCAAGCTTGAAGAGGGTGAAATTCTTACGGAGGAGGAGGAAGGTAAGGAAGTGTTGCCAGCAGGGTTGTAATAGTAGGCTGGTTAACGCCACCGCAACGAGAGTTTGTGCTCGTAAAAATCACCGCCAACTACGATCGTAACGGTGGAGACGAAGGCGGCGGTCTTTTTCAAAAAAATCTATTGGGTCGTAAAACACACACGCCAAGGGAACATGGGTAATTTGGGTGACCCTTGGCTGACCACCGGCCTACTATGCTGTCATTGTTGTCAAGGTTAATTTGGTAAACAAATCACCCCAAGGTAGACTGGTATCAAAAATCACAAAAAGTCAACGCCCCCCAGGCCAAGGGTTAGAACCCTTAACGCTCCGTTCAAGATGGCGCTGCTGTAGCGTTTGTGGTTTTGTTCTTTTGCCCACCCACCCACGCTCATTCCAATTACAATCGGGGAAAGGATTTTTACTGCCTCTATCTCGGATGAGCAAAGTCGTTTTAATAAACATTGTACAATTTACGGCATTTGGGTTCGGTCCGCGCAAGCCGCGGTTTACGCATGTGACGCCATTTTGAAAATTTCGTCAGGTTGAAATTTAGATCTACTTTGTGCTATAATAATGTTTTCAATGATCAATGATTCAATGTTATTTCGATTAATAAATTTGTGAACTTAAGATTGAATTAAAAAAAATCATTTGATGATTTTAGTAATAAGATTCATAAAATCGTGAACTGGAATTCATTAATTCGTGAATCATGAATAAATCAATATTATAGAGCAATTTTATTCATTCGGCCGATTCCGGCCATTTTTATTTTTTGTATTTTTTGATTTGGATCAAACTTTGTGGGGGCCTTCCCTATGACCAAAGAAGCTATTTTGTGTCATTGGTTCACCCATACAAGTCTCCATACAATTTTGACAGCTGTCCATACAAAAATGGTACGTAAATATTCAAACAGCTGTAACATTAGAGTGAATTTTCTGATCAATTTAGTGTCTTCGGCAAAGTTGTAGGTATTGTTGAGGCCTATTGAGAAAAAAATAAGTAAACGGAAAAAAAATTTGCCGATTTTTTAATTAACTTTTTTTACAAAAACTCAATTCCCCAAAATACGTATTTTTTGATTTTCGAGATTTTTTGAAATGTTTTAGGGGACAAAAATCCGCAACTTTTGAGCCATAGAGAAGTATGGTCAAAAAATCTGCCGCCGAGTTATAATTGTTTGAAAAAATAGTGATTTATGAAAAAAAATGAAATTTCATACAAAACAAAATTTGACATAATTTTTTAAGTAAAATTGAATTTGCAATCGAAAAGTACTTTACAGATTTTTTGATAAAGGTCTGAGTTTTCAAGATATAGCAACCGAAAGTTAGATTTTAGCGAAATATTTGCATTATATTTTTTTTTGAAAACTTCAGAAAATTTACTATAAAATTGTCTAAGAGACATTGAAAATTGGACCTCTGGTTGCTGAGATACAGCGGCTTAAACAGGAAACAGGAAAATTGAAGTTTTCTAAGTATTACCCAAAAAACCCACCATTTTGTAATGTCGATATCTCAGCAACTAATGGTCCGATTTTCAATTTTTTGAACCAGGGCTAACATTTGAAAAGGGCGTAATATTGAATGTTTGGCCCTTTTGAAAAGTTAGTCTTTTCAATGTCTCTTAGACAGTTTTATAGCAAATTTTCTGAACTTTAAAAAAAAATATGTTTAAGAAATAATTTTAAGACTGCAAATATTTCGCTAAAATCTAACTTTCGGTGGCTATATCTTGAAAACAGAGCCCTTTATCAAAAAATCTGTAAAGTACTTTTCGATTGGAAAATCAATTTTACATAAAAAAAATTAGGTCAAATTTTGTTTTGTATGAAATTTCGATTTTTTTCAAAAATCACTATTTTTCAAAAAAAAATATGGCTCAAAAGTTGCGGATTTTTGTCCCCTAAAACATATCAAAAAATCTCGAAAATCAAAAAAATACGTATTTTGGGAAATTGAGTTTTTTTGAAAAAAAAAAAAACAAAATCGGTAATTTTTTTCCGTGTACCTATTTTTTCTCAATAGGCCTCAACAATACCTACAACTTTGCCCAAGACACCAAATTGATCAGAAAGATCTTTCAGAAGTTACAGATTTTCGAATATTTACGTACCATTTTTGTAAAAAAAAACTTCTTTGGTCATAGGGATAGCCTCCACAAAGTTTGAGCCAAGTTTGTATTTTTGTTTTGAACAATTGTTTAATTGTTTAATTGTTTAATTGTTTAATTGTTTAATTGTTTAATTGTATAATTGTTTAATTGTTTAATTGTTTAATTGTTTAATTGTATAATTGTTTAATTGTTTAATTGTTTAATTGTTTAATTGTTTAATTGTTTAATTGTTTAATTCCTTTCCGTAGGGTCGTAAGAATTTTCGCGTCCGCCGTCGGTGTGTTTTTCGTTTTTCTCGCGTGCGTGTGTGCGTGTGAAGGTGCGGCTGGCTTTGGCTGTCCCGATGACAGTTGAGCCAGTCAGATTTGCGATTCCTTTCCGTAGGGTCGTAAGAATTTTCGCGTCCGCCGTCGGTGTGTTTTTCGTTTTTCTCGCGTGCGTGTGTGCGTGTGAAGGTGCGGCTGGCTTTGGCTGTCCCGATGACAGTTGAGCCAGTCAGATTTGCGATTCCTTTCCGTAGGGTCGTAAGAATTTTCGCGTCCGCCGTCGGTGTGTTTTTCGTTTTTCTCGCGTGCGTGTGTGCGTGTGAAGGTGCGGCTGGCTTTGGCTGTCCCGATGACAGTTGAGCCAGTCAGATTTGCGATTCCTTTCCGTAGGGTCGTAAGAATTTTCGCGTCCGCCGTCGGTGTGTTTTTCGTTTTTCTCGCGTGCGTGTGTGCGTGTGAAGGTGCGGCTGGCTTTGGCTGTCCCGATGACAGCTAGCCAGTTTGATTTGACCCTATCAACACCCTATCATACCATTTCAGCTCGATACACATCGAAACTCGTCGTTCGCACCGTTAATCAGTACCTCACTAAACATCAATCATTTAAAACTCGTAAAATCATCTCAAGTTAAAAGTTACATTGTTTAATCCTTCATTCTTTAATTACAAATGATTTTGGTTCTATCTTTCCACAGCCGGCTGTCTAAGACTAGACCATTTCATTTAAAATTTAACAACCGATAAACGGGAAATGTCTCATCCGCAGCATCCGATTGTTTGCCTTGAGAATAATATATAACATCTTTCAACAAACACTATGATTTTGGGTCGCATCATCATCTTCTATGATGAATCCTGACCAAACACCCTATCCTACTAACAAGTTTTCAGGTTCCTGGCGCTCGTGGGGTGTAAGCACAGAGTAAATCAGCTGCCCTAGTAGCAACCTGCGCTAACTAACATTCCCGTCCCTAAAATCGAGGTCTACAAACTGACATGGCGGGCGCCGTTGGTGGCCAATGACTGTTACCTATTCGCAACTGATCTAGCTTTAGCAATCATGGTGTTTTATCTTTTCAGCGCATTCATACATGCTGTTGATAAGGGAAACACCACTAGATCGTCGAAGCCTATAATCAGTAGTGCTGAAAGGATATTACGGTTCTGTTCAGCAACGGAGGGGCAACCATGGGTGATCTCTCATGCTCATGCTCATGCTCTTAATTGTTTAATTGTTTAATTGTTTAATTGTTTAATTGTTTAATTGTTTAATTGTTTAATTGTTTAATTGTTTAATTGTTTAATTGTTTAATTGTTTAATTGTTTAATTGTTTAATTGTTTAATTGTTTAATTGTTTAATTGTTTAATTGTTTAATTGTTTAATTGTTTAATTGTTTAATTGTTTAATTGTTTAATTGTTTAATTGTTTAATTGTTTAATTGTTTAATTGTTTAATTGTTTAATTGTTTAATTGTTTAATTGTTTAATTGTTTAATTGTTTAATTGTTTAATTGTTTAATTGTTTAATTGTTTAATTGTTTAATTGTTTAATTGTTTAATTGTTTGATTGTTTAATTGTTTAATTGTTTAATTGTTTAATTGTTTAATTGTTTAATTGTTTAATTGTTTAATTGTTTAATTGTTTAATTGTTTAATTGTTTAATTGTTTAATTGTTTAATTGTTTAATTGTTTAATTGTTTAATTGTTTAATTGTTTAATTGTTTAATTGTTTAATTGTTTAATTGTTTAATTGTTTAATTTTTTAATTGTTTAATTGTTTAATTGTTTAATTGTTTAATTGTTTAATTGTTTAATTGTTTAATTGTTTAATTGTTTAATTGTTTAATTTTGTAATTGTTTAATTGTTTAATTGTTTAATTGTTTAATTGTTTAATTGTTTAATTGTTTAATTGTTTAATTGTTTAATTGTTTAATTGTTTAATTGTTTAATTGTTTAATTGTTTAATTGTTTAATTGTTTAATTGTTTAATTGTTTAATTGTTTAATTGTTTAATTGTTTAATTGTTTAATTGTTTAATTGTTTAATTGTTTAATTGTTTAATTGTTTAATTGTTTAATTGTTTAATTGTTTAATTGTTTAATTGTTTAATTGTTTAATTGTTTAATTGTTTAATTGTTTAATTGTTTAATTGATTAATTGTTTAATTGTTTTATTGTTTAATTGTTTAATTTTTTTTTGTTGGTCTTTTAAGTTTGAACAGCATTATTATTTTTATCTTGAAAAAAAAAATCACAAAAATCTTATTTCATTTCCTCTAACCCAGACGCGATTCCAAGCTCACCAACCTCTCTTTTGAGGTTATGTGCCAGGGAATGAATTTTTAATCAAATTTTTCACTTTCCTTTGTTCTTCTGGCAGCCCAGCCAGAGTTCCTTTCTTTGTGTCTGGTCAGGTGCATCGCCTTCCAAACAAGACTGTTCACCCGCTTGGACATATCCGCAAAAAGTAAACAAAGATTTCACTGAATATTTACATTTCGCTCTTCTTCTTCTTCTTCTTTATTCCAGGTAATAATTTGCACACTCCAGTCCTGCTTTGCACGGTGAGTTCACAAATCAGGCCCCGCGGAAGCTCATCAATCATGGCCGGTGGTGGCCGCGGCCTGCTGCGATTTGACTTTTCAACAAAAAAACAAAAACAAAGATGGCAACGCTGTTCTTCCTGTGTCATGGTTTGCTGCGATCACGCATGCATCCGGCTTTCTTCCGGAGGAAGTTCAGCAGGGTTGAACTCGCTTGGTGATGGCAACACTGATTTGTATGATAAACGTCAAAAATTGCTCGCTTTGAGGTTGGTTCCAGCTCATAAACGTCATTTTCTCAACCCAATTAGGAGAGGTTCGACCCTGCTGCCAGTTTTTTTTTTTCTGTGATGCGATAGCAAAGCAGAGCCCAGAACAATTAATCGTACATAAATTCAATGTATGAAATCGTTGCGTCCATCGTCTTCAAGCCCCCAGCTCTTTAATGGCGTCGTAAAAGGAGTGAAAATGTGATTATTATTGTTTAACTCCCAGCCCAGCCCAGCTTGATTTCGCGTGAACTACCGAGCAGATCATGCTCCATTCCCCGGGCTGGTCAAAGTAGGCGGTCGTTGGTTGGAGGTAATTAAAATTTAATAAATATTTCATTAGGTGTTTCTTTATTTTAATTTAATAAACGCAATTACCTCTTCGCCGTGTTAAGCCTCAGTTAGTCACTGCTTTCGGAGAGTTTCAATTTGATTGTGGTTAGTCGAAGGAATTAAATTGTTTCGCAAATAGTTTGGAGTTTGTGCTGGAAGCACTGTAAATTTTTAAAATTTAAATTTGCTAAATTTGCACTGGATTTTTTGCAATGCTGCGAAAATGTTTTTTTTTTATAATTTAATTATTTTTCACAGTTATTTTTGGAACCTGTGCTAAAAGTTGGCAACACTGCGAAAATTCAAAAATTCAAACTGAAATTTTTCAGTATTTTAAGATTGTTGGCAAATGCTGTTTAAAGTTTTGTTTATTTTGCCATTGCTAAGCGAAATATCTTTAAAAAAAATGTTAATTATTGACGTAGAACTACGCCGTAATTTGCGTTTCATATCACTCAATATTAAAAAAAAATCTTTGAAGTACTTTTTTATTAATAAGGTTTGGATTTTCTCTGGCAACACTGGGGGATATCAGCATCACAATTGTACCGATCACCGTCGACTGCAAATTGTGATTGATTAGCTAATTGAAACACATTTTTTTCTTTTTCAATTTTTTGATAAACTCCAGGAAGCACTCCCAGTTTTGATAACCGAGTGATGCAATTGAGATAGCGAAAACAAAAAAAAACTGTTGCACAATTTTGGCACAATCTTATCACCTAGACTAACATTCAAAAATGGCTGATTTTTTTTTTCCAAGGAGACATTATACTGCGTTTTGACGTTGGACTACGCTGTTTACAACTTATTCGACAGCATTTAACATTTGGAAATTTACAGCAAAGCAATTTTTCTTCCATCTAATAATCGTGATTTGTGCAAAATTTCCAAACGCTTGATAGCGCTTGACATTCCCCGCCGAGGCGTCACCGCCGCGATGACAATCAAAGATGGCGGCGACGCGCCTTCGGCGCCCGATAAGCCAGTCTGTAAAATCCTCACAGAACACGCTCAATGCATTTCTAGTTTACATAAATTTGCTGTAAATTTGTTTACAAACTCCAGCCTGCTTCCGCTTTTGACAGATCAAACAGCAAACAATTTCGAGCGAGCGCGCTCGCATTTGCGAAGCCAACTTTGATCGATTTCCTGGAAGCGTAGTCACTCGGAAACTTTATGAATGAAGTATTGTTCATCTCGGCGAAATGTGCGACGGGCGTGCGTGACCATGATTACCGCACGCGCCATAAACGTCATCTTTGTCGTCTGTGCTGTCAAAAATCGTTTGTCGCGGCGACACCTCGCCCCTCAAACCCCCCGCTTTTTTTGTCGTTCGTCTTGTGGTCAGTTTTTCATTCCCTTTTTGACAGATTGTTATTGTTATCGTCGCACAGTGCTTAGAAAAAAAAGACCCTTTTGCGCGCCGTCTCCTGTCATGCATATAAATGACAGCCACCGGTCGGTCGGTGGTTCCTGGTTGGTTTCGGTTCGTTAACCATGGCCTGCTTGGACCCAACAAAATTTCGACCAAATGTTTGGCGATGAATAAAAACGAGCGCAGATTTGATAATTGATTTGCGCGTGAGTGAGTCGCGCGCGGCCAGACATAACCTCAACAACAACAAAAAACCTCAAATGAATCCGAAATTTTCGAAGGGAGGAGGTGCCGCCTAGAATTATGAATGAAAAATGTAAATTAAAACCTTTTTTCAATTGATGGGGCCGGCGGTGGCCTAATTTGGTCATTATTTTTCAGTTAGTGGCTGTGCGGTTAACGCGGTCCGGTCCAAGTGTGCCATGACCGCGTGTGTGTCGACAGCTTAGAGCTGTCAAAAGGGTTGTCACTGGCGGCGGAGCGACAGCTTGTGCACTGTCATTGTCACTGCCGCTAATTTTGCGATCCAGTGATTTCTAGGGCAGATTTTGGGGCCGGATGTGACAGATTGAAAAGCAGTTTTAGAATTAACGGCGATGTGGGATTTTTTTGCGGGCCAGGTAATTAGTTTCGATGACACTCAATTACTCTATTACCCGGCTTACCCAATAATAACAACAATAAAAAATAAAACTAGATTATAGAGAAGATGACATGCAAAATAACACGTAGTTCTGCGTTATGAAATTAATACGATTGTAATGTTAATCTCTCAGGTATTTGTCCAAGCTTTACAAAAAGGATTACTAAAAACATTTTTTGCAGTGATGCCAGCGTATTTACAGACAAAGAAAATTTCCGGTGTAAATTTATTATTATAAAAATAATGGTATATTTTTAAATGGAAAATACAAATACATTGCTAGAAAAAGATTTTCTTTGAATTGAAGTTTTTCAGTGTTGCTAGTAAACAAAATTTATTCTGGTAAAATGAAGAAAAACAATTTAAAATGAAAAGACTTTTTTTATGTTTTAAAAAGAATAATTTAAGTTATAGCATATTTAGGGGTTGTTAGACCTACCCAATACAAGTATAACTGTGTTATAGTTTATTATATTTGAAACACATTTTTGCATAAATACAACACAACATTTTTAATACAAAATACCCCAATACAGTCATGCCTCGGTTTTGCACCGCATATAGGGGATGCTAAACCGAGGCGTGCATAACTGAAGCACAGATCTTATGGTTTTTTGGCTATATGGGAGGCATGTAGAAAATCATCCAAACTTTTAAAAAATATAGTGTTTTAGAATCGGGATGATGTTAGCATACATTGCAATTATAACTACATGAAAATTTTCACAAAAGTACGTATTTTTCCTGTTTTTTAGAATGCATTTTTTTCTCGAAATAAAAAATCTCAGGATCATTGTTTTTTGCAATATGGGTATTAAATGATCGGGATTTTTTCATACATCTCGAAAATAATCACACACATTTTTGAAAATACTCATTTTTTCCAAAACTACCTATTTTCAAAAAAAAATATTCAAAATTTCAGTTATTTGCAATATGCTTATCCAATGGTCGAGATTTTTTTTAAACATTTCGAAAATAGTTACACAATTTTTGCAAAATACTCAAATTCTCAGAAAAAAATTGTATTTTTGAAAATACTTTTTTCAGTTTTTTTACAATATGGATAACAAATGATCAGGATCTTTTTAAACATTTCGAAAAAAATAACACACTTTTTTGAAAATACTCATTTTTTCCAAAACTACTGTAAATATTCAAAATTTCAGTTATTTGCAATATGTCTATCAAATGACGAGATTATTCATTTCGAAAAAAGTTACTTATGAAAATACTCAAAATGCTCAGAAAACAACTTAGTTTTGATAATACTTTTATCAGTTTTTTTACAATATGCGTTATCAAATGATCGGGATTTTTTCATACATTTAAAAAAAATAACACACATTTTTGAAAATACTAGTTTTTCCAAAACTACGTATTTTCGAAAAATATTCAAAATTTCAGTTATTTGCAATATGTTTATCAAATGATCGAGAATTTTTTTTATACATTTCGAAAATAGTTACACATTTTTTGGAAAATACTCAAATTCTCATAAAAATTGTATTTTTGAAAATACTTTTTTCAGTTTTTTTACAACATGGGTATCAAATGATCGGGATTTTTTCATACATTTCGAAAAAAATAACACGCATTTTTGGAAATACTCATTTTTTTTTCCAAGACTACTGAAAAATATTCAAAATTTCAGTTATTTGCAATATGTTTATCAAATGATCGAGATTATACATTTCGAAAAAAGTTTTATAAACTTTTGAAAATACTCAAAATTCTCAGAAAACAACTTTTTTTAAAAAAAAACTTTTTTCAGTTTTTTTTAGAATATGGGTATCAAATGATCGGGATTTTTTCATACATTTCGAACGTAACTACACAAACTTTTGAAAATACTCAAAATTTGCCTAATGTAAAAAAAAAACTAAAATTTTTAGTATTTTTGCAAAAATACGTAGATTTGTGAAAATTCTGAGAATTTTTTCATTACTTTCAAAATTTATGAAAAAATCCCAATCATTTGATACCCATATTGTGTAAAACAGAAATTGACAGTTTTTTTTCGAAAGCACGTAGTTTTGTGAAAATTTTGAGCATTTTCAAAAAAAAATGTAAAATACTGATGTTTGAGTATTTTTTGAAAAATGCGTAGTTTTGTTAAGATTTTGAGTATTTTCAAAAATGTATGTTATTCTTTTCGAAATGTATGAAAAATCACGATCATTTGATACTCATATTGTAAATAACTGAAATTTTGAGTACTTTTTCGAAAATACGTAGTTATATGAGAATTTTGAGTATTTTCAAAAATTTGTGTTATAACTTTCGAAATGTATGGAAAAATCCTAATCATTTGATACCCATATTGTAAATAACTGAAATTTTGAGTACTTTTTCGAAAATACGTAGTTTTAGGAAAATTTTGAGTATTTGATTTTTTTATTGGTTTCGAAATGTATGAAAAATCCCGATCATTTCATATCCATTTTGCAATAACAATAATTTAGAGTATATTTTCAAGAAATTTTTTTTGTAAAAAAATCATGTAATTATAGCTGCAATTGACATCATCCCGATTTTAAAGCACTGTAATTATTAAAAGTTTGGAAGATTTCTCATAGGATTATAACCAATGTCTCCCATACAGCCTAAATCACATAAGCTTTGTGCTTCAGTTAAACACAAAACCGGGGCATGACTGTACTATATTTTAAGGTCTGTTTACAACCTAAAAAAAAAGAAATTTAATTAAATTTATTCAATTTTACTCAACTTTCTTTGATTTAATAACTAATTTATTTAATGTTATATTATTTTGTAATGGTTTGAATTTGCTGGTAACCCTGGAAGATTTCGAAAATAAATCGGGAGGACTGTAATCACTACGGAATTATTTTATTTTTGTTATTCTGGCTTATAAAATGAAGAATTTAACCAAGACAAAATAAGTATGTGATTTCAGAATTTTTATTTTGAAATAAAGTCATAGCAAATTTTACTTCAAGGATTTTACGGAAATGTACACGAAAAAAAACATTTTTTTTATTTAATTTTTATCTCTAAAAGTTGTTCCCATTTTTTTTATGTTTTTTATATGGATAAGGGTTCTAAAAAAGATATCTTTTGAGCCATAGTGCGTGATGGTGAGAAATCTTGTTTATGATTTTTATTTTTTGAAAAAATCGTGGCTTTTTGAAAACTTTCGAAAATCTGGACAAAAACAAACATAAAAATAACGTTGTAAAGCAAAGTTAGGAGCGAACAAAATCGGAAAGAACTATATATATATATAATTTTTTTTTTGATAATATTTTCCGTTTTCAAGTTAAAGCAACTTTAAGATTCATACATTCCGATGTTTATAAGGTTATGCGTTTTAACAAAAGTAACTCTGAACAAGATTTTTGAAAAGCTGAGAAGTTTATAATTTGGTTTAAAATATGAAAAAAGGAAAACTTTCTATTTGTTTCAAATCTCTGAAATTATTTTCATTGTAAAGATCCGAAAATTGAATAAAGTTAGTTTTATTGAATGTTGGAACAATAGTTTTTGAGATTACAGGCTAATTAGAAGGCACTTAGATACATTCATTTACATTGATTAGAATTCTTTATGAGGGTCTAGCCCAGAGACGAACTGCTTCGAACTTCCAGAAAGAAGCTTTTAATTAATTTCTAGGGGTGTGCTCTTAAAAAAAGTATTCAAAAAAAATTAAAAGAATTCAGTTTTTACGGAATAGTAGCATTAACTTGAAAACGGGTTTGAAAAAAATTTTAATATTGATTTTGTCCATCTTTTCGATTTTTTCCGAAAAAAACATGTTTTTCCATCACGCACTGGGCTATTTTTAGAATCCAATTTCTTGTAATAAAAAGTTAAACAAAAAGTCGTTTTTTTTCAGTGTACCTATTTTTTTGATAAGTCTTAATCATAATCTACAACTTTGCCGAAGACACCAAATCGATCAGAAACCCGTCTCAAAATACAGACTTTCATGTACAGTTCAGACTCGATTATCCGAAGTTCACGAATCACGAAAAAAAATTACCAATTTTTTCCATTTTCTTGTTTTAACATAAAATTTGAGTTCTATGACCCCATTTTAGTCAAATTTGAGTTGTTGATTATCTATTGAAAAATAAAATGCATTTTTTCAAAATTGCATCACCGCCATTTTGGCCGCCATCTTGGATTTAAAAATTCTTAATCATTTTAGCAACGAAAACGACAACGAAAAAAAATTCCGAGGGTTTCGGATAATCGAAAAAAAATCTATTATTCAAACCCATAAAAATATTTCGTTTAAATTTTTATATTTTATCGAATATTACCGTTTTTGGTTTCTATCAATCAAATTAAAAAATGAAAAAATAAATTATTGTTCCTAAAAATCGCGAAAAAAAAAATGCTAAATCGAGAACTACTTGGCATTTTTTGTGTAATCAAGTTTGATTTATCTAATTTTTTTCTTCAATTTGACTCAACTGGATCACATAAAATTCCTCCCTTTGCAAATAATGTTTTCATTACATTTTTTATAAAAATTATAAATTCTAAAGAAATCCCAATAATAATGAGTCTGAAAACATTAGGGAGCGTTCTTTTATTACGTAACGCAAAAAAATGGATTTTGGACTCCCTCCCACCCCCTCCCACTCGTAACAAAATTTCCATACAAATAAAAAAATGTATGGAACTCAACACGGCCGCCGACAACACCACCCTCCCCCTCCCCTCCATCTGCTTTACGTAATAAAAGAACGCTCCCTTATTTCTTTTTTTCTTCAATTGTCATTCAATTAAATAAATTAGTGTTCCTTAAAAACGCTAATGATATTGCTCATTCACACCGGTTAGCACCTGTCCAAACGCAATTAATTAGCTCGGCCGGCTAAATGCAATTCCATCACGTAATAATAAAAAAAAAAACAGCAATCACGAGAAAATCAAGTGCAGCCCGCCGGCCGGCCGGCATCTTTTTATTTTTGTTTTGCTCTCCTTATTTCAAGTCTAGCCACCGCCGTCGTCGTGCATCGCTAGTGCAACAACCCCTCTTGACGTTTTTTTTCATTTTCTTCCTCCGATCGTAGCAGGCTAATGGAATTACACCAACAAAAAATGCACCACCCCCGCACAAAAAAAAAACTAAAACAAAAACAAACACCAATGCACTTCCCCTTAACCCGCTGCACACAATCCAATTAGTCGAGCAAGAAGAAACGAAGAACGCAAATAAAAACAAACAAACCAATCAACCCCTCAAAGTAGGCCGCAAAACGTCAGTTGCAATTTTTCGGCGGCAAATCAGTCAGAGTGGGTGCATCGAAAAGCAGGCTGCGCGCGGTGATGACTCGACTGCAGGCCGGCCGGCCGGCGAAGGAATAAATTGTGTAAAAATAAAATTTATGAATGAAAATACGCGCGTCGTCGCCGCCGCCGCCGCCGCCTGCTTGGACGGGTGGAGCAATCAGAGTTTGCTCGGGGGAGGGGGTGAGCGGTGAGGAGTCCGAGTCTAGCCCGATGAATGCGCTGCAAAAAAGCATTTTTCGAGAGGGAGGTTTGAAAGTGGCGTAATTTTCTGAAATTTTTAAGCAAAATTTTTTTTTTTTAATAAATTTAACACTTTTCAAATTTTATCCAAGAGAAATTGTGAGACGATTTCAAAATTCACCAAATTCGGTGAGGAGTGAGAGAGGGAGGGAACGGTGTCTCGAGAGTGCAACAGACGAAAATATGGCGAGCGCGCGCTCGTGCATTCAGAATGCGGAATCACGCGAGTGTGGGAGAATCGCGAACCGGTGAGAAGGAAGATGTGAAAGGGAGGGTGAGAGGTAAGAAGTGAGGAGGTGAGAGGAACCACATCGCACAAAGTGCATTCGCATTTCGTGTGTTGTATGGCTGAGAATGTTTAGCTGTTTGGGGGGTGGTAATCGGAAATGTGGCTTATGCAACATTTTTAAAATAGTTTTTAAAATTATTTTTGAAAAACGAAAAAAAGAAAATTGAATCTACCGAGGGCCTCAAGCATCACAAGAGCTTCGAGCTCATACAAAGTATTGAGATTCGATTTTCTAATTATTTTTTTTTTTTCGAGCTCGGAATTGACTTGCAAGCTCGGAAATGAGCTTCGAGCTCTGGAATGAGCTTCTTTCTTAGAAATGAGCTTCTAGTTTAGAAATGAACTCAGCACAGAGCAATTCCAGCCCAAAACAGGAATTTTTTAGATACTTTTTTCTCGACCTTCTCCGATTTCAATGAAACTTTGTAGACATGTTATCCTACGCTTATATAAGCCATTTTTGTGTATATGGAGCCAGTTACACTCGATAATGACATTTGAGAAGGGCGTAAGTGTTTTAAATATGTTTGTATTTCGTAATTTAAATATTGCTGTATCTCGAAGCCGTTGCATCGTATCAAAAAGTGGTCAAAGACAAACTTGTAGGAAATTTGACGGGCTTTCCGAAAAAAATACACTGAAAGAAAAAAACACTCCACTTTTATGAGATTTTTTGATTTTAAAGTTTAAAAGTCAAATTTGAGGGTGAGCCCACGATTTTTTTTGTTCAAAATTTTTGTTAAAATAGCCTAAAATGTTACAAAAAGACTCACGAAAAATGCAGGATGGAGCAATTCACCTAAAAAAATACAAAAATCATTTACTGAAACTGTTTTTTTCAAAAGTGCTCTAAACATCAAAATTTTCAAAATCCGAACACGAGAGTCGATTTTCCAGACAATTTTACATAAAAGTCTCCATATTGACCATTGTCCTAAGTCCAATCCTTGTGAAGTTACAGCGGTTTTAAAAATAAAAATGTTGAAAAAATAGGTTTTTTGATGGTTTTTCGCAATTTCTATATGACAGACTTGATTTTTCAGTCTCGAAAATATTTTTATCGGAAAGCTCGTCAAATTTCCCATAAGTTTGCCTTTGACCACATTTCAATTGGATGTATGGGCTTACAGATATAAGCTAATTTACTATCCAGGTTACTATACTACACTGAAAAAAAAATTATGTTTTCAGTTATGAGCAATGTAATAAGCTTATATCTGTCAGCCCATACATCCAAAAGAAATGTGGTCAAAAGCAAACTTATGGGAAATTTGTCATATAGAAATTGCG
The DNA here is from genome assembly GCF_016801865.2 of Culex pipiens pallens. NCBI lineage: Eukaryota > Metazoa > Arthropoda > Insecta > Diptera > Culicidae > Culex > Culex pipiens. Next base: position 6,282,955 of record NC_068937.1, read on the forward strand.
AAAAACCATCAAAACCCCTATTTTTTCAACATTTTTATTTTTAAAACCGCTGTAACTTCACAAGAATTGGACTTAGGACAATGGTCAATATGGAGACTTTTATGTAAAATTGTCTGGAGAATCGACTCTCGTGTTTGGATTTTGAAAATTTTGATTTTTAGAGCACTTTTGAAAAAAACAGTTTCAGTAAATGATTTTTGTATTTTTTTAGGTGCGTTGCTCCATCCTGCATTTTTCGTGACTCTTTTTGTAACATCTTAGGCTATTTTCACAAAAATTTTGAACGAAAAAAAATCGTGGGCTCACCCTCAAATTTGACTTTTAAACTTTAAAATCAAAAAATCTCATAAAAGTGGAGTGTTTTTTTCTTTCAGTGTATTTTTTTCGGAAAGCCCGTCATTTTTCCTACAAGTTTGTTTTTGACCACTTTTTGATACGATGCAACGGCTTCGAGATACAGCAATATTTAAATTACGAAATACAAAAATATTTAAAACACTTACGCCCTTCTCAAATGTGATTATCGAGTGTAAGTGGCTCCATATACACAAAAATGGCTTATATAAGCTTAGGATAACATGTCTACAAAGTTTCATTGGAATCGGAGAGGGTCGGGTACAACCGATTCCCTATTTGACATGGAATTGCTCCACATCGAAATGAGCATCAAGCTCAGAAACGAGCTTCGATTTTAAAAATGAGCTTCTAGCTCGGGGATGAGCTTCTTCCTCTGTAATGAGCTAATAGTTGGGAAATGAGTTTATAGTTGGGATATGAGCTCAGGACATCGAATGAGCCTCGAGCTCGGAAACGAGCTTCGATTTTGAAAATGAGCTCGTGCTCGGGGAAATGAGCTTTACACTCAGAAATGAGCCACTAGTTGGAAAATAAGCTTAGAGCATGGAAATGAGCATCGAGCTGAGGAATAAGCTTCGAGCTCGCAACTGATCTTCGATTTTGAAAATGAGCTTCAAACTCGGAAATGAGCTTCTAGTTGGAAAATAAGCTCGGAAATGAGCATCGATTTTGAAAATGAGCTCGAGCTCGAGTATGAGCTTCTTCCTCAGTAATGAGCTTTTAGCTGGGAATTGAACTTTTAGTTGGGAAATGAGATCAGGACATCGAATGAGTTTCGAGCTCGGAAACGAGCTTTGATTTTGAAAATGAGTGTCGAGCTCGGGGATGAGCTTATAGTTGGGAAATGAGTTTATAGATGAGCTCAGGACATCGAATGAGCCTCGAGCTCGGAAACGAGCTTCGATTTTGAAAATGAGCTCGTGCTCGGGGAAATGAGCTTTACACTCAGAAATGAGCCACTAGTTGGAAAATAGGCTTAGAGCATGGAAATGAGCCTCGAGCTGAGGAATGAGCTTCGAGCTCGCAGCTGATCTTCGATTTTAACAATTTGCTTCGAACTGAGAAATGAGGTTCTTCCTCAGAAATAAGCTTCTAGTTTAGAAATGAGCTAAGAACATCGAAATGAGCCTCGAGCTCGGAACTGAGCTTCGATTTTGAAAATGAGATCAAACTCCGAAATGAACTTTATCCTCAGAAATGAGCTTCTATTCGGAAAATAAGCTTAGAATATGGAAATGACTCACGAGCTCGGAAATGAGCTTCAAACTCGGAAATGAGCTTTAATTTTGGAAATGAGCTTTGAACTCAGAAATGAGCTTCTTGCTGAGAAATTGGCTTCTAGTTTGGAAATGAGCCTAGAACATATAAATGAGCTTCGAGCTCGGGAAAGAGCTTCGACCTCGGAAATGAGCTTCAATTTTGAAAATGAGCTTTGAGCTCGAAAATAGCTTTGAGCTCGAAAAAAGCTTTGAGCTCGAGATTGAGTTTTGAGCTCTGCAATGAGTTTCGAGTTAGGAAATGAGCTTTGAACATCGAAATCGGCCTCGAGCTCTGAAATGAACATCGAGCTCGGAAATGAGCTTTAATTTTGTAAATGAGATTTGAACTCAGAAATGAGCTTCTTGCTGAGAAATTGGCTTCTTGTTTTGAAATGAGCCTAGAACATATAAATGAGCTTCGAGCTCGGAAATGAGCTTCGACCTCGGAAATGAGCTTCAATTTTGAAAATGAGCTTTGAGCTCGAAAATAGCTTTGAGCTCGAAAAAAGCTTTGAGCTCGAGATTGAGTTTTGAGCTCTGCAATGAGTTTCGAGTTAGGAAATGAGCTTTGAACATCGAAATCGACCTCGAGCTCTGAAATGAACATCGAGCTCGGAAATGAGCTGACATGGAAGACATGGAAAAAAGCCTTGAGTTTGAGAAAGAGCATCGCACTCGGAAATTAGCTAAAAATTTGAAAATGAGCTTTGAACTCGAAAATAAGTTTAAAGTTTGGAAATCAGCTTAGAACATCAAAACCAGCCTCGAGCTCGAGAACGAACTTCGAGCTCAGAAATGAGCTTCTAATTGGGAAATAAGCTTCAAACTCGGAAATGAGCTTCTAGCTTGGAAGTGAGCTCAAGATATGGAAAAGAGCCTCAAGATAGGAAATGAGTTTCGCTTTTGGAAATGATTTTTGAGCTCGTGAATGAGCTTGAGCTCGGAAATGACCTTTAAATCGGGAATGAGCTTCGATTTTAAAATGATCTTTAAACTCGGAAATGAGCTTTATCCTCAGAAATGAGCTCCTTGTTGGAAAATAAGCTTAGAGTATTGAAATGAGCCACGAGCTCGTAAATGAGCTTCGAGCTCCGAAATGAGCTTCTAGTTGGGAAATTAGCTTCTTCCTGAAAAATTGACTTCTAGTTTGGAAATGAGCTTTAAACATAGAAATGAGCTTCGAGCTCGGAAATTAGCCACAATTTTGAAAATGAGTTTTGAGCTCGAAAATATGAATGGATGGAAATGAGCTTAGAACATTGAAATCAGCCTCGAGCTCGGGAATGAGCTTCTAGTTTGGAAGTAAGCTCAAAACATGGAAAAGAATCGTGAGCTCGGGAAAGAACTTCGCTTTTGGAAACGAACTTTGAGCTCGAAAAAAGCTTTGAGCTTGGAAATGAGCTTTGAGCTCGGAAATGAGTTTTAAGCTCGGCGATGAGCTTTGAGCTCCGAAATGAGCATCGGGCTCGGAAATGGGCTCTGAGCTCGGAGCTTAAAAATGAACTATGAGATAGGAAATGACCATCCAGTTTGAAAATTATTTTTGATTTTTGAAACAAGTTCTGAAATGAGTTTTAAAACTGAGCTTCAAGCTCGTAAATGAGCTTCTTGCTCGGAAATGAGCTTCTTGCTCGGAAATGTGCTTCAAGCTTGAAAATGAGCATCAAGGACAAAAATTAGCTTCGAGTTTCGAAATGAGCATCAAACTTATCAATCAGCTTCGAATGTGTAAATGAGCCTTGACCCTGAAAATGAGCATCGAACTAGGAAATCAGCATCAAGCTCGGAAATGAGCTGCGAGCTCCAGAGTGAGTTTCAAGCTCGAAAATGAGTTTCAAGCTCAGAAGTGAGTACCAAGCTCGGAAAGGAACTCAGAATACTGAATGCAGCTTTTATTATAATTTTTTTTAAATATTTTCCAAAATATTATTCAAATGAGCCACTTTTGCGCCCAACCGGACCAAGTGCACCGACCAGTGCAACTCGCGGTGCAGAAAACCGCGAAGAAGAAGCCCCGACTGTGAAGTTCGAGTAGAATGACTGAATTATGATGGCATGCCGGCCGGCCGGCCGGCGCAAAACCGCACAAGTTGGCGGTGCCGGGTTCGTTGACAGCTTTAGCGGGGATGCGCTCATCGGTTGCTTCGATTTGACAAGCTTTTTTTGAAATTGCTGATTTTTTTTAAAGAGACGCGTTCAAGACACGTTTATTTCTTTTAAAATTAAGGCCACCATATTTGCATTATTTATTTACGTCTGAGTTTCGCTAAGCTTTGTTCGGAGAAATTACTTATTTATATTCGATAAAGATCCTTCCACGAAGTCAGGTGAAATTTTCGGTGTTTTCCTGCTACTGCTGTTTCGTCCGGCATATCCATGCTGCTCCTGTTTCAGATCTAAACCTTTTTGGAGCATAGATACTTTTTCATAATTTCGCTTCCGGCCAGCGAGTATTGGATTTTAAACAAAATTTGTATTTGCATTAATAGTACAACATTTTTAACTAAATTTTTATCACAAAATACGACAAATTGACGTCATACTAAACCGTCACGGGGAACCACTCCAGGGTGCAAATCAAACATGCATCTAGTAGCCTAAGCGCCATTTGCATTCCTATTCCCAAAGTGAACTTTGCTCGATTGTTACTCACAGCGCCAGTTTGTCAGCGCCAACTATTCTCGTAACAGGAATTTCCCGTCACTATGACAACTGCATTGCTCTGTAGAGCTCTCGAGTCCGCACAAACCGGATTTGAATATTAATTCTGCGATTTTCCAATAAAGTATGTTCTTACTGTAATTGAATATTGTGCGTGGTTTCTTTTTCTCCTCCGGGAAGGGAAAAATAAATTCACCCGAGAAGAAGAAAATCCGCCTCGCACGAGCTGAGAATATAAAAATAGTTTAATTTAAATATGGCTTTTCTTCTAGAAGTTGTTGCCCACGACAGCGGATTGTTTAGATTTTACTCTGGGAAAAAGAGAGAGTGGAAAACAAGGGGAAATGGGAAGAGCAATTGAATTCCGGACATAGCTCGCTTTATAGTTGACACGGCCATTAATACGACCCCCTCACCCCGCTTTGCGTACAGCTTTCCGTGAAAAACTATCGTTTTGTGTAGAGCAAAGAGAAAAATACGCACACGTTAAAACAGTTTGCGGCAAATGAAGCGATAAATTTCCCCTCCCTCCCAGGAGCGAGCAGGGCTGTGGAAATAAAAGCAGAGGAACGTGATCTCTGGGCGTCCCCCGCCATCATCCTCTTTCATTTGATATCGTTTTGGGGGACAGTTCCTGACGAGCATCGCCAAGTTTTGACACTTGGTTTTGTTTTGGTTCGAATTGGGAAAATGTGACACTTTTCGGTCAACAAATTTTGCGCTGAAATCTAAACCAATGTTTTGTCATTCTGGTCATGTCTATGACATAGCTTCTGACATCTTTTTTATTTATTTTTTCAAATTTGATGTCAAGATTTTGTCGCCAACACAAATTTGAATGGAAGTTGTTATCTTCCTTCCTGCAGAATTGTTGCAAAAATATCAGGGGAGCAGAAATTATTATTTGTAGAATGTTAAATATTTTTAACTCGATAAGAATGCAGAAGTTTATAAAATTTTATTATGGAGCAAAAACCGGGAAAGGAATTCAAATTTTAAAGCAAATTTTTTTTTATGAATTCATTGATATTCAGCTAATTTTGGATTAAAGCATAGCTGCCATAAGGTATAACGCATAAATTTGAAATGGTCTTAAATCTAAAAACATCACAGATTCTAGTACAAAACACTTTTGCTATTTTTTTTTATCACATTCTTTTTAAATATTGGACTTATATGAAAATCTAACCATTTAAAAAAAATTATTTTTAATTATGTACAGACATGCGTCGGTTTAGCAGCATATGGGAGATGCAAAACCGAGGCGTGCATAACCGAGGTACAGAGCTTATGGGATTCTGGCTATATATATATGGGAGACATTGGCTATAATCGTATGAAAAATCATGCAAACATAGAAATATTATAGTGTTTTGGAATGGGGATGATGTTAGCTATCCATTAAAATTATAATTTCATGAAAATTTTCACAAAAATGCGTATTTTTCTGTATTTTTACTAAATTTTTTAGAAATGGATTTTTTTTCTCTAAAGAAACCTAAAATATATTGTTATTGCTGAATGGGTATCAATTGATCAGGATTTTTACATACATTTTGATTGTAATAACAACATTTTTTAAAAATACTCAAAATTTTCACCAAACTACGTATTTTAGAAAAAATACCAAAAATTTCAGTTTTTTTACAATATGGGTATCAAACGATCAGGAATTTTTCATACATTTCGAATGTAGTAACATTTTTTTTTAAATACCCAAAATTTTCACAAAACTACGTATTTTGAAAAATAATTAAAATTTCCGTTTTTACAACATGGGTATCAAACGATCGATTTTTTTCATACATTTCGAATGTAATAAAAACATTTTTTGAAAACACTCAAAATTTTCACAAAAATACGTATTTTCGAAAAAAAATAGTCAAAACTTCAGTTTTTACAATATTGGTGTCAATCGATCAGCATTTTTTCATACATTTCGAATGTTATCACAATTTTTTTTGAAAACACTCAAAATTTTCACAAAACTACGTATTTTTGAAAAAATACTCAGAATTTAAGTTTAAACAATATGGGTATCAAACGATCGGGATTTTTTTATACATTTGTAAGTAGTTTTGTGAAATTTTTTAGTATTTTCAAAAAATGTTGTTATTAAATTCGAAATGCATGAAAAATTCCCGATCGTTTGATACCCGTATTGTAAAAACTGAATTTTTGAGTAATTTTTCGAAAATTCGTAGTTTTGTGAAAATTTTGAGTATTTTCGAAAAATGTTGTAATTACAATGTATGAAAAAATCCTGATCGTTTGATACCCATATTGTTAAAAAACTGAAATTTTGAGTATTTTTTCCGAAAATACGTAGTTTTGTGAAAAATTTTAGTGTTTTCAAAATACGTTGTTATTACATTCGAAATGTATGAATGAATCCCGATCGTTTGATACCCATATTGTAAAAACAGAAATTTTGAGTATTTTTTCGAAAATTCGTAGTTTTGTGAAAATTTTGTGTATTTTCAAAAAATGTTGTTATTGCATTCGAAATGTATTCAAAAATCCTGATCGTTTGATACCTATATTGTGAAAAAAACTAAAATTTTAAGTATTTTTTTCGGAAATACGTAGTTTTGTGAAAATTTTGAGTTTTTTCAAAAAACGTTGTTATTACATTCGAAATGTATGAAAAAATCCTGATCATTTGATACCCATATTGTAAAAACTGAAATTTTGAGTATTTTTTCGAGAAACATTGCATTTTCAAAATACAGGAAAAATACGTATTTTTGTGAAAATTTTCATGAAATTATAATTTTAATGGATAGCTGACATCATCCCGATTCCAAAACACTATAACTTTTTGATGTTTGCATGATTTTTCATACGTTTAAAGCCAATGTCTCCCATATAGCCAAAATCCCATAAGCTCTGTGCGTCAGCTATGCACTGGGCCATGGTTAACCGAGGCAGCTGTACGAATCAAAACCGGGGCAGTGCTAAACCGAGGCGTGCAAAACCGAGGCATGACTGTAAAAAAATTAACATTAATAGTTTGTTTTTTTCATAGAAGGTTCTATACAAAATTGCGGGGGCTGGTCATAAAAAAATTCAAAAGGGACCATCCATAAACGCAGTAACGCTGTTCGGGGGTAGGGGGGTTGGAGACCGTGCTACGCTCCATACAAAGTTTTTAAAATTGTTACGAGGGGGGACGGGGTCTAAAAATCCGATTTTATGCGTTACGTAATAAAAGAATGCTCCCTTAGGATTTAAAAAATAGGTACACGGAAATTATCCCGATATTTTTTTTTTTTTTTTTTGGATATTCTTTAGGGGATTAAAAAATAATTCTTTAGCTCTGTAAAACATTGTTTTCAAATTATAGGCATTTTCAGGTACATTTTTAGAAAAATGTTCAGTTTTTATCAATTTTGAACCGCTAGAAAAATATTTTTGAAGAAATGAGATTATTTTTTTGCAAATTTTCACTTTTTTACTTTTTTTTATCGTACTGCGGGTTGCTGAGGTACAGCCACCCAGTTTTTCTTTTTTTTTGAAAATTGAGTTTTTTTCAGTGTCACCTAATTTTTTAACTCGTGATATTTTGCATTGGTTCGATTGTCAGTGTTAAAAAATTAAACCTTTGCATTTTCATTTGTTTTGTTATTTTCAATTATTATTTTTTAAATTTTAGAATCAAGGATAACCTTTTAAAAGGTGTCTATAATTACTTATTTCAGACTTTTGAAATGTTGGTCCAAAGGCAATGTCATACCAACCAGTTCTGCTGTCAACAAAGTTAAAGAGTAAAAATCTATTTGAAAAATTTCATCTAAAAGAGCCTTCAACTAGAAAACGTTGCAATTTATGAAAAAAATATTTGACACGCAAAGGTAAATAGTACTATATTTGTGATTTTTTATATATTTTGCGTTGTTAAATGCAATGTCATGAAAATCTTTAAATATTGCGATAATTCATTGAAAATTGCGTTATTTCAAATTAAAATAAGTCATTTATTTGCGAAAAATCACGGTATTTTACGAAAAAAGTTCTTTAATATAAAAGCGCTAAAAATTCAAAAAATCTTCAAAAATTTAACGCAGTTGAGCAATTCTCTACGAAATCGGTCTTTTTCTTAGAATTTTAATTTTTGTTTTTTTTTATTTGGCTGGAACTTTCTTGGTGCCTTCGGTATGCCCAAAGAAGCCATTTTGCATCATTAGTTTGTCCATATAATTTTCCATACAAATTTGGCAGCTGTCCATACAAAAATGATGCACGAAAATTCAAAAATCTGTATCTTTTGAAGGATTTTCTTGATCGATTTGGTGTCTTCGGCAAAGTTGTAGGTATGGATTAGGACTACACTGTAAAAAAATTTGCACGGAAAAAAATTGCTGATATTTCTCACTAAAACTTGAGTTGAAAAAAAAACACTATTTTTTATATGTTTTAGGGGTCATCAAATGCCAGCTTTTCAGAAATTTCCAGGTTGTGCAAAAAATCTTTGACCGAGTTTTGAATTTTTGAATCAATACTGATTTTTTCAAAAAATCGAAAAATTGGTCGCAAAAATTTTTTGACTTCATTTTTCGATGTAAAATCAAATTTGCAATCAAAAAGTATTGGAGTGGAATTTTGATAAAGTGCACCGTTTAAAAGTTATAGCCATTTTTAGTTGCTTTTTGAAAATAGTCGCAGTTTTCCATTTTTATAAATTAGTGCACATGTTTGCCCACTTTTGAAAAAAATATTTTTAAAAGCTTAGAAAATTCTCTATATTTGTTGATACGACCTTTAGTTGCTGAGATATAGCCATGCAAAGGTTAAAAAACAAGAAAATTGATGTTTTCCAAGTCTCACAAACAACTCACCATTTTCTAATGCCGATATTTCGGCAAATAATGGTCCGTTTTACAAAGTTAAAATTTGAAACATTCGTTAAATTTTCCGATCTTTTAGAAAACAATATTTTCATTTTTTTCAAATCAAGACTAATATTTCAAAAGGGCCAAAAAATCAATATTACGCCTACAAAAAAACACGGAAAAGTTATATCACCCGAACAGCACGTTTTTAAATATTTTTCACTCCGACTTGGTCGGTTTAAGTGAAAATTAATTCGTGACCGCAGTGTTTAACGAAATAATAAAAAAAAAAACAACAATAAGACTAGCCCCCCTCTTCTCACTGACAGCTGACGAAGGGGTGTGGCCGCGCGAAGGCGCGGGGGATCGTCTTCATGACCATTCGGCGTAGTTTCGAAGTTTCTAGACACTAACAGAATGGCTCTGCTCTATCGCGGTGACGAGATGGCAACAATAAAATCCAAACGCAACCGCTTACTACGCGATGCTGCGACGTTATTTATAGGGTGACAGATTGACGCCCGTGCTGCGACATTTTAAGTCGAATCTGCTGCGTCATGCGAGGGCTTTGACCTTTGAATGTTTTGGTCCCGTGCGAGGGCCGCCCCGAAGGTTTATTGGCTGTGATAAATGCGCGAGTCAATTTGGAAGGAATTTCGATAACATAGACCCTTTCGGAAGAACCAACTGTCAAAACAGCGGTGACAGTTTGCAAAGGGTCTACTCCAGCGAAGACCGGTTCACAGCCTGCTGAGACGATCTAAAGTGAAACTTTTCGCACAAAAATAACAATAAAATTTCACAGATTTTATTGCAGTCAGCGAGATGAGGTGAGTCCCACGGGGATTTCCTAACCTCACCTATGTCCAGTCAAGTGGGGGGATCGCATCTTAATGGCTTGTAACGATCAGTTTGTTATTCTCTTATTTGATGAGAGGAGGGAGATCGTGATGCAGATTTGCACCGGTGATATTCCGATGAAGTTGCATTCCGTGCTGGGTGGAGGGTGTAAATTAGGCGGGTAAATACCAATTGCTTTCGTAGTTGGCGGCTGAGAACCGGTTTCGTTAGGTGACAGCTGAGTTTCAGCGATTGTCGATAAATTGGCACTTTGTTGCAAATTCCAGCTGATTGTGAGTTGTTGTATTCTTTGAATATTTCAATTTGATAAATTTATCAAGTTTAATTAAGAAAAAAACCCCGAAAACGATAAAAACGATAACTTCATTTAAACAATTTCCATATGCTTTCCTTCCAACAAAACTCAACCAAAGTTACGCAACTTTTTCTTCTTGCCAAGTCCCTTTTGTGATGACGCAACTGGTTGCAAACCCGGAGCTCATTTGTCTTCTTTCTCGCTGAATTTGCATGCACAAATCGTCAAAGTACCTCGGCGGAACGACCTCCGGTAGGGAAGAGAGATGCCAAAATCGACGGAAGGAAGCCAGGAAGGAAAATGAGTCGTCTTCAAAGTCCCGGAATAGAACGGCCGCTTCTTCTTCATCGTCATTTTTGTTTAGCGTCATGTTTACGCCCTTTTGAGAAATGACTAATCGACTCCGGAGAGAGAGCACAAATATGTGCACACTTTCTGGGCGAAAAGGGCAAAACGAACGTTACGCAACGCTGACGGTGGTGGCGCCCACCTCCCCATCGCAACTACTTCCAGGAAGTCGGGGCCAAAAGAGGAGTAGGCGTTGATGACGACTTTTTCCCAGAAACTTGTGGTGAAGCTGCAGCGACTCACGTCGTCGTCGTCGTAGTTGGCCTTGGAAAAATTGTTCGCTTTTCCTGCGGTGTGGGGTTTCCCGCACCTTTAGGACTTTAGTCTTAGTAGGCGGAATGGAAAAGCAGGACAATAAAAATCGATTTTCCGGCTTCGAATGACGTAAGTCGGGATCGGGTGGAGAGTTGCAAGCTTGGAAGGATTTATTATAAGGTTGTTTTTCTATGGCAGCGCAACTGTCATTTATTGAAATATTATTTAACGATTAAAAATGAGTTTGGAATTTGTCATTTTTGTCATTTTTGTCATTTTTGTCATTTTTGTCATTTTTGTCATTTTTGTCATTTTTGTCATTTTTGTCATTTTTGTCATTTTTGTCATTTTTGTCATTTTTGTCATTTTTGTCATTTTTGTCATTTTTGTCATTTTTGTCATTTTTGTCATTTTCGTCATTTAGTTCATTTAGGTCATTAAGGTCATTTAGGTCATTTAGGTCATTAAGGTCATTTAGGTCATTTTTGTCATTTTGGTCATGTAGGTCATTTAGGCCATTTCGGTCATTTAGGTCATTTAGGTCATTTAGGTCATTTAGGTCATTTAGGTCATTTAGGTCATTTAGGTCATTTAGGTCATTTAGGTCATTTAGGTCATTTAGGTCATTTAGGTCATTTAGGTCATTTAGGTCATTTAGGTTATTTAGGTCATTTAGGTCATTTAGGTTATTTAGGTCATTTAGGTCATTTAGGTCATTTAGGTCATTTAGGTCATTTAGGTCATTTAGGTCATTTAGGTCATTTAGGTCATTTAGGTCATTTAGGTCATTTAGGTCATTTAGGTCATTTAGGTCATTTAAATCATTTAGGTCATTTAGGTAATTTAGGTCATTTTTGTCATTTTGTCATTTTTGTCATTTTGTCATTTTTGTCATTTTGTCATTTTTGTCATTTTGTCATTTTGTCATTTTTGTCATTTTTGTAATTTTTGTCATTTTTGTAATTTTTTTCATTTTCGTCATTCTGGTCATTTAGGTCATTTAGGTCTTTAGGTCCTTTAGGTCATTCAGGGCATTTAGGTCATTTAGGTCATTTAGGTCATTTAGGTCATTTCTTTCATTTCGGTCATTTCGGTCATTTAGGTCATTTAGGTCATTTAGGTCATTTAGGTCATTTAGGTCATTTAGGTCATTTAGGTCATTTAGGTCATTTAGGTCATTTCGGTCATTTAAATCATTTAGGTCATTTAGATAATTTAGGTCATTTTTGTCATTTTTGTCATTTTGTCATTTTTGTCATTTTGTCATTTTTGTCATTTTGTCATTTTTGTCATTTTTGTCATTTTTGTCATTTTTGTCATTTTTGTCATTTTTGTCATTTTTGTCATTTTCGTCATTTAGTTCATTTAGGTCATTAAGGTCATTTAGGTCATTTTTGTCATTTTGGTCATGTAGGTCATTTAGGCCATTTCGGTCTTTTAGGTCATTTAGGTCATTTAGGTCATTTAGGTCATTTAGGTCATTTAGGTCATTTAGGTCATTTAGGTCATTTAGGTCATTTAGGTCATTTAGGTCATTTAGGTCATTTAGGTTATTTAGGTCATTTAGGTCATTTAGGTCATTTAGGTCATTTAGGTCATTTAGGTCATTTAGGTCATTTAGGTCATTTAGGTCATTTAGGTCATTTAGGTCATTTAGGTCATTTAGGTCATTTAGGTCATTTAAATCATTTAGGTCATTTAGGTAATTTAGGTCATTTTTGTCATTTTGTCATTTTTGTCATTTTGTCATTTTGTCATTTTTGTCATTTTTGTCATTTTGTCATTTTGTCATTTTGTCATTTTGTCATTTTTGTCATTTTTGTCATTTTTGTTATTTTTTTCATTTTCGTCATTCTGGTCATTTAGGTCATTTAGGTCTTTAGGTCCTTTAGGTCATTTAGGGCATTTAGGTCATTTAAATCATTTAGGTCATTTAGGTCATTTTTGTCATTTTTGTCATTTGTGTCATTTGTGTCATTTTTGTCATTTTTGTCATTTTTGTCATTTTTGTCATTTTTGTCATTTTTGTCATTTTTGTCATTTTTGTCATTTTTGTCATTTTTGTCATTTTTGTCATTTTTGTCATTTTTGTCATTTTTGTCATTTTTGTCATTTTTGTCATTTTTGTCATTTTTGTCATTTTTGTCATTTTTGTCATTTCTGTCATTTTTGTCATTTTTGTCATTTTTGTCATTTTTGTCATTTTTGTCATTTTTGTCATTTTTGTCATTTTTGTCATTTTTGTCATTTTTGTCATTTAGGTCATTTAGGTCATTTAGGTCATTTAGGTCATTTAGGTCATTTAGGTCATTTAGGTCATTTAGGTCATTTAGGTCATTTAGGTCATTTAGGTCATTTAGGTCATTTAGGTCATAACTTCCGATAACACATTTTTAATCGTTAAATTTAAATGTCAATAAATGACAGTTGCGCTGCCATAGAAAAACAACGGAAGTTTCATGCGAATGCATCAATTCGAAATGTGAGGCTAGAAATTGCTTAATTTTTTGTAAATTTTATAAGTTTTCAAGTTGTAAGTTCAAGTTGTGTTTCAGTATGTAACGCTGATTGCTTCTTAGCAAACCAAACCTTAAAAGCAGACCGAAAAAAACTATAGAGAATCATTTAGGCCATCGATTATTTAAATAGGTAAGGGTCCAAAAAAGTTATTTGAGTTTTACTGGAAATATTATTTTTATGATTACTCAATTGCAATTTGCAATAATAACACTCAGATATTAACATATTTGGTATTCTTTTCAGAGCAATGAAAGAATTAAATAGATTGTGTTTTTTAAATGTTTTTTGAATGAAAAAAGTTTTTTGAAGTGCATTTTACACCTGCCCAGTTGTTTTGCAATCATTAGTTTTCAAAATATCCAAGTTATGAAGAGATTTTTTTGTTTGCTGAACATCGGAATTCCACAAAAATTGAAAATATTTTTGATCAATTCCAGACATGCTAAATATGATTTTAAACGCAGGAAATGCATTTCTAATTGTTTTCAGTTGGTCAGACTTATATTTCCTTTAAAATTTTGAAGCTTCTTGAAAAAAAAATTGGCCCCGATTTTTCGAACCGATTTTGAAGGGGAGGGGGTAGGGGGCGACATAAACTTTAAAAAATATTTGCAACGGCCTAATACTCAAATTTACACAAAATTACAGTATTTTCTCTAAAATACTATTTTTTAATGATTCGCAATATCGGTATCAAACGATTTGAAATTTTACATGCATTTTTACTGTTTTAGAGTATTTTGAATGAAATACTCAAATTTTATTTAAAATTTCGAGATAATACGGTATTTTATGAAAATTTGAGTATTTTCAAAATACATGCAAAATTTCGAATCGATTGATACCCATATTGCGAACAATACAAATTTGAGTATTTTCGAGAAAATACGGTATTTTGTGAAAATTTGAGCATTTCATTAAAAAAAATTCAAAAACGATTAAAAACATGCAAAATTTCGAATCTTTTGATGCCCATATTGCAGATTGCACTAAAACCCCGATGGTTTGACACCAACTGTTGTCAAACGAACGGGGTCACTTTTTAGTTTGACACCCTTTTTACAGGGGAGTTCACATACACTATCAAACGTTTGTTTTGATAATGTGCATGAGCGCCGTGTAAAAGTGACAGTTCGTCACTTTTTGGTTTGACTTTGACCAACCAACGGGGATTGAGTGTATACAAATTTTAGTATTTTCGAGAAAATACGGTATTTTGTGAGAATTTGAGTATTTTATTCAACAAACTCTAAAACAATTCAAAAACATGCAAAATTTCGAATCGTTTGATACCCATATTGCGAATTATACAAATTTGAGTATTTTCGAGAAAATACCGTATTTTTTGAAAATGTTAGTATTTCAATCAAAAAACAATTGAAATAAAGGCAAAATTTCGAATCGTTTGATACCCATATTGAAAATTATAAAAATTTGAGTACTTTAAAAAAATACGGTATTTTGTGATTTTTTTTTTTGTGTTTATACTTTGAAACTTACCATATTATCAAACAATATTTACTAAGAGGAAGCTTGAAAATTCGACATAATTTGGATGATTTTAGTCAATTTTAGAAATATATTAAATATAAGTTATCGTCCGTTATCGTCGATAAAATTATCGCCGATAGAATTGTCGGAATAACGATAACGATAGAACTATCGTTATCGAACCTCGATAATTTTATCGTTAACAACCTTGGTATTTTCATTTGCAATAGTTTTTTGTTATAGTATTGGGCTGATTCGACCATCTCCTATCATAACCTTTTGCCTTTTGAGCTTTTTCGTGCTTGTGACATTCATTTTTACAATTTTACCGATTTTTTGCAATTCCGAAAAACACTTTTTGAATTGAATTTAATGTCAAACATCATGTGTTAAGTAAATTCATATTCCAAATCAAAAACATATTGAAAAATGTTAAATTCGATACAAGTGCTGAAAAGTAGATTTATTTTTTTGGTAATAATTTTCCATTCTGTTATTTTTGGTTGGTCCCTTTGTTCAGATTTTATGCCCTTTAGATTTCCCCAGAATCTCCCACGCAAAATTTTACACTCAAATCAATTAAAAATTTTGTAACACACGGCGTAACGTTACAAATGCCTCGCGCATCATTCCCCGAAAAAAAAACAACAAACATTTCAAACCTCAGTCGCGACCAGGAAGGTGCTGTGTCCTATCCCTCGCCTAGACCAGACCAAAATCCATGATAAAGCTGTCAGACCAAATCTGTCAGACCAAGACTGTCAGACCAAAGAGCAAAAAGTAAACAATCTTGGTCTTCGACGTAGGTGCACATAAATCAAGAAAAGAAAATTTGAAAAAGAATTTTATTTTTTCAATTCAATGACTGGTTTTAGACTGCAAAATTAAATGTACGTCAGAAAATGATTAAACAGTGCGGCGGCCTGTACACCGACAATTAAATAAGCAGTTAAAAGCCTTATTCTTCCACTTTAATTTTTGATCGCGTTTTCGGTTTACACCTAAACAATCTTGAAATTATTTATACGGATTTGTGATTCCTCTCTTTCCATCATTCCCTTGGTCGCGACTTGCCGAACGTTGCGATCCCCAATATCATCTGTCACGGCCTGCTTTGATCGTCGCGATCGTCATCACACACACGCACACAATTTCGCTTCCGTCACTCCCGTTTCGTAAACACACAGAGAGCCGACGGCTCCCCGGGGGGTGACGTCCAACAAGCCGAAGCGACGTCTGGTGGGCAAAAAATAAACTACAAAATAAAAGAATGCGTCCATTTTTTTCGATCGGTTTCTATCTCAATATCTAATTTATTTATACATAATCTAATATGCGAGACCGATTGCCTTGGCAAGCGGCCTGCTTCGACGATCCTGGACGACGGCGACGACGAAGTCAATCAGCCAACTTGGCTGCTGGGCAAGGCAGTTGGTTTGTAAGGTTCAAGACTTGAAAAAGACGGAATAAAATGGAAATCTTCCAACCTTCTTTCCACAAGCTTGAGCTTAAGGACCGCGGACTGGTTCGCGAGGTGGCGTGTAATAAATAAATTAGCGTTGAAAGCGGAGAAGGCTTTCGATATCTGCCCGGAGGGTCCGACGATGGTCACACACACACACACGAGGGCGCGGGGGGTCGCCCCTTTTTGCGTAATCGGTCCCGCGCCGCGACCTTATCGCGGTCCACAAATCGCGAATCGAAAATGCCACCCAATCATAACTCTTTGAAACGAGTTTTCACTAGTTTTGCGGAAGCCTACTGCGATCCCTTCCCCTAATGTCGACCCGAAATCAGCTGATGTCGACCCTGCCGCGCTAATCCATTTCGGATTGAATTAGCATTAATTGAGTTTCGAGTTTCGGCCGCCGATGGCGCAGCAGCTGTGGAGCGCCCTTTGGAAATGTCGGCTGGACCAAATTTGACAGTTTGAGTTGTGCGACCCACCTGCCGCTCCGAGAGTTATCGACCTTTGCTGAGTTACAACCAGAAATCGCCGAAGGTCGACTGCCCCATCAAGAAGTTATTGACCGTTACATCGATCCCAGCAGGCTGCTTGGATTGATTCTCACGTAGTTTCACCGCCGCCGAAAACTTTGCCTTGTTCCGCATAAATTAACCCGCCATGGCCAACTCCGCCATAACTCTCAATTTGTCACAACGTCCACTCGAATAAATCAACGCGACGCGATGTAACGCGAATGCTAGATCTACCGAAACGTCAACGCTATCGCGTTACAGCGCAGCTGTCAAAAGCGCAAACGTCAAATTTGGTAAACACCGATTTCACGGCCTACCGAGCAACGCGGTGCCGATTTCGGTTTCGGTGGCTTATCGGCCATCTTGGACACTCATTGACGGCGGAAGCCCGAGATTAAATCGGCAACAACTTATGCTGCTGGGCAAGTTTCGGCTAATGGCTCAATTAGTGTCTTTGTAGTGCGCGCCGGGGTAATGGCTGGGGGGCTCAAGGTTTGGGGCCTAATCCGCGCGCGCGCTCTCTTCTGGCATCAATGAACAGAAGCATAAATTGAGATAAGACATGGCGGTGATATATTGGTCGGGGCTTGCGCGTAGTAGTGACCATCCCTGCGCGTCGAGTTATCATAATTAGGTTTGCTGGGTCAGTGCCCAGGGCTGGGTTCTGCAATTAAATTTTGCAGTAAAAGTCACTCATTTGGCGCAACGCTGCCTTGGGCTGTCAAAAGTATTAAATTGCGTACTAAAGTTGGATAAAGTCGCTCCAATTAAGTTCTACAAAGCCTAAGACGCCTTACCAACTTTATTAGCAATTCAATTTATAAAAAAGTGTGTCAAAATTTAGTGCTCATCCAGCGTTAATTTGTGCCTTTAAGTTCGGAATTTGTGCCCTTAAGGATTCCTTACAAATTACGTTATACAATTTAACACTCAAGTCAGTTTTTGTGTGATTTAAAAAAATGTGTCAAAATTTAGTGCTCATTCAGCGTTAATTTGTGCCCATCAGGATTCTATTCGAGCTGCCTTATAAGTTCTACTTTCAAGATTTTTTGTTAAAGCGCTTGACATGACGCCATGTTTAAAATGTGTTAAAGTTGAGTGTTCACAAATTCTGTACTTAAAGGTAAAACATAAGTTATTTTGTGCCTTTAAATTCAGAATTTTCGCCCTGAAGGATTCCAATAAAAATATCTTCCAAGTTTCTTTATTCAAGCCTAAAAATTTCGAAATTTTTGAAATTTGTTAATATGGGTGCCCTTCAGGATTCCATTCAAATTACAATATAATATTATATATACAAGACATTTACTAAAAACTTCGCTTTCACATGTGACCATTTTCAAGGTGTAAAAAATAGTGCTCATTTAGTTGTATTTGGTGCCCTAATGTTAAAAATTTGTGCCCTTAAGGATTCCATATAAACTACCTGAAAAAAAATAATCAAAATGTTATGCCCATTTATCGCTTTTTTGTGCTCTTATGTAAACAATTTGTGCCCTGGTGAATTGCACACAAAATTTCATACAAAGGAATTAGCATGACACCATTAAAAAAAATCAAAATTTAGTGCTCATTTAAAGCTATTTTGTGCTCTTTAGTTCAGAATTTGTGCTCTTAAGGATTCCATATTTGGTGCCCTAATTTTCAGATTTTGTGCCTTTAAGATTTTTTTACTACATGTTTGAAATTTTTTCAATGCTTAAATTTTTACGATCATTATTTTCTCTAAAAAAACATTTAATGTTGAGCTCATTTGATACATATATTGGTACAATACTCAGATGTTGTGCCCTTAATGTTTCTTTGCGATCCATCAACTATTTTTTAAAGAAATCTACGTTTGCTATTTTAGTTTCCACTTATCGCCAGTTTGAATAAAAGAGCTCTTAATGTTGTGCCCATTTTGGTACTATTTGGTGCCCTTATTGTCAGACTTTGTGCCTTTAAAATTTCCTCTCAATCTTCCAAATATTTGTTCATAAAATTACGGCGCTCTTTTACCAATAATTATCAATTATTGATTATTTTTAATAAAAAAAAGCGTTGCATTTTGAGCTCACATGGTACAGTGTTGTGCCCTTTTACTCAGATTTTGTGCCCTCAATGTTTCCTTGTTTTCCGCCAAATACTTTTTTAAAGAATCAAAGTTCGCTACTTAAGATTTCACTGATCGCCAGTTTAAATGAAAAAAGCCTCTATAATGTTGTGCCCATTTGCTACTATTTGGTGCCCTTATTGTTAAATTTCGTGCCCTTAGGATTCTCTTTCAATCTTTGTTTTTGGAAAATTTCAATGCTTATTTTTTACAATCAATTAGTTTTGAAAAAAGCACAAATTAAAACGTTGTATGGTTGTTTGCCATAATTCTCAAATTAAGGGCCATTTACACAGTTTTTATATCCACCTTGTGCCCTCCTGGTTCCTTGTAATATACCAAATATTTTTCTAAGTATCAAAATTCTCTGCTTAATATTTTAAAAGCCGTCAATTTGATTAAAAAACGCATATATTTTGTGCCTATTTAGTACTATTTAGTGCCCTTTTTGTTAGATTTAGTGCCCTTATTTTTAGAATCTCAAAAACATTTATTTAATAAGATTCCATTGTTTTTGTTTCCATAAGTATACTTTGAATTTGCCTTGAATAATTAAAAGTGCTTAAATGTTGTGCTCACATAGCACTGTTTTGTGCCTCAATTTTGTAATTATGTGCCCTTTAGTTTTTCTTGTGATGTTTTTTTTAATTTTCTACTCATTTTTTTATGATTTGAGCCCCAATTCTGAGATTTAGTACTTTTGAGATTTCTATACAATTTCCTAAGTATTTGTTCGGTAAAATGTCGGTGCTTTATCTTCCAAATGGAATGATTTTGAATTTCACAAGTTGCTAATTTGAATTAAAAAGCTTATATATTTTGTGTGCCCATTTGGTACTGCTTTGTGTCCTAACTGTTCGATTAAGTGCAATAAAGATTTTCTGTTTGAGCCTTAATTTTCTGATTGTGTGCCCTTAAGTTTTCCTTGAGCTCTATTAAACCTTTTTTTTAGGAAACTAAATTCATTTCTTTAGTTTCACTAGCCGTCGAGTTGATCTAAACCCGTTTACCGTTTGTGCCCATTTGATACTGTTTCGTGCCCTTATTCTTACATTATGTGCCCTTATCATTCGATTTTTGTGCTCTTTGTTAGGAGAAAAATGGTTTAGTCATTTTAAATTTTGTCTTCAATTTGTATAGGTCTGTTCCCTAATTCGCAAATCACCATTTCAAGTTGATACATTTTTAGTTGTGTGCTCTTCGAAATTCTCTCCATTTCCCCCTTTGAGTAATTAAGAACTCATTTGATACTGTTCTGAGCTCGGAATTTCGGAATTTGTGCCAACATAAACTTAAAAACTATTTGCAACTACCTTGCTTAATTAAAAACTAAATGTCAAAATTAAGTGCTCACGTGCTAGTAATTTGTGCCCACATTTTCAGATTTTGTGCTCTTAACCGTTTCTTACGAACAATCAAACATGTTCACGGCTCAAATTTCGACCCTTTAGTGTGCTCAAATGTCAATTTCAAGTGTGCCCAAATTTAGTGCTCATTTCGTGCCTTTTAGTGCCACAATGATCAGAATTAGTGCTGTCGATGTTTTATTCGCAATCTTCCAAGACACTTTCTGGTCAAGCTCAAACCCAACTCCCACCTATCGCTGTTGCCAGGCCAGCAAACGCAGCAACGCCTACTTCGCAGCTGTCAACTCGTTACGGTCATCGACCTCGCAAATCTCACCTGTGCCGCGGCGCTCTTGACGTCCACGTAACGAAAAAAATCAATTTCTCACCCAGGTCCATCAGTTTTTCGTGCAGGTCTGTTTCCAAGCACGGGTCCCCGCGTTATCACGCTCGTGGACGCCCGTCAATTTCGCAAAAATTTACACCTAAACGCTAAGCGGGCGCCATCTTGCGTCTGATAAGGTGTGCGGCGACTATTTCTAGACCATATCAACCGGGGCAATATCTGCGTGTGCGCACACTTGTGCCCCAAGTCGGCAAGTGGGCACCAGATATTTTTAAATTAGCGACTGACCTACTTTCGGCCCCGACAATCATCTGTCGCTGATGGTGTTCTTTTTGCACAGTCGACATAGTCGACGTTCAATCTCTCTGATGTCATTATCGCGCGCGGGAGTAGTCACCGGTCGTAGTAGGCCGCGCAGCATCATCTGACCGCAACCAAACTGTCAATCATCGTCGAGGGAGTCGCTCTAGACTAATCTGGCGTGAAATGAAAACGAATGTCAAAGGATAGAAAAGCAAAAAGTGTCGCCTCATTATTGCATCATTAATTATGTCCCGTGACCGACATTGTCCGGACATGACAACGGCGGCATGATCTGAGGAGCTGTCAAATGATGTTTTGACAGCTCTGTTTGGGGGGGGTTTCAGGCCTCGTTAGGTCCTAATTGGGAGGGTAGGGCGCGAAATAGTACACGAATGACAGATGGCTGCGTACTTTGCTTTGTTTACATTTTTATTTTGGAGGAGTTCTTAACCGCTTCGTGGTCTTCTTGTCGTGGTCGTAGTGCTGGGTCGCTTCGTCGTCGTCGTAACCGGATCATCGTCTACGACGGTTCCCAGCGAATTCGGCGAGGTGTCCCGGGGAATGCACTCGAACACGACGTGGGCAGCCCGCTCACAAGGATCCCGGTACCGAGCCCAGATGCTGGCCACGCAGTCCCGTAACTCGCGCTGGAAGATTTCCTCCGTGTCGCCGTAACCGCCGCACTGGATGTACGTCCGGTGCGCGTCCGGACCAGTCTGGTCCGAGTACAGACCCTCCCGGATCAGCAGACACCGGAGCAGGCAGCGAGCCTTCGGAGGATACTGGAAGAGGACGGCCCGGTAGTCCGCGAGTTCCTCCTCGGATATCTTCAAGATCTGGGCGCACTGCTCGAGGTTGCTCCGCAAGCGGAGCTTCGGCATGTGCAGGATTTGCGGAGCTGTCGGCTCCAGGTGACCGTAGTTCTCCAAGTAACATCTCTTCGAGACGGAAGATCGACAGCAGAAGTCGTCCCGCGGACCCGTTCCCCGCTGAATGCAGTCCACGGTCCGGTTGTAGTAATCGTAATCGTCACAGTTCGGTCGGTAATGGCGTCCGTAACGGGCCTGCAAAACCCCGTACTCGTCGTTCCAACTGCGCAGAACCAGCTGCTCGCAGTAGGCTGCGCAATCATGGTCCGACCCCAGATACCGCCCGCACTCAAACTCCGCCCGTCGGACACTCTTGAACGCGGCATTGTGGTCAGACCCTTGGGTAACCCCGCAGGCTATCAACAAAACCAACAATACCCGCATTGTTCTGCAGACTACCCTCCGGGATCACCTCCGGATCGTTTTTATACCCCCAAGTCCGGACGTGCCCAATCAGCTCCACGGCACGCAGCCCAATTGGGCACGTTGCTATCTGCATCGCTTCGGAAGGTAAACAAAACCAAGTAGGCTATGAACAAGCGCCCAACTGTCAACGCTGCACGGAAAGAAACGCGTTGTTTGATTACGCTTGTTTGACAAACCGATTCCCGAACCGGGAATCAATCATCATTTAAGGCTTAGCGCGTACACACTTCCGGGTAAACACAGTTCAGGTTATCTAATTGAGCTCATTCCCCCCTCCCCCTCCCGTTCATCGGACTTCCAACCATTGGAGATACCATTTTATTAGCTTTGTTCTGCGCAATCATCGCCAACCTCTAGATTGGTATTTAATACTTTGATATTTGACTGACGGCGGCCCTCTTCATCCAGGCGGGCCAGGTGCGTGAAGGACCCCACGCTCACCCTTAGCTCACCAAGAGCTTACAGCAACCTCGAGTGCGCAGTTCGACAAAGGAGAACAGGATCGTGAGATCGCACCACAGCCTACTTCGTGTCAAATTATAGGCCCCCGTCGTCGTCCGGGCACCGCGGTTCAAGGGGCCAAACGCACTGACATAACCTAACAATTATCGATCAATAGACGGCCTACCCTTAAAGACTCTCCGGCGGAACATTAAAATATATTTCACGCATCGTAATCGGGCAATTTGGACAAGGACAGCGAGCGTAGATCTCTTTTTTTTTTTTGCTTCTTTTTAGAGAGGTCGAGGATGGAACTGAGACTGAGACTGTGGAAGTTGCCACCGAAAAAGAGCCTTCGCGCGGTTAGCAATACAATTTTGGCCTGTTCATCGCGGGGCTTGTTTGTTCGTCGGGGTGCGTAAAGATCGGGCCGGCCGGCGAACAAAGAGGATGAAGAAGAAGCCGACCGGAGCACGGAGGGAATTTCAATGAGGTTAGGTTCGAAGTTTGTTATCGAGACTTCTAGAATGGTGATTCTATCAAGTTGTTTGATGTTATCGTTGTCATTGACTTCGAGCCATGTCAAAATGCGTTTGACGTTTTAAATCAAGGTCTACAACGCTAAAGGTAAGCAACTG
The DNA here is from genome assembly GCF_016801865.2 of Culex pipiens pallens. NCBI lineage: Eukaryota > Metazoa > Arthropoda > Insecta > Diptera > Culicidae > Culex > Culex pipiens. The sequence goes on from NC_068937.1 coordinate 6,306,278, forward strand.
TCAAACGCAGGGTTGGATTGGCTTGCAAACCCTGCTTATTTAAAATCAAATTTCTCTTCAACTATCAAAATTACCCTTCAATTTCCAAAATATCCATTCAATGCTAAATGGTTGGCAAGTTTCGCGCCGTGCCAAAATCAGACGCGGGCTCCATTGTTCGCGCACAAACCAAACCAAACGGTAAGAGCCTGCGTTAAGCGCTATTGATCACAAAGGACCATAGCCAGCCAGCAGAAGCAATCGTTTGTCGTGATTGGTCATTTAAGGGTAGACCTCGGTTTGGCTTTCAACGCACCTCACACACGCAGTATGGAGATGGTAGGGGTTTGCAGTTTACAACTGAAAAAAAAATACAGCGATGAACACAACAATACAAAAACAAATACAAAATACCAGACACCAAAATGCCAAAATACTAAACTACCAAAATAACAAAATACAAAAATACCAAAATGTCAAAATACCAAAATACAAAAATACCAAAATGAGAAAATACCAAAATACAAAGATACCAAAATGTTAAAATACCAAAATAACAAAAAACCAAAATACCAAAATACCAAAATACCAAAATACCAAAATACCAAAATTCCAAAATTCCAAAATACCAAAATACCAAAAATATCAAAATACCAATATACCTAAATACCAAAATACCAAAATACCAAAATACCAAAATACCAAAATACCAAAATACCAAAATCCCAAAATACCAAAATACCAAAATACCAAAATTCCAAAATTCCAAAATACAAAAATACCAAATTGTCAAAATACCAAAATACAAAGATACCAAAATGTTAAAATACCAAAATAACAAAAAACCAAAATACCAAAATACCAAAATACCAAAATTCCAAAATTCCAAAATTCCAAAATACCAAAATACCAAAATACCAAAAATACCAAAATACCAATATACCTAAATACCAAAATACCAAAATACCAAAATACCAAAATACCAAAATACCAAAATACCAAAATACCAAAAATACCAAAAATAACAAAATACCAAAAAACCAAAATACCAATATACCTAAATACCAAAATACCAAAATACCAAAATACCAAAATACCAAAATATCAAAATACCAAAATACCAAAATACCAAAATACCAAAATACCAAAATACCAAAAAAACAGAAATACCTAAATACCTAAATACCTAAATACCTAAATACCAAAATACCAAAATACCAAAATACCAAAATACCAAAATACCAAAATACTAAAATACCAAAATACCAAAATACCAAAATACCAAAATACCAAAATACCAAAATACCAAAATGCAAAAATACCCAAATAAAAAAATACCAAAATGTCAAAATACCAAAATACCAAAATACTAAAATACAAAAATACCAAAATGTCAAAATACCAAAATACCAAAATACTAAAATACTAAAATACCAAAATACCAAATATCAAAAAAATACAAAAATACAAAAAAAAAACAAAATACCAAAAAAAAACCCAAAATACAAAAATAAAGTACTCTAAATCTTGTTTCAGAAATTAAAAAAAATAAAAATTTTATGTTCCAGAATTTCAACATTCAAAAATGTAAAAAAATCCTAGTTCCTGAACCACGTGGAAACTTTTTTGAAATTTCGGATCTTAAAAAAAATATGAATTCTAAAATTCGAAAAAATATAGAAGTTAAAAAAATAACAATAACATAAAATTTTTAATTTCCAGAATTTTAACATTTAAAATTGCTTAATTTCAAGGTTTTTAAAAATTCAAAAATGTACCAAAATTTTCATATTTTCTTTCACTTTGAAACAAAATCCAAATTTTGGTTTAAAAATCAAAATTAAAAAAAACAAAACAAAATGATTCTTAATTCGAAAGAAATTACAATTAAGCTCTAAAATTCTAAAAATAAATTCGAAAATTCCACAAATCTCTTTATTCAACATACGGAAATTCAGAATTAAAAAAAAACAATCAAAAATGTTTACGTGCCACAATTTTCACATTCAAATAAGCATAAACTTTAGAATGCTAGAATTGCAAAATTCATAATATTTTTATTTTAAGAGTACAAAAATTATATAATTTCAAAAATCAAAATTATAAAAAAGCAACATTTTAAAATTCGAAAACAAATTATTCTTAGGTTCTAGAATTCTGAAAATTTCAAAAATATGAATCCTAAAACTCGAAAAGTGTTTTCATAAATCAAAAGTCCTTAAACTTAAAAAAAAATCGAAACTGACAAAATATATTTAAAAAAAATTACAAATTCAGAAGTGCAACAATTTAAAAATAAAATCTGTAGATTCAAGAATTTTAAACTTAAAAAATTAATGCAATTGCAGAATTTAAAAATTCATAAATTTTTAACTTGAAAATTCACAAAATAGTCTGAAATTTCAAATTTTTATTTAAAAACTAATTATAAAATTAGTAAAAATAAAATAATAAAAAATTTAAAAGACCGGTATAAAAAAGATATAAGTTCTTAGCTCTAAAATAAATAAAAAAATAAATTCTATAATAAATAAAATTCTATGATCTCAAAAAATATAGATTTTACAATTCAGAATTTAGGAATTAAATAAAAATGGAAAAATTCCAAATTTAAATTCTTGAAATCTTGGAATTTTTAAATTCGAACATTTTCAAATTATTATACGAATTTGAAAATCATATCTTGAAGCTTTTCTAAAATTCAAAAATGCTGATAAAAAACAAAATTCTTAATTTATAAACATTGAAATTCCAAAACTCAGAATATAAACATAAGAAATTTAAGAAATTCAAAAATTTAACAATTTTAAAATAAAAAATTGTAGTTTCCAGAATTTCAAACTTCAAAAATCAATGTATTGCAAAATTGCAGAATTCAAGAATTCATGCATTTTTACTTGAAAAAATGTTACAAAAAAAATCTGAAACTTTAAAGTTTAATTTTATAACATAATATTAAATCAAAAAAAAATATTTATATTAAACAAATTAAAATGCCGAAATAAAAAAAAATCTGAATTTCTAAAACTCTAAAATGAAAAAAAATCAAAAATCTTTAAACATATAAATTTGAAAATTAAAAAATCTAAGAACTCAAAAATAAAAACATAAATGTTCCAATTTGAAGAATCCAGAAGTTGAAAAAAATTAAAAAATGTAAAAAAACAAAACCAAAACAACACAGATCAAATAAGTCGTCCAAAAATTCAAAATATTTAAGACCAAGAGATTAAAAACTAAAATATTAAAAGATCGAAAGATCAACTACCAAAAGACCACATGATACAAACATTTCAAATCACCCTACCACCTCTAAACTGCGTGTACCTTACCCGCGCACATATTGAGACATTCGGCCGGTCAATTGACAGCCAAAGCCACAATACAGGACAGAACTGGCGGACAGACGGACAAACGGATGGACACCACTTATGACCCTGATTTCGCCAGCCAGCCAGCCAGCCAGTACGTGCGTGTGTCTTTTCTGTTGTAACGATCAGCCGTTTTTAACCCCCACTGTCTCTCTCGCTACCATTTTTTTTTTCACACGGATTACGACTTTTGTCTGGGGGGTGGTCACGGGAAGATGGTGGCGGGGGCGCAGAGCCCCAATAAAATACGAAACAATTGAAACAAAAAACCTAACAGCTTACCGATCGGAATACGGATTAGCTGCCCCCGGACATAGACAAGTGGGATCGGACAGGTTGGAGGTTGCGTTTGGACGTTTGAATGCTAAATTTTTCGTTAAATGCTAATATAGTGCTGATTTAAATTCGATATAATGCTATTTAAGTGTTGTTCTAGTGCTTGTTTTGATATTTTAATGGAATTTCCGTTTATTTCTTCAAAATAATTTCTATTTTTGGTCTAAAGCTATTCTAGTGCCATTTTAAAGCCACCTGGCGACTTCTCCGTCCACTTGTCTCTGGTCCAACCCAGGTGAAACCGCTCTTTAGCGCAAAAAGCCCACCATTTAGTGGTGGCACTCGTGTAAAGTGCGTGCGTGCGTGTGTGTGCGTTACGCGCGTGTGTTACATTGAGTTTTTTCCTCTTTTTCTTCTGCTTCATTGGCCGACGTCAGGTCGAGAGAGTGGGTCCATGTCTGGCCTGATGTCTGACCAGCAAAAAAAAAAAAGGTTGCGTGAAGATTTCCTTTATTGTTTCGTCGTCGTCGTCGTCTCTAGCGGATTACGCACCCTCGAAAACCCCTCGTCAAGTCGCCTTAGCAACACGATCCGCGACGACGCACTCTTGGACGTGACTGCCGATAGGCCTACTGCGATCAGCCGCGGAGGCCGTTTTGGTTTTGAGAGACGTTGCAGACTTGGGTTGATTGTGGCGATTGTCTGATTTTAATTGATTTGAGATTATCATTTTTTTTTTAGAAATTCGATATTTTTTCGCCACGAACTGTCAAAATCGGTTTTCGAGGGGAGGTAATTCGATACCAATCAATTGCTGAATGACCCCTCTTGTAGGTTGCCAGGGTCTCTGCCTCGGTCTGTCTTATCGCGGGCACGCAGATTAGGGAGTTCAAGAAAGGCGCTCCCTCACGATGACCGAGGGGCGGCTCGCTTATCTAACTGGGTTATCTGCGCGACACCATCAGGAAAAACCAACAAAAGTTATTTAATTTAAAGCCTTCGAAGAAGGAAAAAAATGGAATTTCGGTGTTTTATGATGACAATTGTTCTGCTCACCGGTCGTCAGCGACTTTCAACCACTTTTTACGGCGACAGCCGAGGGGTCCACACGCACCCAACACGCAAGATAAGGCGCCTTATCGGAACCCGCTGAATGACAACAAAATGCATTTTTGTTCCTCATCCTCGAAAAAATGTTGATGTTTACAGTGGAAGATAAGAGCTCCGCGTTGCGTCATTTCAATTTCAGAAAATGATTGACTTATCTCAAACCCAAGCGAGATGCGTGACCAACCGGGCAAGATTTACGGCACATCCGGCGCCCCCTCGGTTTTTTGTTGACACTTGTTTCGAAATCCCAGTAGGCCCTGATTTGGACGGGGGCGCCTTTTGACCCGCGATTGTGGCGCGTCAGCCTTCGATTTGACAGCTGATGAGGAGTCTTTTTATTCGGGCCGTTAATCGCAGCAGTCGGCGTTGAACTCCTCAAGGCTCTTTTGCGTGGCGGGGCTTTGTTATCAAATCCTGAACAGAATTTGGCGATGGACGGGGAATAGCGAATCTAAACAAGTCAATTGATTGTAAAAGTACAACTCACCGTCGCGCGTCAGGTTCCGACAGTGTAATCACGAGCTTTTTGCGTTCTTTTTCTAGGGTGGCATTGTCTCTATCTTCGAGCTGTCAAATTTTTTAAATTTAATTTGAAAAATCTTAAAAACAAATCTAAAAATCTCAAAATCTAAAAATATCAAAATCTAGAGATCTAAAAATCTAAAAATCTAGAGATCTAAAAATCTAAAAATCTAAAAATCTAAAAATTTAAAAATCTAAAAATCTAAAAATCTAAAAATCTAAAAATCTGAAAATCTAAAAATCTAAAAATCTAAAACACTAAAAATCTAAAAATCTGAAAATCTAAAAATCTAAAAATCTAAAAATCTAAAATTCTAAAAATCTAAAAATCTAAAAATCTAAAAATCTAAAAATCTAAAAATCTAAAAATCTGAAAATCTAAAAATCTAAAAATCTAAAATTCTAAACATCTAAAAATGTAAAAATCTAAAAATCTAAAAATCTAAAAATCTAAAAATCTAAAAATCTAAAAATCTAAAAATCTAAAAATCTAAAAATCTAAAAATCTAAAAATCTAAAAATCTAAAAATCTAAAAATCTAAAAATCTAAAAATCTAAAAATCTAAAAATCTAAAAATCTAAAAATCTAAAAATCTAAAAATCTAAAAATCTAAAAATCTAAAAATCTAAAAATCTAAAAATCTAAAAATCTAAAAATCTAAAAATCTAAAAATCTAAAGATCTTAAAATCTAAAAATCTAAAAATCTAAAAATCTAAAAATCTAAAAATCTAAAAATCTAAAAATCTAAAAATCTAAAAATCTAAAAATCTAAAAATCTAAAAATCTAAAAATCTAAAAATCTAAAAATAATTTTGACATTTTGACATTTTGACATTTTATCATTTTGACATTTTGACATTTTGACATTTTGACATTTTGACATTTTGACATTTTGACATTTTGACATTTTGACATTTTGACATTTTGACATTTTGACATTTTGACATTTTGACATTTTGACATTTTGACATTTTGACATTTTGACATTTTGACATTTTGACATTTTGACATTTTGACATTTTGACATTTTGACATTTTGATATTTTGACATTTTGACATTTTTACATTTTGCCAATTTTCCTTGAATTTTGAGCATGATATAAATTAAGGAAAAAATGTAACAGAGTCGAAATCCACTCCTCTTACCCTTGGTCTTTCAATTATCGCCCCCGAAAAGAAGGTGCCGTAAACGTCCAGGAATCATCCTAGTAGCCAAGGCCATCACGAAGAGCTGCGCAACTCAAAACGCCTTATCGCAGTCAGAGCCTACTAGGCGTCGCCAACAGGGCGGCCTCCTGCTTAATTACGCAAGATTTGGCAAACGAAATAAGACCTACGCGAAACGTGACCCTCGCGCGCCTACTTGATCAAAACGGCACCTTTGTTTTACGCTAGCTGTCAAAAATCCCGCCACCTGGTGGCGAAAGGGTTAAATTTTGCGCGGCCCCAAACGCGGAAGAACAATCGGTGCGAATTTGGTGTATTATTTGCACGATAAGATAACGCAATTTTAGACAGCGAGCGTGTTGCGGCGCGCGTGAAACAGGGAAGACATTTTTGCACTGTAAATTGTGATGATAAGAAAGTCCACCCGAGTTGCGCGTGCTTACCGAAATTAAAGATCCTTATCGGGGCCCGGCAGGTTTAAGGCCGGCCCGCGCCCCTCTGGCGGCGGCGATGACAACGCTGACGAGAAATGTCACTTTGTGGTGAAATTTTGATGATTACCGGGTGGAACGTGTGCGTCTGACAGCTGTCAAAATTAAATTAGGTTTATCTTTGAACAATTTAATTTGAAATTTTTGGTCTACCACAAAATTGTTAATCGATATCTCTAAAAATTACAAAACAACAATATTTGACAATAAAACCAAGATTTGTCAATGCAAGGTTGAGATGATCCCTCTTTTTGGCTACACTTTAAGTAAACATTGATTTTTGACAGTTTGTTCAAGGTTTATCTGCGCAAGGTTGAGTTAATTGAATGAGAAAAACTTTTTTTCAACTTTTTTTAACAGCCAAGATTTGTCATCAAAACGTTTGTTTTTATTTGTTTAAGTGTTGCCAGCTAACGTTCATCATTTCCAGGTAACGCTATGGAAAAAAAGTTCAACCTAATAATTCGTCTTGATTCATTCCACTTAAAAGAAGGGTTCTCACCTCGAGCTGCTCTGCAGGGAGGTGAACCCATAAACCAGAACGTGCCCGACATGTTTATTTACAACTGTCAAACAAAGACGCGCTCTGTGTTTGAAAAGTGTAATTAAAAATTTCAGCTGATTTATGGAACCCACTCGCGTCGCGTCCACAAATCCGCTGATCTTGCTCCCCTTTCCCGTTCCCGTCCCGTCTGGGCTTTGTTTGGCTGTCAAAAAAGGGAAAACTCGACGCGTAGGTCTTCCCCTGCTGGAGAACCTCTTTCATTCATAATTCCATCCAAGTAGGCGCGAGAGCACTAAAGTCAACAGAAGCAGGTTCGGTTCGTGCAGGAATTTTGAAGTCGCGAACGCACAGCCTACTCTGATCTGTCAAACGAGTCGCGTTGCCACACGCACTGTGTAATCATCGCGTTGATCGCCACGATGATGCGATGATCGCGCGTTTTCCTTTTCTCTCATTCCTTTTGACAAGAAGATCTAATTTCTGCGCAGTTGACACCGCCGATTAGCGAATCTGTGCAGATTTTCTAAGCTGACAGCTTAGCAGTGTTGCCAAAAACCGTACACGCACACCGCTTTGGTGGCAGGGAACCTGTTTGGTAAAAAAATCAAACAAATTATTCAATCACACACCAGTACCAGTAGCGCGAGTTTACAACAACAGCGACACGGCGAATCGCGCCGAAAACTATACAGTAAATTGTGTGTAATCGTGTGTGCGATATTATGTGCCTTTGGTCTAAAAAATTCTCAAGGCTACCGCCGACCTGCCGGTTATTGCTCCTGCCGCGGTGCCATTTTTTTTATTTGTTCTTCTTCCGCCTTCTCGCCGACTTCTTCGTCTTCTTCCCTCTATACTGCGCACTTTGAAATCGCTCGACGAAAAGTTCTTAAATCCAAGCCGGCCGGTCAAAGTTTTGCGCAATCGCCGTGTCGTCATAGCCATGACTTACAGCTGTCAGTGTGCGGCGCGCAGCGGTGATGAGTCATGACAGTTCTCCAGCGCGCCAATGTTATTAAACGGTGGTGTCAATTAGATCTAGTAGTGAACATAAGGCCTACTGCGATCGCCAATAAAATATATTTCAGCTAATTGGTCGGCTCAGCTAACACGGTTCGGTGGGTTTTGGGGAACAGCTCAATCGCGCAAAAGGTGTCGATTCACCCTCGCTCTAGTAGCGATTCTGGAGGTTCTAGTCACGATCCGCGGGGTCCATCCCCTCGAACTTGGATGTTGCGACCTTGCGAATCACTCAGGATCTCCTCCTCTATTTATAGACACAAATGGGAGCCTGGGAGACCAATTTGCGAGCGTCTTTGTCGTAAAGCTATGTTTGGCAACACTGCTGATCAGAACTGTGGAATTTCTTATTATCAACCAGAGCACAAATTCAGAGAAGTTTGATAATCTTTTATTTCGCTCGAAATCAACATATATCTTCAATTTCAGGTCGATTGCTCTTCACCAGCCAGAGCACAAATTCTTAGATGTTGAAAAATTGATAATTTTGATTAAAACCTTAAAATATTTCCAATTTCAAGTCAATTTGCTAATCACCAGCCATAGCACAAATTCAAAGAATTTGAAGATTCATTAATTTGGGTCAAAATCAAAATATATTTTAAATTTTAAGTCGATTACTCAACACCAGTAAGACCACAAATTCGATGAAGTTGAAAAATCTTTAATTTTGGTTCAAATCAAGATATATTTTCAATTTCAGGTCGATTGTTCAACACTAGCCAGAGCACAAATTCATAGATGTTGAGAAATTGATAATTTTGATCAGAATCATATCATATTTTCAATTTCAAGTCGATTTGCCAATCACCAGCCTGAGCACAAATTCATAGACGTTGAAAATTTGTTAATTAAGCTCAAAATCAAAGCAATTTATCAATTTCAAGCCGATTGCTCTTCACCAGCATGAGCACAAATTCGATGATGTTGAAAAATCTTTAACTAAGGTCCAAATCAAGATATATTTTCAATTTCAGGTCGATTGCTCTTAACCAGCCAGAGCACAAATTCGTAGATGTTGAAAAATTGATAATTTTGATTAATACCAAAAAATATTTCCAATTTCAAGTCGATTTGCCAATCACTAGCCTTAGCACAAATTCATAGAATTTGAAGATTCATTAATTTGGGTCAAAATCAAAATATATTTTAAATTTCAATTCGATTACTCAACACCAGCAAGAGCACAAATTCGATGAAGTTGAAAAACCTATAATTTAGGTCCAAATCAAGATATATTTTTAATTTCAGGTCGATTGCTCTTCACCAGCCAGAGCACAAATTCATGGAAGTCGAAAAATTGGTAATTTAGGTATAAATCAAGATATATTTTCGATTTCAAGTCGATTGTTCATCACCAGCCAGAGCACAAATTCTAAGATGTTGAAAATTGATAATTTTGATTAAATTCGTAAAATATTTCCAATTTCAAGTCGATTTGCCAATCACCAGCCTTAGCACAAATTCAAAGAATTTGAAAATTCATTGATTTGGGTGAAAATCAAAATACATTTTAAACTCAAGTCGATTACTCAACACCAGCAAGAGCTCAAATTCATAGAAGTTGAGAAATTGATATGTTTTGATTAAAATCATTACATATTTGCAATTTCAAGTTGATTTGCCAATCACCAGCCTGAGCACAAATTCATAGAAGTTGAAAATTCATTAATTTAGCCCAAAATTAAAGCAGATTTTCATTCCTCCTCACCAGCCAGAGCACAAATTCATAGAAGTTGAAAAAATGATAGTTTTGATAAAAATCAAAACATATTTTCAATTTCAAGTCGATTCGTCAATCACCAGCCTGAGCACCAATTTATTCAAGTTCAAAATTCGTTAATTTGGGTCAAAATCAAAACAACTCCAAAGTTGTTTAACTTCCTGGTTCACAACAAATGGTTCAAGTTGTCAAAAATTGTAGTCCGATGCAATATTTTTCGACACCTATTCAGCATTCCTTTTTTATTTAAAAAAAAAAAGTTGACTAAAAACATTTCCAAAGGGCCTAACCGCAACTAATTCTAGTTTCCGCCGAAAAACGTCAAATTTAGTCGCCGTTACCAAATTAGTGACTAATTACCGCAGGAATGCCGTTTATGTATCATCCCGCAAATTTCAGGGAATTTCCGGCCGGACCAGTTCGGTCCACAAATGTGCCACCTCATCTCTGCCAGGGCGCAAAAGGAGAGCCATAAAAAACGGGACCAAAATACCAATCTCCTCCAACAAGAGCGGGTGCCCTTTTTAGCATAGCGTCCCCAGACATTGCTTACTCTTTCGCTGGTGGTTGGTGTTATTAGTGCTTCGCTTAGCAACATTCCACGGGTTTCCGATTGTGTCTAGACCTGTTTGAACATGTTTCAATTCTCCCTTTCACACACGAGCGGGCGGCGACGCCCGGCTAGGTCCGTCCAAGTCGCCTTAAGCTCCCCTCTCACCCTCGAGATTGAGAGAGAGAGAGAGAGAAATGTCAGCCGTGGTGAACGTGGCGCTTTTCGCCCATTGCGTTGGTAATTAGCCAACCCAAAGTAGGCCCTGATCGGGCGCCTTATCGCTGGCGCGATCTGTCAAATCAAAACAAAGCAGGCTGCGTGTGGGCGCCTAAACTGCGAGCAATTTTTGTTGTGGTAAACAACAATATTATTGTTGGCGATTTCGCCACCCCAAAAACTTTGTTTAGAACGTGCGACCAAGAGATACGGCGCAAATGAGAGCCCCCCGACGTCCCGAACCGCAAAAAAATGGCGCCTCAACTTGCCTATTTTTCGGGACGACGAGTCATTGTGGCCACCTTGAACCCACCACCACAAACTCTTTTCACGGGATCGCTGCGCGTACAAATTTATTCACACAAAAGCGGCCGAAATTTCATTCAGCGAAAAGAAACGAACGAAATGAAAAAAAAAAACGCTCAGATTCATTGCAAGTTGCTGTGTGTTAACATTTTAATTTTATTGCTCAATAAGAATCACGCGAGCTCCACCAATACAAACGCACGCGCGCGTGATCGGTGGGGGCCTAAACGATGCGTCATCATCGCAGTAGACTTTGTCTGTATTGGTGACTGTATTGCTACGCCGCGCTTTTTTCCCGCCAAAACCGAACGCGTCACGTCGGCCATGTTTAAGTCGCCGCTCTCCGAGAGTCGAAAAGTCGCTCTCAATCAAAGCTGGCTGCGTCCTGGGCTCGCTCGAGACCGGTTTCATTCATGAGCGCAGTCCACGTTTGCAGAAATTTATCGATCGTAGTGTGCGGTGCGGCGAGCTGATCTGTGTTTGTGTGTACTTACAAGCGAACACGGGAGAATAATAAAACATGAATAAAAAAATGGTTTATGGTCTTCACCTTAACGAACGCGCATACTCGACTCAACGAGCGTCGACTCGTTCAACTTAAGCGATTTAAATTCCTATGCTGGAATGAAAAAAAAAAACAAGCTAACCAAGAAGCAACGTAAACAAATTTTGCTTCCTACACCGTAGTAGGCGAGCTTCCCACTAATCTAGTAGCCCTCCGAGTTGTTTTCCGGTTTAATGCATTTCGGGAAGAACCCAATCTTACACGGAGAAAAATCGGTTTCAATTTTATTACAACATTCCTTTAGACCTTGACTAAAATCAAATAAATAAAAAATGGAGTGAACTAAATATCAAAAAAACAAGACCTAAGAATTTTTAAAAATTTGAGACCAACAATTCCAAACATCACAATATTTTAAAGTCTTAAAAAACATAAAATATAAAAATTTAAAAATAAATCTAAAAATTAAACAATCTGAAAGTCCCAAAACATAATTCAGAGATCTAAAAACTAAATGTTACAATAAAAAAAAACTTCAAAACCTCAAAAAACCTCTCAAAACCTTAAAAAAACTACAATCCAAGAAACCCAAAAAAAGGGTTTTGATTAAAAAAATTAAAAAACTGAAAACATACTTTGAATTTTTTGTTAGCATGCAATACGTCGTAACAGTCGTCTCGACCTCCGACACTCATTTGATTATTTTTTTTAACCAATTTTCATTATTTTTTAGTAAAGAGCATTTGGAGGACGTGCAGATGAACAATAAAAAAACTAAAAATGTAGAAATCTAAAAATCTTAAAATTTGAATATCTAAAAATCTAAAAATCCGAAAATCTAAAAATCTAGAAATCTAAAAATGTAAAAATCTAAAAATCTAAAAATCTAAAAATCTAAAAATCTAAAAATCTAAAAATCTAAAAATCTTAAAATCTTAAAATCTTAAAATCTAAAAATCTAAAAATCTAAAAATCTAAAAATGTATAAATCTAAAAATCTAAAAATATAAAAATCTAAAAATCTAAAAATCTAAAAATCTAAAAATCTAAAAATCTTATAAATCTAAAAATGTAAAAATCTAAAAATCTAAAAATCTTATAAATCTAAAAATGTAAAAATGTAAAAATCTAAAAATCTAAAAATCTAAAAATCTAAAAATCTAAAAATCTTATAAATCTTATAAATCTAAAAAATAAAAATCTGAAAATCTAAAAATCTAAAAATTTAAAAATCTAAAAATCTAAAAATCTAAAAATCTAAAAATCTAAAACTCTAAAAATCTAAAACTCTAAAAATCTAAAAATCTAAAAATCTAAAAATCTAAAAATCTAAAAATCTAAAAATCTAAAAATCTAAAAATCTAAAAATGTATAAATCTAAAAATCTAAAAATATAAAAATCTAAAAATCTAAAAATCTAAAAATCTAAAAATCTTATAAATCTAAAAATGTAAAAATCTAAAAATCTAAAAATCTTATAAATCTAAAAATGTAAAAATGTAAAAATCTAAAAATCTAAAAATCTAAAAATCTAAAAATCTAAAAATCTAAAAATCTTATAAATCTTATAAATCTAAAAAATAAAAATCTGAAAATCTAAAAATCTAAAAATTTAAAAATCTAAAAATCTAAAAATCTAAAAATCTAAAAATCTAAAAATCTAAAACTCTAAAAATCTAAAAATCAAAAAATCCAAAGATCTAAAAATCTAAACATCTAAAAATCTAAAAATCTAAAAATCTAAAAATCTAAAAATCTAAAAATCTAAAAATCCTAAGATCTAAAAATCTAAAAATCTAACAATCTAAAAATCTTAAAATCTAAAAATCTAAAAATCTAAAAATCTAAAAATCTAAAAATCTAAAAATCTAAAAATCTAAAAATCTAAAAATCTAAAAATATAAATATTTAAAAATCTAAAAATCTAAAAATCTAAGAATCTAAAAATCTAAAAATCTAAAAATCCAAAAATCTAAAAGTCTTAAATACTGAAAATCTAAAAATCTAAAAATCTAGAAAATATTAAAAATCTAAAAAATCTTAATTAAAAACATAAGAATCTTAAAATCTGCAAATTTTAACATCTTAAAATAAAATAATCATTCCAAAATTTCTACAAAGCCTTAAGAAATCCTCTATGAAAATGCAAAGATCTATAAAATCAGAGATCTAAGCCTTAAGCCTTCCAATAAAAAATAAACATCATTTAAGACTAAAAATCTAGACATCTTGAAATCTAAGATATTAAACATTTTCAACATCTTTTAAAATAAAAAAAAAATATTTATAGAAATCTTAAAAATTTCACTTATAAAACTCTAAAATCTTGGAAGCCTACAACATTTGAAATCTCAAAATCACAAAATCTAAATGTCGAAAATTTCTAAATCCGCAAAACTACAAATTTAAGAATCTTAGTTTCTTAAAATCCAACAATTCTACAAATCTTAAAATCCTATAAAAGAATACAGCGATCTAAAAATCCCAAAACATAGAATTCTTAAAAACAAAAACCATTAAAATAAAAAAATGGGAACAAAAGACTATCTAAATCCAAAAAAAAATTGTTTTACTTAGATATCTAAAAATTTAAACGTTAAATTTTTCTGGAAATCTATTAAAAATTCTAAGAATCAAAATATCACAGAAAATATAAAAATCAAAAATTATCGAAATCTAAGTAATTAAAATTCCAAAAATCTAGAAATCTTTAAACATAAAAATCCAAAAATCAGCATATTATATAAAAAATATAAATACATAAATATAAAAATTTAAAAACAGAAATTTTATAATTAAAAAAAATAAAACAAATCTTAAAATCTAAAAAAAACCTTAAAATGCTTTGAACATAAAAATTAAAAAAAAAACTGAAGGCATTATTACAATACGATCATGTTTCATGATAACAACATTCAAAAATTATTTTTATATTTATATATGCTTGGTGTGAACTTTTCACCATGAACATGTTCATGACTAAATCTAAGTGAAAACATGAACATATGTTCACGAAATTCGGAACAGTTATTTCTCCGTGTAGTTAGACCGCCAAACTTTGACGTACGTGCCTAAGACCCACGGCCTACTATCGCGCTCCGCTGGATATAAATGAGAACGTTTCTTTCCCCTCAACGCCTCAACCAAGATGAAACTCCCGTCCAAGCTAGCCTTTCTCATCACTTTCACCCTCGCCGTTTCGGGCGAGTTCCCAAACCACAAGGTCGTCCTCAAGTCCCTCCAGGAGGTGGAATTCGAGTGTAAACAATACCTCCGGATACCGGCGGACGCCGAAGGCGACTGCGAACCCCGCTGCGAGCAGATCCTGCTCCGAGCGTGGACCGACTGTCACGGCTTTCGCAGCGTCCCCTTCGGCCGCCACTTCCACCCAGACCAGGCCGATGGGGACTTCCTGAACCGCACCCAGCTCTGCCTGGACGCGGCCCTGGAAGACGTGCTCGAGGAGGAGGTCTGCTGTCAAAGTTCGCTCGCGTGGCAGTGCTACCGCGATCAGTACGGAAACCCGCGGCACGTGCCGCAGCTGGCACCGATGCCGGACATCCTCGTGCGGAGTACCGTCGAAGACTGCGCCCGCCTTCTCCAAATCAACGACCTTGAGCTGACGCTGTACGCGCTGACGCGCTTTGACGTGAACGACCGGTCGCACCGCCTACTGCGCTGCATCGTGATCCGGCAGGGACTGTACGGGGACGTCGAGGGGCCGAATGTGGACCGGATGTACGTGCAGGGCGGTGGGGAAGAGATTGACGAGAACAGTTTTAGGGAGAACGCTCGCGAGTGCGTCGAATATCTACGTCGTGAATGTCACGACAACAGCACGTTGGCCACCCGGATCGTAAATAACTGCTTCCCACCTGGATCCGGCCCTGGAACGGTCGCGCTGGTCAACACTGTCTTTCCGGTAGTGAGTTCCCTGATAGGTTCCGTCCACGATCTAGTCCGCACCCTAAGAAATCTCGATCCGTTGCTGAAACCGTTGGTTCCAGTCCTAGCCGGGCCACATTACGCTCTGAACCCTGAAATTCACAATAACCTGCTCGACCTTCAAGTCGAGTCACTCATCCCCTGATTCGGTTAAATATACTCAGAATAAAGCTTTTGTTGTTACTCAAGTAGGCGTTGACTTTTTATCGCTAGTTGCGTGCGCACCGCCAACTTTGTTTACTTCCGCAGCCAAATCTGTGTTGACGTGCGTAAGCACGTACGCGACCCGGAATCAGCACGGAACAATTCGACACTTTACAGCTATAAATTGGTGTCCTGTGTCACAGGTTCTGCAGTCCTCATCATGGAGCTTCTCCAAGGCTTCCTAGTTGTCCTCCTCCTGGTCGGCTTGTCCGCCGGAGCCTCTCCGGATCACAAGATCGTCCTGAAAACGCTACAGCAAGCGGAGTACGAGTGCAAGCAAATCCTGCGGGTACCTTCCAGCGAAGAAGCGCCTTGCGAGCCCCGCTGCGAGGAGATTCTGCTCCGAACCTGGACCGACTGCAACGGCCTCGGCAGCATCCCGTACGGGCGGCACTTCCAGCCGGATCCCACCGATTCGGACTTTATAAACCGAACGCAGCACTGCCTGGACTCGGCCCTGGCGGGCGTTCCCGGCCACGATGTCTGCTGCCAGGGCCGGATCGCGTTCCAGTGCTACCGCGATCAGTACGGCAATCCGGTCCGGGTTCCGCAGCTCGCGCCCATGTCGGATATTCTGGTGCGGAGTACCATTGAGGACTGCGCAAGGTTGCTCCAGATCGACGATCTGGAACTGATGCTCTACGGGCTGACCCACTTTGACATGTCTGCCAAGTCGCGCAGCCTGCTGCGTTGCATCGTGATCCGGCAGGGTCTGTACAGCGACGAGCACGGTCCGGATCTGGACCGGATGTTCGTGCAGTGTGGCGGCTACGACATCGACGAGCAGGTCTTCCGTGAGAATGCTGAGTACTGCATTGAGAGCTTGCGCTCGCAGTGTCTGGACAATGCTACGTTGGCTACCCGTATCACGAATTACTGCTTCCCACCCGGAGTCGGTCCCGGAACGATCCCCCTGATCGGAACGGTTCTTCCAACGGTGGGATCTCTGGTTGGAGGCGTCCTCGGAACCGTGCGTGGGTTGAAGATTTTGGATTCGCTGCTGAAACCGCTGGCACCACTGCTCATCGGTCTGCCGTACTCGCTGAATCCAGGCCTCCAGAAGAACCTGCTGGATCTGGTGGACGACCCGCACGCGCTTGCCGCAGCTATCGCTGCGCTGGAGAAGGGACCTCTGGATCCTAAAATTGCTGCTTTAGGATAAGATTTCACTTGGTTGATTTGAATTTGAATAAAAGCCTGTTAACAGCAGGCGTTGAAACGTTATCGTCCATGCGTGAGCACCGCCGCCTTTGTTTCCTTCCGCAGCCATCTTTGTTTACGTGCGTGGCACGTCCAACCCCCGAAAATCTACTCGACATTTTTTGGTTAAATAGGTGTCCTGCGCCGCAGGCGTTCCAGTCTTAACAATGGAACTGCTTCAAACATTCCTGCTCATCTTCTGCGTCGGCTGTTCCGCCGGAACCTCTCCGGATCACAAAATCGTGCTGAAATCGCTTCAGCAAGCGGAGCTCGAATGTAAACAGTACCTGCGAGCCGCTCCCACCGAGGAGGCACCCTGCGAACCGCGCTGCGAACAGATCCTGCTCCGGTCGTGGACGGACTGTCGCGGGCTCGGCAGCATCCCGTACGGGCGGCACTTCCGGCCGGATCCCACCGACGCGGACTACATCAACCGTACGCAGCTGTGCGTGGACGCAGCCATGCAGGGCGCAACCGACGTCTGCTGTCAGGGACGGGTCGTGTACCAGTGCTACCGGGAGCAGTACGGCAATTCGGCCGGAACTCCGCAACTCGCGCCCATGTCGGATATTCTGATCCGGAGCACGATCGAAGATTGTGCGAAGTTGTTGCAGGTCGAAAGCTTGGAACTGATGCTGTACGGGTTGACACGATTCGACCTTTCGGAGAAAGCACGCAGCCTGATGCGGTGCGTCGTGATCCGACAAGGTCTGTACAGTGACGAGTTCGGGCCGGATCTGGACCGGATGTACGTTCAGTACGGTGGTTACGACGTCGAACAGAAGGTCTTCGCGCAGAATGCCCAATCCTGCGTTGACTGGCTTCGCGGTCAGTGTCTGGACAACGCCACGCTGGCCACCCGGATCGTGACCCAATGCTTCCCACCCGGAAGCGGTCCGGACACACTGATCATCCCTCAGACGGTCCTGCCGTTGGTGGGAACGCTCGTAGATGGCGTTCTCGGGACCATGCGCGGGCTCAAGGTGTTGGACGCGGTGTTGAAGCCGCTGGCACCACTGCTCATCGGCGTTCCGTACTCGCTGAATGCGCCCCTCCAGAAAGCACTTCTGAACTTGCTGGTCGATCCTCGAGGTTTTGCCCGGGCGATCGCAGCGCTGGAAAAGCCCCCGCTGAAGGATAAAATTGATGCCATTCGCTAGTTTGTCAATAAACCAGTTTAAAAACAAACACTGCCAGTTTTTCTTCCGAACGCAGCCCAATTTTTGACAGTTCAACAACAATTAAATGTTTTCTACTTTCCATCTTCGTTTCTTCCAGGGCGCTCGAGGTGCTGCGGCAGGACGGTCAACCGCTGAGCCGGATCTTGGCGGAGCAGCGCGGCCAAGCCGGCGGAAGCCGGCTGGGCGGTCCGCTGCGGTACCGTAACGTGGTCATCTTCTGGCTGCGCTGCGAGCAGGTAAGTTCCGACAAAACTAGTTTGAGGACCCACCACCGGGCGGAGTCGATAAAATCGAGTGGAAGAAAGTCAATTAGCGTTTGTTGTGACATTTATGGCGCAGATTGAAATGTCAACCTTCCGGGGCCATCTCAATCCAGAATCATTCCAGGTCGTTTGGGCAAACTGGTTTTGCGAAGAAAAAAAAGCGTCACAATCGAAGCACTCCGTGACAGGTTTGGCGAAAGAAAACATTTTGAAAGTTGTTTTCAAATGGGGGCCGCCCTCGGCCTGCTTCGATTTGACTACCCTCCTCTGGACGACATCTTTCTCCCCGGGGAAGGACAACTTTTACCGCGTCAAGTCGTTTTTTGTCAGTTTGACATTTTGGCTGCAGTTGAAGAAACTGCACGAGCGTGCACCGCTTTTTTTTGACAGCTGATTGATGCACGCCAATAAATCGCTACCTCAATTTCAAAACAAAAACAAAGCAACTTTTTCTTGTGCGCAAGGTTTTGCATAACAAGGTGAACCAGTAAGGTCCAGTTTTCGGGCGTGTCGGGTGTGAAATTTGATAACAAAACAAAAAAAACACAAACATCGAGAAACGAGATTGTTGCCAGCCGAATGTCGAGTCCCGCGGGCATTTTTTTTTTGTTGGTCTGTCCACGTCCGAGTCGCGTTATCAATCCGGCTGGACCACTTTTGCGCCAGCGTTTGAGTGAAAGGAGTCAGGCGA
The DNA here is from genome assembly GCF_016801865.2 of Culex pipiens pallens. Classification (NCBI taxonomy): domain Eukaryota; kingdom Metazoa; phylum Arthropoda; class Insecta; order Diptera; family Culicidae; genus Culex; species Culex pipiens. The sequence goes on from NC_068937.1 coordinate 6,325,505, forward strand.
GTGACATTTCGCCGTTTCTCAGGTGATCCCATTGCGGGCGACCAGGCGTGAAATGCATATTTTTCGATTATTCCGATGGAAATAATTGGCACCGCACGGAGAAAAATTTGCGTAACAAACACGCGTGCATTGCGATTTGAAAGTTCGTCATACCTCTTCACACAAACCTAATTTAGTCACGCGACCAACAAAAACGGGACCGCTTGTTGAGTGTGGGTTTTCCGGGCTAATAAAAGTGAAATTAATCTCGCCATAAGTCGCGGAGCAGCAGCGGAGCGTACGTGAAAGCTAACGTTGGACGTTGGAACCGCTGTAATATCCCATATATGCACAGATCCAAGCAACCCACGAACCGACCCGGGAGTGTGGCAGTGCACTGAGAGCTGAGTTTGCAATATTGTAAGGGGATTGGCATTTGGAAATGGTCTAATTTTAAAGAAATCGTCAAAATGATTCAATAAAATTTTCTTGAATGTCTATTTTTTCAGTTTTTTTCCAGGTTAAAACAGTAAAATTTAATTAAGATTGAAATTGGACAACCAGTTGCACTAAAAAAAATCGAAAGTGTTTCAAATATCACTTTTCAGCAATTCTCCACGAAAACTGGAAATTGAATGCATCCGTATTTTATTTTTATTTGAATAACATTAAATTTGCAAAAAAAAACAAACTCAACTAAATTTGCAGAGGGCTTCAAGAGGGCTTCCCCATGACCAAAGAAGCCATTTCGGCTAATTAGTTTGCCTATACAAGTTTTAATACAATTTTGGCAGCTAACCATACAACAATTGGTATGTAAATATTCTTCTGTCTTGGGAATAGTTGTATGTATTGGTTAGGACCATTCAGAACAAAAAAGTTGCACCTGAAAAATAAGGTTTGTTAACTTTTTATCACGCAAAGTTGAATTACCAAAACCGGTATTTTTTTATTTTTAAAGAGATTTTAGTATTTTTGTTTTATGTTTTGGAGACCAAAAAGGGCGTCTTTTGAGCCATAAACAAGTTTGGAGGGGAATAATTCGCCGAGAAATCAATTTTTTGAAGAAAAAATATTTAAAAAAAAATCGATTTACAAGTAAAAAATAAACACGATTAAAATAATTAAAAAAAATAATTATAACTTTCAAGAAAGAGTACTAAACAATTTTAAGTGCACAATATAAAGTTATATCCAATTTTAGTTAGATTTTGGAAAAAAATAATCAATTTTTCATTTGAGCAACCTTCTACCAATACCCTAAAATGGATTTTATTTGTATTGTTTAATGTGGCTAAAACTTTGTGGGGGCCTTCCCTATGACCAAAGAAGCTATTTTGTGTCATTGGTTCACCCATTCAAGTCTCCATACAATTTTGGCAGCTGTCCATACAAAAATGGTACGTAAATATTTAAACAGCTGTAACTTGTGATTGAATTTTCTGATCGATTTGATGTCTTCGGCAAAGTTGTAGGTATTGTTGAGGACTATTGAGAAAAAATAGGTACATGATTTTTTTGCCATTTTTTTATTATCATTTTATTCACAAAAACTCAATTTCCCAAAATATGTATTTTTTTTATTTTTGAGATTTTTTTATATGTTTTAGGGGACAAAACCCCGCAACTTTTGATCTATGGAGAAGTATGGTCAACAAATCTGTCGCCGAGTTATGAATTTTTGAAAAAATATAGATTTTTGGAAAAAACCGATATTTTATACCAAAAAAAAATTCACCTCAATCTTTTATGTAAAATTGAATTTGCAATGGAAAAGTACCTTGACAGATTTTTTGATAAAGGTCTCCGTTTTCAAGATATAGCCACCGAAAGTTTGATTTTAACGAAATATTTGAAGTTTTTCGTTTTTTTAAAACAGTGATTTTGTTAAGAGTTCAGAAAATTTGCTTTGAAATTGTCTAAGAGATATTGAAGATTGGTCCTCTGGTTGCTGAGATACAGCTGCTTAAAGAAAAAGAAACATGAAAATTGAAGTTTTGTAAGTCTTACCCCTCAGTAACTAATTGTACGATTTTCAATGTTAAAACATGAAACATTCGTGAAATTTTCCGATCTTTTCGAAAACAATATTTTGATTTTTTTTATCAAGTCTAACATTTTAAAAGGGCAAAACTTCAAAATTACGTTCTTTTGAAATGTTAGTTCTTGATTGTATGGGTGAACCAATGACACAAAATAGCTTCTTTGGTCATAGGAAAGGCCCCCACAAAGTTTGAGCCAAATAAAAAAAATACAAAAAATAGAGATGGTCGAAATAGGCCGATTTGCGTAGAGAGCTCATTAAAAAACCATAAATTTCTGAAAGTATTTAGTCGGAAATCTAACAAAAATTCTTATAAAATCTTCTAAGAAACATTCAAGATTGGTAATTTCGTTCATGAGAAATAGCCCCTCTAACACAAAAAAAAAATATTGTAGGTTTCACCCAAAAAGCACTCAATATTCAAATGCCGATATTTCTGAAAATAATGGTTGGATTTTCTATGACAATAAATGAAACATTTGTGAAACTTTTCATTCTCTTTTAAAAAAAATAAAAAAAAAAACAAGACTAACATTTCAGAAATGCTTGCTATTGAATTTTGCAATCCATTTGAAATGTGAGTTTTGAATTTATTATTTTCTGAATATTTTTTTCATGCATGATATTTAGATGTATGGATTCGCGAAAAATAATCCCGGAGTGTTACAAAGCGTACGAGTCCCTTATTTTATTAAAAATTCAGATTAAACGATTTTCCTAAAATATTGGCTGTACAAGTTCATTTTTGTAAGTAAAAAAATTTGCCTTTTTTAAATTCGACCTTTTGTCTTTCGACCTTGTTGATCGACCTTTTTTTTAATTTGACGTTTTTCAAGTTCGAATACAGCCAGAGTTGACCCTGAAAATAAATACATTTTTCAAAATGTTGGCATCATGACCTAGACCAAGGCAATTTCCCAACCTTGATTTTTGAAAAGATTTTTGGCAAATCCGAAATTCCAGTTCGGATGATCGAATACTCGGATATCGAATCGGGATTTTATTTTAGCGTTGGGCTTAAATTTGACTCAAAAAATGGGATAGAGCGTTTAAAAAATGGCGGTGATAATGTATCAACCACATAAATTTTACTAATTTGATGTGAAAAGTGATAAAATAAAAAAACACGAAAATTGTTGTTTACCTATTATTTGAATATCTGAAGTTTCAAAGAAACCTTTAAAAAATCGAGTTTCGGATAGTCTAGTCTGGACTGTAATATTATTAATTTTTGAAACCATCAATTATTTGTGTCGCGAAAATAATATGTTTTGCTCAGGCATGGTCATGACTTCCACCGGTTTTAGCCCTTTTTGTTCTAAATTTAAGTCAATTTTTGTTATAATTTTTGACAATAAAACAATTCTTGATAACAAACTAGCAACACTGTCAAAAGAACAGTGTAAAAAAGTTTAAAAAATATGAACAGAAAAATTAAAAAAAAACATCAATTTTTGAATATTTTGATAGCATTTCTGTTTGAACAGCTGCCAGAATAATATTATGATTTGTAGGGACGTCTAAACATACAGTTTAAATTTAAAAAAAAATCGTTGTTTCAGGGAATCCAAAAGTTTCTTTTTACAGCTGTGTAACCATTTCCCGAGCATGGGTAAATAACAAGGGAAATGCGTAATAATACCTTTCTCTGGTATCAATACCAAATTTTGGTATTCCTGGACCCTTTAAAATTTGTCTTAAGGATTATGCAAGAGCAAAATGTGGTATCATACCAATTTAAGGTATTGTTTTGATATTGTAAAATTGCAGAATTTGTCAATGATCGAACACCACATTTTGGTATTATTTTGGTATTTAAGTGTTTTATCAAATTCCTCTGAAACTATGGGAAAATTTTGACCAATTTTGACAAAATAATTAATTTTGCGCTAAAATGATGTCTCAAAGCGAATGCTTTCATTCAAAACCGGAAATTTCAAACTTGATTTTAAACATTTTTGATATACCCCCTACAGAAATGACTTGAAATTGTGGAAAATTTTCTAAGTCAGGATGGCACATTTTGGTATTATTTGAATATTGAAAGGTTTCATCAATTTTCTCTGAAACTATGGGAAATTTGTTAAAAAAAATTTACGGGTTAATTAATTTTGCGCTAAAATGACTTGAAACCCAAAAATGTTAAAGATGATTTTAAAAATTAGTGTATTATACCCACTAATATTTTTTTCAAAAACGTTGAAATATCTCTAAGTCGGGATAACCAAATACTTTGAAAAACGAGTCAATCGACAGATTAATGAATTTTGGTGAATTTCAATTCAGTTTCATTTTAATAATACTTATTTTTCAATCTTGTTATTTTTCAGAAGCTTCAAGAACTTCAAGCACAGGCCGTTCATCAATGACATAGCATTCGGTGTGGTGAAGAATATCACTAATAACAACATGGAATCATCAGGTGAGTAGATTTGGCTGTTGCATATGAATAATTTCCGTTTTTTCACTAACTGCAACTGCTGCACTAAAAATGGTATGAAAATACCAAATTTTGGTATTACTTGTTCAAATACCAGCGATCATAATGTGCTCTTGGTTGCCCAGTAATAGATGGTAAAATACCATGAAATCATACCAAAATCATGTATGTGAAAGACCACAGAAATACCAAAATATGATTTTCCAAGGGTGCGGGAATACCTAAAAATAAAACCATGGCAATACCAAGTTTTGGTATTCAAGCAATGTTCAAAAATCCAGAAGACCTCAACTTGGAATTGAAATGGTTTTATTTTGAGGTATTATTTTACCCTTGGAATAACATGGTTTGGTATTGTTGTGCCCTTACACATACAAGATTTTGGTATGATTTCATGGTATTTTACCATCTATTACTGGGCAACCAAGGGCACATTTTGGTTGCTGTTATTTGCCCAAGTAATACCAATATTTGGTATTCCCGTGTTATTTACCCCTGCTCGGGTTAGGTCATTTGTGTGTTTCATATTTCTAATGGGTAATTCTCCGCCAACAGCAGTTGCCCCGACCCCTCTTCGATTTGCGTGAAACTGTGACGACCCCTTCCATTTTTGAACATGCGAATAAAGAGGTGTTTTTCAATAATTTGCAGCCTGAAACGGTGATGAGATAGAAATTTGGAGACTTTTATGTAAAATTAGACGCCCGATTTTATGGCGTACTCAGAATTCCGAAAAAAACGTATTTTTCATCGAAAAAAACACTATTAAAGTTTTGAAAACTCTGCCATTTTCCGTTTGCTAGACTGTAAAAGTTTTTGGAACATGTCATTTTATAGGAAATTTAATGAACTTTTCGAATCTAGGGTCATTTTTTCATTTAGAACAAAGTTTTTCATTTTAAAATTTTGTGATTTTTTCTAACTTTGCAGGGTTACTTTTTAGAGTGTAACAATGAGTGTAAACAATTGCAGAACAGACAATTACGAAAATTTTTGATGTTTCAACATAAGGTGTTTGCTTATAAAAATCACGAGTTATCGCGATATTACGAAAAAAAAGCATGAGTTGTTAGAGAATTACCCTAATATATTTTCTTTTAAAAATCAATGAAATCTGTAACTAATGGTGGGCTACTCCAGCATCAGTGAGACCCCCCTCTTTGCCTCAGGGTCGGCATGTTAATCCGGAATCGGAAAGGGAAACACTCGATTGGACCAACGGACAAAACAAACCCACTTTATTCCGGAAACTCGTGTTTTATTCAGCAGACTCAAGCTGCGCGTTCTTCGTTCCTCGATCCCCCACTTCCTTACTATCTAATCCTACCTCACACGTCCTTCTTCCTTCTTCTTCGGGCCCTTTCCGGAACTGCTGCTTCCGCTTTCTCTCCACTCTCAGCTCGCGTTCCAGGAACAACGGCTACACGCCTCCACCGACCTCCGGGACTCGGTCAACCGGGGCGGGACACGTCTTCCTCTCACGTTCAGCGACCACTATGGGCGGTCAGATACTGTTCTCGTACTCGACCCTCTTCTGCGCCACCTGCCTCGACGCTCCCGAGTGTGTTGACGGACTCTGGGACTTCGGTAGATGAATCTACCGGTCTGCCTGGTTTCCGGCGTCGGTTGATGTAACGGCTGGCGAGGCTGGCGTCTTATCTCGCGACGGTTGGTCCGCAGACCAAAATGGCGGCGTCGCGAGGGCGGTTCCCACACCGGAACGGTGTCGCGGGCGATCCTCGTGCGTGAGCGATCGTGCTCGGCGGTATGATGTACCGCGCGGGGAATACCGCGGGTGTCGGGTGGCTTACGGCGGACGAATGCGTCTGTGCCGGCCTGTACGCGAAGCGTACGAACACCGAGGGGTTCTGTGGGCACAATGGGGACGGAAATTAGCGATGGCGGAGGGAGGTTGGACGGCGATAGATCGGGGAAGCAACGACATTTACCTGGATGTCCACAAATCAACGCAGGCTCCTCCTGCTTGCGTCCGGATCTCCAGATCGTCGGACGGCTTTCCTCCGGGATGGCGTCTACCGGATCTACTTCCACTTCACTTCCGAAACTTCACTTTTGAAACGGTGATATTACGGGTATCGACCGTTCTTCTACAAAATACCAGGCAAAGTGACCGTTGCAATGGCGGGGTTTTCCCAGCGATCCTCAACCTCCCCCTTCTGGACTCCTTCGTCCCATCGTCCCATCGTCCTGGTCATCGCCGCTACCCAAGGCGGGCGTTTGCGATGATCTCGTGCGCTCCTAGCGGTGACTAGCGCAACTAGCGGTGCAGCGTTGGTAGCGTCCGTAGGGGCTGGACAGCTACGCTAGTAGGTCGTTCTGCCCGCAAGCCTTCTCAAGTGCTCCCTCCGTAACTTGCCGCGGAACAAACGATCGCACTAATCTTGGGATGCAAATACCATAGGTTACACTCTCCCCTCGCTCGGGTAAAAAAAATATTAGAACTAATATTTTTTTTTTTTTTTCTAACATTTTTCGTTTTGCACTGAACACTATATACGATCCGCTTACCTCTGAACCACGAGACAAGAACAAAGAATTGACTGCATATCGTTGTTTTAACTCAAAGTAACCAGAAACATTTGAAAATTGAGTCCGTTGTACTAAGTCAAGTCAGAATACACAAGTTCACAACACTTATATCAATAGTAATGGGCGGGGTCATAAGTTATCATCGTCAACCTAAGTCGACTCCTCTCAGTTTCAAGGCCGAAACCTGTTACTGACCATCAACGTATATTTCAACTCCGGTCTCCAGCGATCTCCATTCTTGATATATTAACCGACATTGACAACATTTAAATTACAATATTTACAAGTCAAATAAATAAATAAATAAATAAATAAATAAATAACACATTAAAATATTTACAAATTAAAATTATACTCAAGCATGCAAATTTTTATAAATTTTGAATTTTTTTTTAAATTTTTTTTTGATTTTCAAATTTTCTGCTGCATGCGAATTACAAATAATACCATGGTAATAAATTAATTATAATCCGGAATAAACAAATTCAACAAATATCGCGATCAAAAACCTATTCGCATCAAGCGACGGTTGAAATAATTCACTACGTGAGTGTCGGAGATCTCCTTTATCGAACCAATTCGTGCTATAATCGTTATCGTTATCATTCGTATCAGTGTGTGTGCTGCTTCTTCGGGTTTGCTGAGTGACCTGATCTGTCAAACTGCCAAATGTGACAAAAAATGTGGAATGTGCAAAATCGCGATGTGGTTGCTGTTAAGAAAACAGTGATTTTGTGGTATTTTAGGGGTGAATTCTTGAAATTGCGACACTGTGTCAACTACGTTTGGCCAAACGAACAATATTCAATGGATTTGTCCCTAAATGCACTGTCTCTGCTTCTTAATAGCAAGCTCATCCTGGTATATGAAATATGGTATGATATGAGGTAAGTATTATGAAGTGCTCTAATTTCACGGAAGTGCGTCCACTAGGTGAAAAATAAAGCTGGAAATTTCTAGTAAATTCTAGTCAACGTGAATACTAATGGTTGTTGATAATGGACATCAAATTTTTACGATTTGCAACTCTTCAAGATTAGGTTTCTCATTTGCTCACTGCTCACGACTCATTCACATGTTCTTTCACACACACACTTTGAACTCCGATGCAATTTTCCTTCCACATTCCCTTCTCGTAGTGCAACTTTAGAAATACTCTTGATAATGTTGCCTGAGTGATGAATGGAACATTATGCACCGATAAAACATAAAATTGATTCACAAACACAAAATAACACTCAATTACGACACTTTAAAACTTTCACTTAAAATTTGATCAATGATTTCCTAGGATGCACTTTTCCATACTGGTGCTTGCGATGCGTGGGCGTTCATGTGTCAATGAACCCATTGATGAGTGACACTCGGTTCATTCATGCGCTGTGGATTGCGCAAGGCGACTTAGATGAGAACTCCTGATGAATGAATTTGCGGAATCACATCTATATCGACCTTGACCTCCTCTCAGATGAACCTCTGTCCTCGAACTAAGCTATGTCCCTCTTTCAGAGATCATGCTTTCAAATCCGCCGCTGAGAAGACTCCCAGTGAGCGACCATTCATGTCGGACACTTCGTAGGAACTCGTTCCCTTCTTCGCGACGATGATGCACGGGACGTACGTAGGCCCAAGCTTGGCATTGAAGGACTTGTTCGCCGCCGACTGCTGGAAGGATCTCTTAAAGACACGCTGTCCAACATCGAACACCGGTGAGTACCTTTTGTGCCTCAGATCATACTGCCTTTTCGTACTCTCGTGCGCCTTCTGCAGGTTCTCTTTGACCAGCTCGTAGGTCTTCTTGCTCACTCCATGCATGCGTTCCATACGCTCTTGCTCGGTGAGTTCCTCATCGTCCTCGAGCTGATGGTCCATTCCTCGGGTCACCGCTTCGTGCCCGAACACTACTCTGTGTGGCGTAAACTTCGTTGTTGCGTGGACCGTGTTGTTCAGGATGAACTCAATCTCTGAGATTTTAGTATCCCACAGCCGTTGATCTTGCCGGACGTACGTGCGGATCATCGCGTTGATCGTACGGTTCAAGCGCTCGGTGGGATTTGCTTGGCTCCTGTGACGAGCGTTTGCCCAATGCTGGATTCCATACCGTTTCAACAGGTCCTGGAACTCCTTCGACAGGAACGTAGTTGCGTTGTCGGTGATGATGTACTGGGGCACAGACAACTTTCGCAGCCACTGTTCTTCCAGAATGCTACACAGACTAGCAGACGAAATCTTCCGGACCGGAGCAAGAAGGCAATACTTAGAAAAGACGTCCAAGACGACCAATAAGTGTGCGTTCCCTTTCTTGCTACGCGGAAGCGACTGTATGTAGTCCATGCAGACAATCTGGAATGGCCTAACCGCTACTCGTTGTTGTCCCATCATCGGCTCAGTAGACACGGTCGAATGTTTTGTCTCCTTACAGGTGTCGCACCTGTTGATGTACTTCTTCAAGTCTGCGCTCATTCGAGGCCAGTAAAACCTCCTCTTGAGCTTCTCAATGCACTTTTCGAAGCCGATGTGCAAGCAGCCGTCGTGCTCTTGCCGCATGACTTGCTCTCGTGCCGATTCTGGTACACACTCCTTCCATTCAAATCTGTAGTCCAGCACGTCGGACTTGGACGACACAAACTTGAACAGCTTCCCGTTCTCGATGCGGAAGTCCAGATACTTCTCCGGATCATCCTCAACAGCATTGTACAGATTCCGGTACCAGTTGTCGTCATCGCCTACGTCGAGCGTCTCAATCGACCGCGACAGCGCGTCGGGTACGATGTTCTCCTTTCCCTTTCTGTGCTTCACATCCATGTCGTACTGCTGGAAGGTTATGCTCCAACGACTCAGACGCGACGACGATCTCCACTTCGCCCGCATAATGAACGTGAGCGCGGATGAATCGGTCACCAGCGTGAAATGAGTGCCCTCAATATAGCAGCGGAACTTCTCGATGCAACGGAGAGCAGCTAAACCCTCTTTCTCCGCAGCATGGTAGTTCAACTCAGCACCCTTCAGCTTCTCTGAGTGATACGCGATCACCCTCTCCACACCATCGTGAACCTGTGTCAGAACTCCGGCTATCGCGGTGTCGCTTGCGTCCGTTTGGACACAGAACGGTAGCTTAAAGTCGGGATTGGCCATCACTGGAGCTGAAATCAGCCTCTCCTTGATGGCCCGAAAAGCTAAGTCTGCTGCTTTGGACCACACCACTCGCTTCGGCTTGTTCTTTAGCAAGTCCGTGAGCGGCGCAGTAAGTTCGCTGAACTTATCGATGAACCTACGGTAGTAGTTGACCATACCGAGGAATCGTCTCAGCGACCTGACCGAGTTTGGGGCCTCATATCCTAAGATAGCTTGGACTCTATCTGGATTAGGCCGCATTCCTTCTCGCGACAGGATGTAACCGAGATACGGCAATTCGTAGCAGCAGAACTTGGACTTTTCTAGGTTGATGCGCAAATTCGCGTTTTTCAACCGCTCCGCAAGTTCTGTCAGTTTCGCAATGTGGTCGTCAAACGTATGACTGGCCACCACAATGTCATCTAGATAAACAAAAATGGACGGCTCAAGTGCCCCGAATCCTAAGACTTTGTCCATGAGCTTGCTTAAGGTTGCCGGGCTGTTGATCAGTCCAAACGGAAGTCGCTTGAACTGGAATAATCCCATTCCGGGAATGGAGAAAGCGGTGTACTTCCTGCACTCCTCACTCAACGGCACCTGCAAGAACGCTTGGCTCAAGTCTATGGTGGACAGGTACTTGAACGGCCCCAGATGACTCAATATTCTGTTCTGATGGGGCAGAGGGTACGCATCCCTCTTGGTGCGCTCGTTTAGCTTACGAGCATCGAGACACAGCCTGATCTCCTCGCTGTCTCTTTTCTTGACCGGAACGACCGGCAACGCCCAATCCGACTCCGACGGTTCGATGATTCCGTCCCGGAGCATCTTTTCCACAGCTATGTGAATCTTCTTCTGTATTTCCGGGCTCCACGGATACGGATTCTTCCGGACCGGTTCGGACTGTACGAACTCCTCCTTCAGCTCGATTTTGTGTTCCAGCAGGTCCGTCTTTCCGACGACTCCTTCGCTGGCAACGAGAAACATCTTCTGTACATCTTCCAACTGTTTTTTCTGCTCTTCTTCTAATTCTTCTTCTGCGTCTTCTAGATCTTCATCGACCTGCTCATCAACCACCTCGACGGATTCCATCGTTGGCCTGATGCCGAATATTTGCCAGAAGTCGTAGCCGAGGATGCACCTCCTGTTCAGCTTCGGCGCGATCATCACGGACAGAATCTTCGTAACACCATTGAACGTAATCGGTATGTCACTACACCCAATCACCTCTAAACTCTCACCTCCGGCTGTCTTCAAATCAATATTCGTGGGTTTCAACTTTAAATTCAACAACTTCACTAACTTTCTTCCACCAACACCTAAAACTGTGCGCTGTGCACCACTATCAAGAAGTCCAACAACCGATATTCCCAACATTTCCACTCTTGCAAACGGCCTACGATCGCCGTTGCTCACTGTAACAAGCATCGTTGCCACTTCAGCATCTTCTTCTTCCTTCTCTCCATCAACCCTCGAATATCCTAGCTGTTGGAGTGCTTCCGACGCTTCGGTATCTTCGTGAGGTCTTCTGGAGCTTCCCGTGAGACTGACTCGCCTCACTGAGCAGTCTTTTGCATGTTTTTTGCTTCGCAGTACGGGCAATCTTTCGTAGAAAAACCCGGAAAACCACACCGCACGCAGAACACGCTCCTCTCCTGCCGGCATTCCTCGTGGCCATGACCTGCAACGTGACAATTGAAGCAAATATCCCGTTTGACCGGAATATACGCCTTCACGATCCGCTGTAAGGCACTGGTTCCACTCGAACCTGCAGCAGTGCTGTTCTCGCGATTCTGGGTGTTCGGTTTCGGTTGAGACCTCTCGTCAACCCTTGGTTTGTTCTCCTTCTGATTTCCGTTGCTCTGCTGTCTCTGCTGTTCTGGCTTCCACGAGCTTTTCTGATTGTAGTTTCCGTTGCTGTTGTTCTTCTTGTAGTACGGACGGTTTTGTTGGTTCTGATTTTGTTGTTGGTAACCACCCTGCGATCGGTTTCCACCCTGGAAACGATTCGAGTTCTGGTACCTATTTCCGGTGTTCTGGTACGACGACCGCTGTGTTTGCACCTCCTCCACGTGCGCTGATCGCGGCGTGTACCTTTCTCCCTTCTGATACAGCTTCCAATTGACAGAGTCGAATCGCTTACCGAATTCTTTCATCGATGGAATCGTCTTGATTTCTGCGGCTAGCATCGCTATTTGGCAGTCCTCGCGAGTATTGCGGAAGAGAACGTCAAACTTCCGTTTCTCATCCCACGGATTCGTCATACAGCGGAAGATCCGGACCATGTCCAAGTAATAGTCCTGGAACTTCTCCCTGGACATTTGCTTGCGATTGTTGGCCTGCCGCTCATAGACGTAATCGATGTCGATCGGCAAGAATTCGCTCTTCAATTCATCCACCAACTTCTTCCATGAACCCAGTTCATTATTCCCGTTCACTTCCATGAACCAAGAACGTGCTTTCCTCGTGAACAAATGATGCGCACACTGGAACAACTCAGACTCAGAAATGTTCTCTGAACGAGCGTTGAACTCCACCTCCTTCAAAAACTCGTTCAGTTTCCTCCCGTTGTCCATCCCGTCATAACGAACCGTCCACTTATGCACCGGTAAACTCCTACCAAATCCGGTTTTCTTTTCCTTCGGTTCATCCTTGCCGGAATGAACTTCCTCTGGTTTGTTATGTTCATTCTCTGAGTTACCGAAGCTTCCCAATGAACTATTTCTTTGGTTGAGCCACGCGAGAAAATCACCTGGATTCTGCTGGCTTTTACCCTCGTCCTTTTTGTCCTTGTTCGCGTCTACTCCAAGTTGCGTACTGTTGGCTGGCTTGGCCTGTACTTCCGGTTTTTCTTTCTCCACCTCTTTCTCAGCCTGTTTCGCTTCTAGAACTTGAATGTGTTCCAACAACTTGTTGACCACGTTTATTAGTTCCACTTTTTGTTCTTTCCACTGTTCAAATTCAGCTCTTTCCACGTCACCAGGTTTTCCAACACTTTTTCCATCACCACTACCAACTCCACTACCAACTCCACTACCATTTCCCTTACCATTTCCACTAACAGATCCAGTTTCACCAACAATTCCAGCAATTTCCTCTCCATTATTCTCTTCAGTACTATTCCAAGATTCATTATCTTCTTCCGCTCCTTTTCCATTTCCTTTTTCCGCATCCTGTTTCTTCATTATTTCCGTTAGACTCTGGTTAATGAGTGCTAACTCTGCTTCACGTACTTCGGGCAAATGTGACGAAATAGAAAAGAAAGTATTTAGCAGCTTCATACACGCTCGAGCTGTTTCTGCTAATGAATTCAGTTCATCATCCTTGGTGGTGTATGTTCTCAAACGTTCCAAGCGGAAAACGCAATGCAGAATCCTAGTCTTGAACGACTGTTCTGGTGCTTGCTTGGATTTCCGGTTTTCCAAGTGGGACTTAATCTCACTCACTTTCAACTCACACGTTTCCAATTCATCCAACACTGAACCATTCATTAACTCATACTCAACATGTTTCAATTCTCTCTCTTCTTTTAGGCGATTACGCAACGCACGTTCGGCTCCGCTGCGCGATGAATCAAATGGGATGTCGCGGATCTTCAGCTCATGTTCGAGTTCATCAACGGTCAAATGACCCGTATTCATTCCGCGATACAGTGACAACAAATGAACCATATCCATCTTGAGTGCAAGGAAAATCAAAGATCTTGTAATTAAAAAGAAAATTTATTTAAAAAATACTAGAAATGAGCAATCACAACTACAAATTAAGAAAAATACCTAAAATTGATTCGCTAACTGAGATAATTTGATAACCTAGTGAATGAAACTGTTCATTGATGAACACCAACGGATCAACAATGAATTGAAAAAAACCTAGAATTGAATTACGCTCTTGAATGAATGAGCAAATAGCGAATAATTGTAAAAAACCTAGTGTAAGTCGAAACTTTTGTAATCGTATTTTGTACGGGGAATAAATCACTTATTTTGCCTGGTGTTTTCACTCAACTCGTCCGAAGGAAACGACACTCCACCGATACGAATTCTATTCCGGAATTCAAACAAAATTGTATGAAATCTCCAACCAATTACTTTGCCAATGTCTGGTGGTCGTTCCTCCTCGCGTAGACTTCCAAAACCCCTCCTCGGAACTCAAAAATTCAAATATTAGCGTCACTTCTGTTTGTATTTTGACGATTAGACAACTTTTGCACCTGAATAATGGGCGTTTTCCCAGAGAAGTGGGCAAATCGTCTAAAGTCCTCAAGTGAACCCAAACACGAAACAGTTAAACTAATTTCTAGTTGGGCGCCAAGTGTAACTAATGGTGGGCTACTCCAGCATCAGTGAGACCCCCCTCTTTGCCTCAGGGTCGGCATGTTAATCCGGAATCGGAAAGGGAAACACTCGATTGGACCAACGGACAAAACAAACCCACTTTATTCCGGAAACTCGTGTTTTATTCGGCAGACTCAAGCTGCGCGTTCTTCGTTCCTCGATCCCCCACTTCCTTACTATCTAATCCTACCTCACACGTCCTTCTTCCTTCTTCTTCGGGCCCTTTCCGGAACTGCTGCTTCCGCTTTCTCTCCACTCTCAGCTCGCGTTCCAGGAACAACGGCTACACGCCTCCACCGACCTCCGGGACTCGGTCAACCGGGGCGGGACACGTCTTCCTCTCACGTTCAGCGACCACTATGGGCGGTCAGATACTGTTCTCGTACTCGACCCTCTTCTGCGCCACCTGCCTCGACGCTCCCGAGTGTGTTGACGGACTCTGGGACTTCGGTAGATGAATCTACCGGTCTGCCTGGTTTCCGGCGTCGGTTGATGTAACGGCTGGCGAGGCTGGCGTCTTATCTCGCGACGGTTGGTCCGCAGACCAAAATGGCGGCGTCGCGAGGGCGGTTCCCACACCGGAACGGTGTCGCGGGCGATCCTCGTGCGTGAGCGATCGTGCTCGGCGGTATGATGTACCGCGCGGGGAATACCGCGGGTGTCGGGTGGCTTACGGCGGACGAATGCGTCTGTGCCGGCCTGTACGCGAAGCGTACGAACACCGAGGGGTTCTGTGGGCACAATGGGGACGGAAATTAGCGATGGCGGAGGGAGGTTGGACGGCGATAGATCGGGGAAGCAACGACATTTACCTGGATGTCCACAAATCAACGCAGGCTCCTCCTGCTTGCGTCCGGATCTCCAGATCGTCGGACGGCTTTCCTCCGGGATGGCGTCTACCGGATCTACTTCCACTTCACTTCCGAAACTTCACTTTTGAAACGGTGATATTACGGGTATCGACCGTTCTTCTACAAAATACCAGGCAAAGTGACCGTTGCAATGGCGGGGTTTTCCCAGCGATCCTCAACCTCCCCCTTCTGGACTCCTTCGTCCCATCGTCCCATCGTCCTGGTCATCGCCGCTACCCAAGGCGGGCGTTTGCGATGATCTCGTGCGCTCCTAGCGGTGACTAGCGCAACTAGCGGTGCAGCGTTGGTAGCGTCCGTAGGGGCTGGACAGCTACGCTAGTAGGTCGTTCTGCCCGCAAGCCTTCTCAAGTGCTCCCTCCGTAACTTGCCGCGGAACAAACGATCGCACTAATCTTGGGATGCAAATACCATAGGTTACAAATCAAACTAAAAACACAAGACGCAATTTTTGAGTTAAAAAAAAAAACAAAATAAATTTCAAATCTATTCCCGTTCCAAATGTTACCTCCCATTCCATTTACCCCACTGACTGACTGCTGCCGCTGCCTGACTGTCACACGACCCGGCGCGTCACAGCCTCCTACGCTGCCGGTGAATCTCGTTTAAACGACGACACTGGCGATGACGACTAGATCTGTCGTCTACGCGATGCATTGCACTTTTCCTCAAAAAGAGGGGGGCAAGAAAGGGCGGCGCATTTCCGACTGCAAAACTGAATGAATTTTGTTCCGAAAATGTGTGGGCGACGACGGCGGCGTGTGAGTAATTGGTAAATAGTGGCTTGACTGTAGCTTGAATGATTCATTCATGAAAAAATAAAGCCGCCGGCAGAAAAACTATTAAAACCGTTTCGTGCAGCGTGTTGTGTAGTACTACCAAAGTACAACCGCCTCCTATGATGGCAATAGTGTGGACGCCCCCGCGCCAAGTTTTAAATTGTTCATGAATGGGATGAAAAAGAAGAAAAAAAAACAACATCATGGAATCAACGCGATTTCCACCTCCGCACAATCGACAATCAGCTGGAGCTTGAAGAGACGAATGAGGAAAAAAGGTCATTGTTTTCTGCTTTGAGGTTAAGCGTCGTATGGCCCTGCAACAAAGCATGCGACCGGACCTGAACCTACGACAACATCGCTCGCAGTAGGCTGCGATGCGACGCCACCTTTGACAGATAGGGTGACGACTCGGGATTAAAAACACTTTTTTTATTACTTTATTCTGTAACTATTTGCGATGAATCATCATTCTGCTGTAAATTCCATTAGCGGTGTTTTCCGTGTATGTGAATCTAAACCAGTAAGGTCCAACGCCGAAATTGGGAGCACTGCAAAGAAAATAGAAAGAATATCAAAACCAATAAATTGTCATAGAAAAGTTGGTAAAATTCCATTTCCAGCCATTTCACAAACAGTGGCCAGAAGAAAAAATAATAAAGGGCAGGTGTTTATGTTCCAGACATGACCAATATGACAAAGAGCATTTTTTCTGACAACTGATAGCCGAATAATGATTTTCGAAAAGTTGGGCTACGTTATCGAGCAACTTACCACAGACGATCGCATGTGTTAAACCACCAGCCACCATCCCAGTAATTCTCACACTCCGGACTATAGTTTCTCCTATCGTAAGTCGAAAAAGGCATACTATTCGAAGTTCCTAAGGCATCGCCTGCACTTCCCGAGTAACCTCCGACCGTGAGCCGGTACTTGTCACCTTCGCCAGCGACCTTAAACTGAGAATATCTCGCATATCCGTACTTTTCATTTTTATCCTTCAACTCAATGACCAGCTCGTACTCGTCACTATTGGTGATCTGATGCAGGGCCTCGAGGCCGAGCCAGAATTCCGTGTCGCTCCCAACGGTGCCAAATCCAGTACGGTACTTGTCCCAGCCTTGGTTGAAGATCAGCTGAGATCTGTCTTCCTTGATGATTCGCTGCTGAAACACCAGCCAGCCACCACCAAAAGTCGTCATTTCACAGTAAACGGTTTGATTCAGTGGGACAGCTTTGAACAATCCCGATGTGGTGGCCGTTTTGCATGGATCCCATTCGGACTTCTCCGGGACAGTTTCAACGTTTGATGTTGAGACAATAATTTCTTCTACCATCGGTTTTTGATTCTGCTGCAGAATAGATTCCAATTTGGTAATTCTTTCGAAAAGGCTACGAAAGGTTAGGATAATCTTTTACTGCCCTTTTTTAAAGTTTTGAAAACATACTCGGAAATGTTGGCAACGATATTTGGTGTCAAATCAGCAGATTTCGCCTCAGCCACCTCCTCCGAACCATTATCAATTGAATCGATGTTAAAAGAAACATGCAGCGATAGACTGTTGAATTAAATGAAAATTAATTTAAAACACTTAAAAGCATGCTTTACCTCTGAAAATCCTACTTTTTAATTACGTATAGATTTTTGCCAGATCCATCCTCCGTCATTGTTTTGTTTCTATTCAGAGCACTTCCAAGTCGGTCAAAAATCTTGAACAGGCTGATGAATAGTGTTAAAAATTAAATTTAAACAATTTCCACTGTTTTTTTTTCCAAATTTCAACATGCCTGTTCATTTGCTGTTCACTGAGCTGATTTCCTTGCGTTTCCATCAAACACATCAATAAAACCGCAAAAATGGCACACTTCATCGTTACTTCACGAAATTTACAGAACCGCCTGCTCTAACAAGTCAACAAACTATGACTGCCAGCTTCAAAAATAATTTCTGCGCGCTTTATACACGCCAAATTTTGATAACAAAACGGGCTTCTCAAAATTATCATCACTCAAGAAAGTCTAAACAAAGGTCAAAGTGGTCGCATTTGTTTTTGATCAAATTTCTACATCCTGAATTTTTCAACCAAGAATCATTCCCAATTAAATCAAGCAGCGTGGAATCCTTTTTATTTGAGTTTTTTTAATTTTTTAAGTTTTTTAGTTTTTGTTTGTTTTTAACTGTTTTGGTTTTTAATTTTTTTAGTTTTTTAGTTTATTTTTTAATTTTTTTAGTTTTCTAGTTATTTTAGTTTTTTAGTTTTTTAGTTAGTTTTTTAGTTTTTAGTTTTTAAGTTTTTTAGTTTTTTAGTTTATTTTTTTTAATTTTTTAGTATTTTAGTTTATTTTTTTAATTTTTTAGTTTTTTAGTTTTTTAGTTTTTTAGTTTTTTAGTTTTTAAGTTTTTTAGTTTTTTAGTTTTTTAGTTTTTTAGTTTTTTAGTTTTTTAGTTTTTTAGTTTTTTAGTTTTTTTGTTTTTTTAGTTTTTTAGTTTTTTAGTTTTTTAGTTTTTTAGTTTTTTTTTGTTTTTTGGTTTTTTTAGTTTTTTAGTTTTTTAGTTTTGCTAATTTTGCCAATATGGTCAACCACCATCAAACCGCCATTTTCATTTTTGTAATTTTTGTAATTTTTGTAATTTTGGAAATTTTTGTAATTTTTGAAATTTTTGTATTTTTTGTAATTTTTGTAATTTTTGTAATTTTTGTAATTTTTGTAATTTTTGTAATTTTTGTGATTTTTGTAATTTTTGTAATTTTTGTAATTTTTGTAATTTTTGTAATTTTTGTAATTTTTGTAATTTTTGTAATTTTTGTAATTTTTGTAATTTTTGTAATTTTTGTAATTTTTTTATTTTTTGTAATTTTTGTAATTTTTGTAATTTTTGTAATTTTTGTAATTTTTGTAATTTTTGTAATTTTTGTAATTTTTGTAATTTTTGTAATTTTTGTAATTTTTGTAATTTTTGTAATTTTTGTAATTTTTGTAATTTTTGTAATTTTTGTAATTTTTGTAATTTTTGTAATTTTTGTAATTTTTGTAATTTTTGTAATTTTTGTAATTTTTGTAATTTTTGTAATTTTTGTAATTTTTGTAATTTTTGTAATTTTTGTAATTTTTGTAATTTTTGTAATTTTTGTAATTTTTGTAATTTTTGTAATTGTTTGCGCATGCAAAAGGTTCAGATTGTAGATTTGTATCAGTTCAGTTAGATCTAGTTCTACAGAATAATTCTAAGCATCTCCAAATGAGTTCTTGGCATTGTTATAGAATTTCCCGCTAGAACTACCAGCTTTGGTCACAAGAATCTTTGCTTGAAGTGGCCATTGCTCCTCGAGACACAGTACAGAACAGATCAGACAGAACAGAACCGTCCTGTTCTGAAATACAGCTCAAGATGTAGAAAGTTACAGTTTTCTTGTCTAATTACCGTCCAGTACAGTTCAATAAACCGACAGAAACTAAGAGCAATAAAGTTTTGATTAGAATTTACTGTGCACCAGCTAACCCGCGAGTTTCAGTTCTGTCCAGATCCGATTATGCCACGAACCAAGCACCAGACGCTCTTATGTGCGTTAACAGTAATTTTTGTAATTTTTGTAATTTTTGTAATTTTTGTAATTTTTGTAATTTTTGTAATTTTTGTAATTTTTGTAATTTTTGTAATTTTTGTAATTTATGTAATTTTTGTAATTTTTGCCATTTTTGTAATTTTTGGAATTTTTGTAATTTTTTTTATTTTTTGTAATTTTTGTCATTTTTGACATTTTTGTCATTTTTGTAATTTTTGGAATTTTTGTAATTTTTTTTTATTTTTTGTAATTTTTGTCATTTTTGTCATTTTTGTATTTTTTAATTGTTTTAACTTTTAAAAATTATTTCTTTTTCTTTCTATGGAGTCGTCACCGTGTAGCACCGTTACTGACAGCTGTCAAAATTGATTACCGTCGCGGCACTTTCATGCACGCCGCGCGCACTGTTCTAATCCAAGTTGGCCTGTACGTAGCCGAATGCACTGGCAAGCTGCAGTGTGTCACTGTGTCATGGCGGCGACTTGCCGACTTGGACGATGATTGGCCCCTCGTGCGTGACTACAAAAGATAAACAGTTGCAATTTTCTGCACAACAACAACAAAAAGAATGAATGAATGAACCCACGGCGGCTGATGGCGCGGGAAACCTAATCAGACGCAATCACGTGGCTTGCTGCTGTTGCGTTGGGTCTGACAAAAAAAGCAATATGGCCGCCAAGCGGAAATTACACAACGCTTCTAGTTGGTCAAATTGACCGGTTTGAAGCACTTTTTGTAGCATTTCCGGCGTGCTCACTCTTGTAGAGTGAGTCGCACAATTTTCAAGCAATTTCATCAAGAGTTCGACGAGAACGAACGGTTCAAAAACTCCAATTGAACACCACCTGTACTTTCCCCATGAGCTCAATTGAAGCATTAAACACGGTTGGAGATCGATTCTGCGGTTTTGTGGTCCATCGCGAAAGCGAAAGCCCTTTTAGTCATTGATCGTGGGATGACCTTCTTCTCCTTTCTTTTTTCCAGGAAACCCTGAACGCCCGACTGAACTCCCGGGTGGACTCGATGGTCGCGCAAGGCCTACTGGCGGAGATCCGTCAGTTCTACGAGCGCTTCGTGAAGCCGTACGAGTGAGTTGTGTCAACCATCTCTGTTAATCGCCTACTACGATCTTAAATATTTATTTTTTTCGTCAAGTGACAACGACTTCCACCGTGGAATTCTGCAGAGCATCGGCTTCAAGGAGTTTGTGCGGTATCTGGAAAAGTACGACCGCGACCACGACCGGCTCATCGAGGAGGCCATGGCCAACACCGGTGAAGGTGTGGCCAACCCTCCGGAAGGTCTGCCGCTGCTCCGCAGCTGTCTGGACAACCTGAAGCTGGTGACGCAACGCTACTCCAAGAAGCAGCTCAAGTGGATCAACCATCGCTTCCTGGTGGACGGCCCTCGGGAAGTGAGTCGTAAAGTTTTACGATCCTTGTGGGGGGAAGGGAAGGGAATCGGAAACAGCTGGTGCACACACCCCTCGTTTTGGCTTTCACTTCTGCACGTCACGTGTCCCTCGTTTCATCAATAACATTATCTTGTTAGCGTCTAATGAATAATTAAATCACTCAAATTTGAAGATTTTTTTTTATTGTGAAGCGATTGGGAATCGCGTGACAGCTGGGTTTGAGCGGAGGGAAATGCCCCTTGTGGCGCATTTTTCGGCACGATACCCTATAATTTACCAATTTTAAAGCGTGTTCATAACAAGGGGCTGGAAACTCTAATATTATTCAAGAATACTGAGTATACTTACGATATTCCAGTATACTTGTTAGTATACTAACCGAAAAGCAATAAACTGTAAGTATATTAAGATACTCTCAGTATATTGGTTAGTATACTGGCGATATGTAAAGGAAATAATAAGTATACTAACATATATTTTGATATACTGGTTAGCATAATAATTATAGCTCTAAGAGTTTCCAACCCCTTGGTTCATAATGGCTCCGGTATCGATTTGGCACTCAATTTGGGTTGAGGAATTATTCAGCTGAAAACACACGAGGCGGACGTAGTGTAAAATATATTTATTCAAGTATTTATTACATTCTCGAATTATATGCATTAAGGATTGAAAAGCTACGAGTGTAATCCCCCTAGGATTTCATCTGAATCAGATTCTCACCACCATTTTGAAGGCGAAAAGTGTTAATACTCCCCTTTTTTAAGAGAATAAGGGAAAATCTCCACGGTATCCCCAAATATGTTTTTTTTTATTTCTTTAGTTAAATTTTCCAGCAAAAGGAATCATTTTAAAGCAAGAACAAAGCATGCTTATTTTATATAAAAATTTCGAAATTTTCAAAAAGTATTGTAAATTTGTTTATTAAAACACAATAGTTTATTTATAAATAAAAAAATATTGAAAATTTTTAGCAATTTCTTTAAATAAACTGAAAAAATATCGTTAGGAAATCTTGATAAAATTTTCAAAAGGTCCTATCTGCATAGGATACCCATAACTCATAGATTGTTTTGGAAATTTACTCTAGAAATAATTATAATAATTAAAAAAACAAAACTTGTTCAAGTGCCAACTACAACATAGCGTTTCCACGTCAGACTATATAATTTATAATTTATCGGATTTCGGTACATTTATTAAACTTAGAGTAGCACGGTTTTCCTTATTTTATGTGGATGAAAGAAATTGAAAGTCAATCAAGTTGGGCGTAAAAAAACAAAATTTGATAATGAAAGTCTTATGAAAACAAAATTTGATAAATTCTAACTAAAAATTTTAATTTCAGAGATGATTGTTTATTCAATTTGATATCCATTTTCTGATTATTTTAATTTGTATATTTTAATAATTTTGTTTGATTTATAATATAATTGTTGGCATTTTATGTTATTTACATTGTGTCTTGATTTCTTTTTTTTTTTCAAGAATAAAGCCTTTTTGAAAAAGAACGCCATGTTTGAATCATTGTTTCGTATAAAACATGATCGGAGAACAGATTTGAAAAAAAATATCTTAGCAAGATATGTTTTCTTTTACAAATTTCATATAGCTTCAAGTTTGAAGATTCCAGCTTTTGCCGAAAAAGGAATTTCCAGTTAACAAGCAATTATAGGCCCCCAAAACCAAAGCTAAAAACTCTATTCGCCACCTACATTCGAGTAGGAGAACTTTGGTGCAAGGTTACGTTTACGTTTTTGCGCGATAAGTGCAAAGGGGAGTGAAAACTATTTTAAGGTTTTTTAAAAGAAAATTGATCTTTTGTAATGAAAAAAAGTTAACAGGAGGTAAGAAATAAAAAGTTCTATCGACTGACTTTTTGATTTTTTTTGCTAAGTTGCCTTTTTCATTGAAAATTCTGTGATTCGGATTGAAAACGCGAGAATGAGGTTAGATTGCTAATTTTGAAAATCATTCCAATTACCATTTTTCAAGCAGAGCTTTGCTTTTATGGTAGAAGTGACTTTAAAAAATATTTGTCCACTTGAATAATCTTCATTCTCAATTGATTAGTTAGATTTTGGTTGATTAAAACATTTCCTTATTTTGAATCAGATAATGAACAGGTTAAATCGGCCATCATAAAAATATGTTCGTTTATATCAATTAAGCTATTTATTTCTTACGTGAAAATGGCATAATTTGCTAATAATGTCGATTTTATGATGAAATAAAACAATTTCAAATTTCAAATCAAATTACTCGCTGTAGGTTATAATGAAAACATCACCCCAAGTTTCAGCGCCCCCTAGTGGGGGGTAATTTTGACGTTTGATTGCCTATATTCTTATATTTTTTTTTCGTTGAAGTTTTTTGAGCATGTTTTCTTTTGATTGTTTGGAATGCTTGAATTGTTTAAAAAATTGGGTTGGAAAAATACACAAAGTTTGATGGTTTTTTATTTAAAAATCAAAGCTTGAATAATAAAAAAAGAGCTTGATGAATCTCAAATAAACAGAATCTATTAAAACTTTTAAAAAACTAAATTTGTTAAAAAAAATATGGTGTATAATTTTTTGATTAAATCAATAAGGCTGGTACAAATATTTTTAAAAGTTTTTGTCACCCCCCCCCCCCCCTTCAAAATTGGCCCGAAAAATCAGGGGGCAAAAAAAAAATTTACAATAAACTTCAAAATTTCGATGAAAATTCAAGGGCAACCAGCTGAAATCAAATTAAAATACATTCTCCTGCGTTTAAAATCATTTTTAGCATGTTTGGGTTTATTAAAAAATGTTAAAATTTTTTGAAAATTTTCGATGCAAAATCTTTTTTTTCGATACAATTTTTGTTTTTGTCAGATCTTAGATTTTTTGAAAACTAATGATTGCAAAACAACTGAACTAGTGTAAAATGCATTTTAAAACACTTTTTTCATTTAAATGTGAAGATTATGGCTTGTTATTTAAATTTTTATATTTTTTTATTTTTTTGCCCCCCCCCCCCCTTGACCTCGGCCAGGGCCGAGGGACAAAAACTTTTTTAAATATTTGCATCGGCCTAATTCTTCTTGTTATTTTTTTCATACATTTTCGTTTTTGTGGAGTTTGTAAGAAACAAAATAGCTTGAGAATTAAACATATTTTTTTTTATAAATACTTATGTTTTAGTTCAAAAACTAATTTTTGTTATTTTAGAGTGTTCAGCTGCGGCTAAATCTTGGTTGTAAAAATCCTTGGAAACGGGAATTTTTCAACCAAATTTTCCGGGAAATTTCGGGAAAGCCCGATTTCTTTAAAAAAAAAATCAATAAATTTTGTTTCGATCCTGGTTATGATGGATATTTGCAGCAAAAATGTACTTTTTAAAAGCACAGCTCAAACAATTAAAAAAAACACAACTTGATTAATTTAAAACAAAAAAAATCTATTAAATTTGTCAATAATGTCAACAAATATAATGATTAAATATAACATTTTTAAATAATTTTAATTTTTAAATTTATTTTCTCAGTTCATTTTTGTTTTTGTGATACTAAGAATCTATTTAAAAGCTTGAGACTTAAAAATGAATATCTAATCGATTTTTTGAATCATTACCCCATGAAACCTTAGTTGAAAAAAAAACAATTTTTGGTTGATTTTAACACGTCAAATTTAGTCGTGCAACGGAATTTTCTTCATAGTTTCCCAGGAAATTTCGAGAATATTAAAAATTATAAAACTGTTGGATATTGTTCCGAAAATTGTATCGGACATCAAGAATATATAACATAATCCTAGAGATTAAGTTTTCAGAAGAGCTGGTTAATAAAGTAGGATCAGTAAATTAAATTGGATTTTTTTTTTGGATTTGGATTGAACCAATCAATGATTTTTTACCAATTGGTTCAAAAAAAGTCTGATTTTTATTAAATTTTTTTTTGTGGAAATTCCTGGAATTTACTAGATTTTTTCTCGGAGGTCTCTTGTTAAAAATAAACACAAAAAACATTTAGAAAATGTAAACTTCTCAAACTTGTAAATTTCTCGGGAAACTAAAAATAAAAAAAATACGGAAATTTTCGGGGTTTTTTTTCCGGGACGCTCTAGGTAAAATAAATCACAAAAAAGTTTAAGAAAAAATATACTTCCGTTTTTATGGCGGAAAATTTGTAAATTTCCCGGGAAACTGACAATATGTTTTACGGGAATATGCGGTATTTTTCCGGAGACGTTCTAGTTAAAATTAATTACAAAAAATGTTTAAGGAAATGTATACCTCCACTGTTATTGCGGAAAATTTGTGAATTTCCCGGGAAACTGAAAATATTTTTTTACGGGAATTTTCAGTATTTTTCCCCGAGACGAAAATTAATTTGAAAACAGTTTAAGAAAAGTATACATCCTTTTTTATTGCAGAAAATTTGTAAATTTCCGAGAAAAAGATTTTTTTATTACGGAAATTCCCTAAAATGTTCCGGATTTTTTCCCGGGACGCCCTATTTAAAATAAATTTTCAAAAAAAAGTTTAAGGAAATTATTCTTCCTTTTTTATTGCGAAAAATTTGCAAATTTCCCGGGAAACTGAAAAATTTCCCGCAATTAAATTTGTAAATTTTCCGGGAAAAAGAATTTTTTATTATGGAAATTCCCGAAAATTTTCTGGATTTTTTCCCGGGACGCCCCAGTTAAAATAATTTTTTCAAAAAAAGTGTAAGAAAATTATTTTTCGTTTTTATTGCAGAAAATTTGTAAATTTCCCGAGACGAAAATTAATTTCAAAAAAGTTTATGAAAAGTAAACTTCCTTTTTTATTGCGGAAAATTTGTAAATTTACCAGGAAACTGAAAAATTTCCCGCAATTAAATTTGTGAATTTTCCGGGAAAAAGATTTTTTTATTACGGAAATTCCCGAAAATTTTCCGGATTTTTTCCCGGGACGCACAAGTTAAAATAAACTTTCAAAAAAAAGTTTAAGAAAATTATTCTTCCTTTTATATTGCGGAAAATTTGTAAATTTCCCGGGAAATTGAAACATTTCCCGAAATTAAATTTGTAAATTTTCCGGGAAAAAAAAAATTATTACGGAAATTCCCTAAAATTTTCAGATTTTTTTTCGGACGCCCTAGCTAAAATAAATTTAAAAAAGTTTTAGAAAATTTATTCATTTGCTTTTATTGCAGAAAAATTAAGGATTTCCCGGGATTTTTTTTTCATAACAAAAAAAAATAAAAAAATGTATGCTTTCACTTGTATTGCGGAAAATTTGTAAACTTCCCGGGAAACTGAAAAAAATAATTTACGGGAATTCCCGGGAATTTTCCGGGTGAATTTCCCGGGACGCTCTTGATAAAAAAAATACAATTGCTTAATTTGATATTTTCTAAATAAAGCCAATATCCGGATAAAAAACTTTAAAAACAATTAACATCAGTTTCGAAAAATTGTCATATTTGTAAAAAAAATAATAAGAATTTAAAGCAAGATTTAAAGACAAACTCGCTCTTTTCTTCCATCTTCTTTCCCACCAGGTCCCCCCAATCTACCCGCTGGACACGACGGACGTATCCCTCTGGACGGAGATCGTTTCCGGTCCGGCCGTGCGCCTGATCGAGGCGCACCTTGCCAGAACCAACGAGTCCAATCTGAGCACCATCCTGGCGCCCCTTCCCAAACACGCCAGCCCGCGGGCCGGCCTCAACGAGGAAACGTCATTCCACTGTGACATCTGTCAGCGCACCATAGTAGGCGAGTACCAGTGGGCGGACCACCTGAAATCGAACCGCCACAAAAAGTGCCTCCAGAGTAAGCACAAGAAGGAGAAGGTGGGCTGTTGATCTTTTTTTGAGGTTAGTTTTAATAGACGTTTTGACAGGTGTCAAAACATTTGGTATTGTGACATTTGTGCCGAAACTCCTTGACGCTGCTCGATAGTACAGGTTTATTGTTCTTTACTGGTTTTTTGATTTACACGTTAAAACAAATGTGCCAACATAAATAGTACACCGATTACTTTCTATTAAGGTTGTAAACAAAAAACTTAACGGAAAACAAAGTTTTCTCTCACCGCCTGCTTCGATTGCTTAACATAACCTAACTTGCTGGCTGACTTTAACTTCATTAATGCTTGCTTTCGTTTATTTGTTCTTTTAGTTGTTGTGGTAAACCCAAACAATATCACGCTTTTTTTGACACCTAATAACTGTCACTTTTGTTTTCACAACGTCAAGATGATAACTTTGCGGTGTGAAAAAATTTGAAAGATGCCGGTTCCCACCTTTTTGTAACCACTAAATGTCGTCAACAAGATTCTTAATCTTCCTCCCTTCCTTCCCACCCCGTAATGTTGGCATTGTTGTGTAAATAATGGCTGTCTGTTACATGATTACATGTGTTCTTTTGTTTTCCCCTCTCCCAGCTTCTGTGCCTAATCGCCAATTTTACAACACTTTCGCTTGTGCGCTCGCGCTATTTGTTTACATATTAGTTTGACTCTTCCCCCCTTCGCTCCTTCTCATCCTCTTTCCATTCTTCCCCATTGTTCGGTGTAGAGTATAGGTGTGTAATAGTAACTAGTTAATTGTTATTGTTTTGTTTTTTTCGCTCTCTCTCTCGCTCTCTGCTTTTCTCCCACGATTTGACTAATTATTGTTTTGTTTTTTTTTTTTTTTTTTCATTGTTTGCGCGGGCTCGCCTCAAGTGGCGCCCGCAACTGTCAGTTTTGTTTTGATTAATATTTCCCTCCGATAAATCAGTTGTAGTTAAGGGTGTAAACACACTTACACACATTGTTATTGTCACGCGTTAGTTTGCTCGCTAAATGCAAGCCGGCTGGTTTGGTTTTGTTTACAACTTTGTTTACCTCTTGCTGATGGTGTTGACGTTTTGTTCGATGAAACTTAACAAATGAGAAAATCTGTGTGATACTTGTATGTTTACGTCAAACTTGTGAAAGTTGTCACATCAAGTCGATGCAAATAATTTAAATCTTGTTAGTAAGATTCAATGTGAGATGTAAGAGTCAATTTCAAAAACAAAATTAGATAAAAAAAAATCTGTTGCATACAATTTAAATAAAACAAGGTTTGCTAAATATTAACTTAAAAACAATTTTCTTGAAATTCAAAAGCTGAACTTACTACATTCTTATTGAAAACCAAATTTGTTGATAAAACATTGCTTGTTGATAAAAAATTAAAAAGAACAGAGTTGGCTAAAAAATTCTAAAAACATAATTTGTTCAATAAAAAAAATCCGATTGAAAAAAAACGAAAAATATACATCAAAATCAAAAAGAACTTAGTTTGCTAAATTTAATATTCAAGCAAATTTTGTTCAATTGTTCAATTTTTCAATAAAAAAAAATACAAAGCTTTTTGAACAAAACTATTTAAAAAACAAAGCTTGCTAAATTTTAATAAAAAAAACAATTTCTAAATTAAAAAAAAATTGAAACTAAAGTTTGTTAATTCCAAATTAAATTTAAAATTTGTTGAATAAAAAACTAAGCTTTTTGATAACAATTTAAAAAGAACATAGTTTACCTAATTTTAATTCAATGACGTATTTTGTTCAATGAAAAAAACTGTTGAAAAAAAAAACTAAGAAAAAAGAAGGTTTCCTCAATTTAAATTCAGCAATATTTTTAAAATTTAAAAAAAAACTAGGCTTGCGGAAAAAAATAAACAAACAAAACTTGTTAAATTCTAAAAAAAACAGAAATTTAAAAGGAAATTGCCTTTTGGTAGAGGGGCGTCTTGCAAATGCCGATGCTAAATAAATTAAAAGGAACTAGGTTTGCTAAATTTTGATTTTAAAACTAAATTTGTTCAATTTTTAAAAAAACATTTTTTTAAAATAATGGTATTAAAAATAACAAAGTTTGCTAAATTTTAGAAAAAAAAATTAAAAAAACTAAACTTGCTGAACAGGATAAAAATCTTTGCCAAATTGAGTCCTAAAGCCCTGTGACCATTTTTATGGACAACGGTAAAAAGCACGATAGAAAACCATTTCTGATCACTTTTTTGTTTTCATTTGAATGCAAAAAATAAGCAAATTTTAAATCCTTTGCCGTCGTACAAAGTGTCATTGTACTCAGGAAAAAAAGCTTTGTCGTTGTGACCAACAATATCACCAATTTAACCTTCATTTTAGCACCCAATTCAAACAAAAAAAAAAAGCGTAAAAAGCTAATCATAGCTTGTTGATAAATTTTTAAAAGAACAGAGTTTGCAAAATTTTAATTCAAAAACAAAATTTGTTCATTCAAAAAACAAAACTTATTGAAAAAAAAAACAAAAGAAAACAAAAAACTAAAATTGCTTAATTTTAATTGCAAACATTTTTTAAAAATAAAAATCTAAACTAGCTGAATAAAAAAATAAGGTTTGATAAATTTAAATAACAAAACAAAATTTGTTTAGTTGAAAAACAAAGCTTTTTAATCAAAATTTAAAAAAAGAACTCAGTTTGCTAAATTTTAATGTTAAAAACAAAATGTTCAATTCTTCAATTTGTTAAAAAAAAAACAAAACTTTGTGGTTCAAACTAGTTTTAAAAATAAAGTTTGCAACATTTTTTTTAAAGAAAAAAAAACAAAGTTTGGCTAAATTCAAATAAAATACAAAATTTATTAAATAAAATAAAGTTTTTTGTGACAATTTAAAATTAACAGAGTTTGCTAAATTGTAATTTAATAACATTATTTGTTCAATAAAAAACCTGTTGAAAAAAAAACTAAGAAAAAACAAAGTTTGTTCAATTATAATTTAAAACATTTTTTAATTAAAAAAAACTAGACTTAACAAAAAATGGTTAGTTGAACAAAATTTGCTTAGTTGAAAAAAACAAAGCTTATTAATCAAAATTAAAAAAAAGAACTCAGTTTGCTAAATTTTAATTTTAAAAACAAAATTTGTTCAATTCTTCTATTTGTTCAAAAAAAAAAACAAAACTTTGTGATTAAAACTAGTTTGAAAAAACAAAGTTTGCTAGATTTTAATTTAACAACATTTTTTCTAAGAAAAAAAACAAAGTTTGGCTAAATTCAAATAAAATACAATTTTTTTTAAATAAAATAAAGTTTTTTATGACAATTTAAAATTAACAGAATTTGCTAAATTGTAATTTAATAACATTATTTGTTCAATAAAAAACCTGTTGAAAAAAACTAAGAAAAAACAAACTCAACAAAAACAAGGTTTGTTAAATTCTAATTAAGAGAAAACATTAAGAGAACTGAGTTTACTAAATTTTAATTTAGAAACAAAATTTGTTCAGTAAAAAATAAAAAATACTTGTTGAGTAAAACAATTAATAATAACAAAGTTTGCTGAATTTAAGCACTTTTTTATGAAAATAAAACTAAACTTGGTGAATAAAATAAAAACTAAGGTTTGCAAATTTCAGATTAAAGACCAAAAAAATAATTTTAATCTTTAAACATTTTTAAATGAAAAACTTATCTGGTAACAATATAAAAAACAATCTAAACTCTAATTGATAACAAAATTTGTTAAATTACAAAATAAAATTAATTAATAAATAATCAAAAAGAACGGAGTTTAATAAATTTTGATGTAAAAACATTTTTTTTAAATTAAACTGAAAACAAAGTTTGCTGAATTTTATTTAGAAAAAAACTAAACAAAATAAGGTTTGCTCAATTCACATAAAATTCGTAATTTGATAACAAAGCTGGCTGATCATAATTTAAAAATAACATAGTTTGCCAAATTTAAATTCTAAAACAAAACGGAAAAATAGAAAACAAAACTTGTAGAACCAATGCGTAAATAAAACAAAACTTGCTAAATTAAAACAATAAAATATATTTTTTATAGTTAAAATTAAATGAATGCATATATTTTTTATGAGATTCAATGTTGACTACCGAGACGCAAGTGCGACGACATAACCTATAATTTTGCGACATAATCACGAGCAATGCGTTGGGAAAGTAATCCGATTAACACCGCAGCCTCGAACCAAAACGTCAACCAGAAATCCCGTTGCTTAACAACTAGGTAGTACGCAGGCAACTTCCTTTTCGTTTCCATCTCTTTCACGCGCATTCACACACACACATGTAACACAGTCGGTATAGTAGAGAAGAGAGTACTTAACAAGATATTATGCACTAACGTAAAAATTACTGTAATCAAAAATGCCAGCGGCCAACAATCACGATAATCACAGAAGAAGAAAAAGTGCGCGACAGCTTGGCAGACGGACGGTGGTGCAGGTTTCACGTAACGAACTTTTAACTATAAATTAACAATTAGCGTTAAAACCGAGATCGGTGGTCAAAGTTGGCGCCGGATGGTGCCGATATGGTGCAAATTCAAACTCTTCCCAGGTTGTTTGGCAACGATTAAGGGGGGTTAAAACAGCCACGTTTGTTCGAGTAACATCTAATATTTGCGTTAATTCTAAGGTTTTTTTTGTTAATGGTAAATGTATATTTTTTTACAGTTTTATATTGCCCTTTTCGGTCGGTCAACCCTTAAAATGTACTGTAAATACGTATCGGTGCCACAACTAGATATTCTGGTAAGATTTTGCAGTGTGCAAACAACTTTTGTTTTTTTTTTCCTCGCAGTCACAGCTTTTGCTCGGGTCTCAAAACAATACGGCGAATGGTTGATTTCGGTTTAAAATGACTTCCTGGTGCGAACACGGTATACTTGGATGATTTGTTTTGACTGGTGTAGCCTACTTGGATCGGGCCGGGAAACCTAAACTCGCGCCTGTCAAAGTTTTCTACACTATATAATATACGGTAAATTCCTATGGTAGTTCTATGGTATTGTGTGTTTTCCTTTGTATAATCGTCTATAGTCGAGAGAGCTGCATTGATTTACGTGTGGTTTTTACTCTTCCGCATCAACGGGTTTCTTTTAAATGATATGAGAGGGGCACTTTGCAAGTTTAACCCGTCCGGTATAAATAACTATTTGCTTTAAGGTAAGTATATATATTGTATAATTCTTGTTGTTTTCCTCACGATAGATTATTAGTTTTTTTATAGTCTTGTTGTTGTTTTTTTAATGTCACTTTTAATATTACCGATCAAAACTACGACCAACATTTACAAGGTTTTTTCCCTTTTATTGGGATGTGTTTATTGTTTTGTTATTCTCACTTAACGACGCTTATTAGTGACCTTAACTATAGTTGCTGTTTGTTTTCACTTTTATTTACGTGCGCTTCTGTTGGTTGCCTTTGCTTAACAGTTCGTTCTAAAATCAAAATCAATTTGTTTTTTTTTAGTTTAAAATTTATAGGACAATAATAGTCCTAAATGAGTTAATCTTTTTGAACGTATAAATAACTTTGACAGCTCGTTCTGACAGCTGAATTGAATGTTTGGTAAATTTATGAACAAAAAACGTGGACTGTCAAATTAAACTTCAACAGCTTTTCTCTTTGTTTACCTTCTCGTCATAATTTGAATATGTTTTGTTTACTTTCCTCCCCTAACTAACCCCTTTCCTTATTGTCATCTGTCACTCTTCGTTTTCCTGTCCCCCTCGCCTTCCCACCTTACTCTTCCTCCTCGTCCAGCGGCTGCTCCCTCGTTCCGTAAGTCGGACAGCAAAGCCCCTCCGACCCATCCGGCCGGATGCAAAACAGCGAAATCTCAATATCCGTCGGCTCGTGCGGCACAATCCCGTGCGAGTCCCGCAGTTCCGCCGACGGGAACCAGGCCGGCTCGGTGTCCTCGATTATGTTGATGCCACATAACCTAGAAAAAAAATCAACAGTAGAGGCCGCCCTCTGTTTTGACAGCTGCGAGTTGCCGCTACTCACCGACAGATGGCCACGCCGGGAATCCACAGGATGGACACGCAAACGAGCAAAATCGCGACCACCACGCACCAGTGGGGCCACTCGAGGTTGTCCGTGTTGCCGGTCAGCGGGTTCCAGCCCGGATAGCTGCTTCCCTCGGAAGCCAGCTCGATAAAGGACGCCACCAGGATCGTCAGCATGGCAATGGGGGAGATGTACTTCCAGCACAGCATCCAGTAGAGATGGGGTCGCGAACCGGTCATCAGCTCGATGTCGTCGGCGAATCTGGAAGGGGGGAATTTTAACCCAGAAATTACTCTCTTTGTTCGAGTGTGTTTGATTATTTTTGCAAGGTAAACAAACAGCTGTCAGTTTTGAGACACTTCCATCACAGATAAACATATGATAACTAATGACAAAAATTACAAAATAAATACAAATAATGAAAATTGTCAAAATTGTTAAAATTGTTAAAATTGTCAAAATTGTCAAAATTGTCAAAATTGTCAAAATTTTCAAATTGTCAAAATTTTCAAAATTGTCAAAATTTTCAAAATTTTCAAAATTTTCAAAATTTTCAAAATTGTCAAAATTGTCAAAGTTTTCAATATTTTCGAAATTTTCGAAATTTTCAAAATTGTCAAAATTGACAAAATTGACAAAATTGTCAAAATTGTCAAAATTGACAAAATTGACAAAATTGTCAAAATTGTCAAAATTGTCAAAATTGTCAAAATTGTCAAAATTGTCAAAATTGTCAAAATTGTCAAAATTGTCAAAATTGTCAAAATTGTCAAAATTGTCAAAATTGTCAAAATTGTCAAAACTGTCAAAATTGACAAAATTGACAAAATTGACAAAATTGTCAAAATTGTCAAAATTGTCAAAATTGTCAAAATTGTCAAAATTGTCAAAATTGTCAAAATTGTCAATATTGTCAAAATTGTCAAAATTGTCAAAATTGTCAAAATTGTCAAAATTGTCAAAATTGTCAAAATTGTCAAAATTGTCAAAATGTCAAAATTGTCAAAATTGTCAAAATTGTCAAAATTGTCAAAATTGTCAAAATTGTCAAAATTGTCAAAATTGTCAAAATTGTCAAAATTGTCAAAACTGTCAAAACTGTCAAAATTGTCAAAATTGTCAAAATTGTCAAAATTGTCAAAATTGTCAAAATTGTCAAAATTGACAAAATTGTCAAAATTGTCAAAATTGTCAAAATTGTCAAAATTGTCAAAATTGTCAAAATTGTCAAAATTGTCAAAATTGTCAAAATTGTCAAAATTGTCAAAATTGTCAAAATTGTCAAAATTGTCAAAATTTCAAAATTGTCAAAATTGTCAAAATTGTCAAAATTGTCAAAATTGTCAAAATTGTCAAAATTGTCAAAATTGTCAAAATTGTCAAAACTGTCAAAACTGTCAAAACTGTCAAAATTGTCAAAATTGTCAAAATTGTCAAAATTGTCAAAATTGTCAAAATTGTCAAAATTGTAAATATTGTCAAAATTGTCAAAATTGTCAAAATTGTCAAAATTGTCAAAACTGTCAAAACTGTCAAAACTGTCAAAATTGTCAAAATTGTCAAAATTGTCAAAATTGCCAAAATTGTCAAAATTGTCAAAATTGTCAAAATTGTCAAAATTGTCAAAATTGTCAAAATTGACAAAATTGTCAAAATTGTCAAAATTGTCAAAATTGCCAAAATTGTCAAAATTGTCAAAATTGTCAAAATTGTCAAAATTGTCAAAATTGTCAAAATTGTCAAAATTGTCAAAATTGTCAAAATTGTCAAAATTGTCAAAATTGTCAAAATTGTCAAAATTGTCAAAATTGTCAAAATTGTCAAAATTGTCAAAATTGTCAAAATTGTCAAAATTGTCAAAATTGTCAAAATTGACAAAATTGTCAAAATTGTCAAAATTGTCAAAATTGTCAAAATTGTCAAAATTGTCAAAATTGTCAAAATTGTCAAAATTGTCAAAATTGTCAAAATTGTCAAAATTGTCAAAATTGTCAAAATTGTCAAAATTGACAAAATTGTCAAAATTGTCAAAATTGTCAAAATTGTCAAAATTGTCAAAATTGACAAAATTGACAAAATTGTCAAAATTGTCAAAATTGTCAAAATTGTCAAAATTGTCAAAATTGTCAAAATTGTCAAAATTGTCAAAATTGTCAAAATTGTCAAAATTGTCAAAATTGTCAAAATTGTCAAAATTGTCAAAATTGTCAAAATTGTCAAAATTGTCAAAATTGTCAAAATTGTCAAAATTGTCAAAATTGTCAAAATTGTCAAAATTGTCAAAATTGTCAAAATTGTCAAAATTTTCAAAATTTTCAAAATTGTCAAAATTGACAAAATTGACAAAATTGTCAAAATTGTCAAAATTGTCAAAATTGTCAAAATTGTCAAAATTGTCAAAATTGTCAAAATTGTCAAAATTGTCAAAATTGTCAAAATTGTCAAAATTGACAAAATTGTCAAAATTGTCAAAATTGTCAAAATTGTCAAAATTGTCAAAATTGACAAAATTGACAAAATTGTCAAAATTGTCAAAATTGTCAAAATTGTCAAAACTGTCAAAATTGACAAAATTGACAAAATTGACAAAATTGTCAAAATTGTCAAAATTGTCAAAATTGTCAAAATTTTCAAAATTGTCAAAATTGACAAAATTGTCAAAATTGTCAAAATTGTCAAAATTGACAAAATTGTCAAAATTGTCAAAATTGTCAAAATTGCCAAAATTGTCAAAATTGTCAAAATTGTCAAAATTGTCAAAATTGTCAAAATTGTCAAAATTGTCAAAATTGTCAAAATTGTCAAAATTGTCAAAATTGTCAAAATTGTCAAAATTGTCAAAATTGTCAAAATTGTCAAAATTGTCAAAATTGTCAAAATTGTCAAAATTGTCAAAATTGTCAAAATTGTCAAAATTGACAAAATTGACAAAATTGTCAAAATTGTCAAAATTGTCAAAATTGTCAAAATTGTCAAAATTGTCAAAATTGTCAAAATTGTCAAAATTGTCAAAATTGTCAAAATTGTCAAAATTGTCAAAATTGTCAAAATTGTCAAAATTGTCAAAATTGACAAAATTGTCAAAATTGTCAAAATTGTCAAAATTGTCAAAATTGTCAAAATTGTCAAAATTGACAAAATTGTCAAAATTGTCAAAATTGTCAAAATTGTCAAAACTGTCAAAATTGACAAAATTGTCAAAATTGACAAAATTGTCAAAATTGTCAAAATTGTCAAAATTGTCAAAATTTTCAAAATTGTCAAAATTGTCAAAATTGTCAAAATTGTCAAAATTGTCAAAATTGTCAAAATTGTCAAAATTGTCAAAATTGTCAAAATTGTCAAAATTGTCAAAATTGTCAAAACTGTCAAAATTGTCAAAATTGTCAAAATTGTCAAAATTGTCAAAATTGTCAAAATTGTCAAAATTGTCAAAATTGTCAAAATTGTCAAAACTGTCAAAACTGTCAAAATTGTCAAAATTGTCAAAATTGTCAAAATTGTCAAAATTGTCAAAATTGTCAAAATTGACAAAATTGACAAAATTGTCAAAATTGTCAAAATTGTCAAAATTGTCAAAATTGTCAAAATTGTCAAAATTGTCAAAATTGACAAAATTGTCAAAATTGTCAAAATTGTCAAAATTTCAAAATTGTCAAAATTGTCAAAATTATCAAAATTGTCAAAATTGTCAAAATTGTCAAAATTGTCAAAATTGTCAAAATTGTCAAAATTGTCAAAACTGTCAAAATTGTCAAAATTGTCAAAATTGTCAAAATTGTCAAAATTGTCAAAATTGTCAAAATTGTCAAAATTGTCAAAATTGTCAAAATTGTCAAAATTGTCAAAACTGTCAAAATTGTCAAAACTGTCAAAATTGTCAAAATTGTCAAAATTGTCAAAATTGCCAAAATTGTCAAAATTGTCAAAATTGTCAAAATTGTCAAAATTGTCAAAATTGTCAAAATTGACAAAATTGTCAAAATTGTCAAAATTGTCAAAATTGCCAAAATTGTCAAAATTGTCAAAATTGTCAAAATTGTCAAAATTGTCAAAATTGTCAAAATTGTCAAAATTGTCAAAATTGTCAAAATTGTCAAAATTGTCAAAATTGTCAAAATTGTCAAAATTGTCAAAATTGTCAAAATTGTCAAAATTGTCAAAATTGTCAAAATTGTCAAAATTTTCAAAATTGTCAAAATTGTCAAAATTGACAAAATTGACAAAATTGTCAAAATTGTCAAAATTGTCAAAATTGTCAAAATTGTCAAAATTGTCAAAATTGTCAAAATTGTCAAAATTGTCAAAATTGTCAAAATTGTCAAAATTGTCAAAATTGTCAAAATTGTCAAAATTGTCAAAATTGTCAAAATTGTCAAAATTGTCAAAATTGTCAAAATTTTCAAAATTGTCAAAATTGACAAAATTGACAAAATTGTCAAAATTGTCAAAATTGTCAAAATTGTCAAAATTGTCAAAATTGTCAAAATTGTCAAAATTGTCAAAATTGTCAAAAGTGTACTTTTATGTATATTTTGGTTAATAATTTTTACCTAAAATTTATTCCAATCCTACCTCTTAATCCCGTAAATATAGCTAACCCCGATGCACTCAAAGAACGCTATGATCAGCAGCGTGTAACTTCCGGCGAAGCTGTCCATCAGCTGGAAGATGTAACTTCCAGCGCCGTTCGCAAAGCACATCGACAGAATGCTGCACGACAGGCAGAGACCCTAAATGAAAAGCGTATTAGTACGTACGATCACCCATAACCTTGAAGGGTTACTTACCCCCGTGATGACCTCCTTCGGCACGTTCGGAAAGAGCTTCATGTCCACGAGCGAGGTGGTCACGCCCTCGAGCGTCCCAAACTGCGAATCGATGCCGAGCGTGAACAGCATCAGGAAGAACAGGACGGCCCACAGCTGGGCCGCCGGAAACTGGTTGATCGCCTCGGTGAAGATGATGAACGCCAGGCCGGTTCCGGAGGCACTCTGTCGTTAAGATTAGGGTTAGTAAGGTGGAGATCACAAGCTACGATCGAAAATCTACTAAGAAAAAAGTAGCTACTAAGCGAGAGGGTTGAAGCGATCGCGGAAGAAAGTGAGGTTAGCTCTTGGTTATAGGACAGAACAACAAACCGGTTGGCAACAACATTGAACACGACTACACGATCGACGATCAAGAGGAGGAGGGGCTTTACGTTTTCGAGTTCCTTCTGAAGATCGCAAACGGGGAGGTCGGCTTCGGCCGTCTTGTTCAGCGCCATCAGCGCGGTTCGTTCCTCCACGCACGAGTCGAAGATCGAGTGGGCCTGAAAAGGAGTACGCGATCAGTTGGGATCTTCACTAGCTCGACGATCTTACCTTGAATCCGATCACGGAAAAGACCACCACTCCGGCGAACATGCTGGTGCTGCAGTTCGTGAAGGACACCACCAGCGCGTCCCGGTAGCAGTTGTTGTTGGCCGGATTGTACGAGCTGAACGCGATCAGTCCGCCGAAGGCCAGCCCCAGCGAGAAGAAGATCTGCGTGCCGGCCTCCAGCCACACCACCGGCTCCAGGATCGACTCCCAGCGCGGTGTAAAGAGGTGCATTACGCCGTCCGAGGCACCTGCAAAGTGTTGAAGATCGTGAACACTACTAGCTTATGATAGGGCTAACTTCACTCACCCTTCAGCGTGATCCCGCGGAAGAAGAAGATGATCAGCACCACGTACGGGAAGATCGCCGTAATGTACACGATCTTGCTGGACTCCGTGATGCCCTGTACCATGCACATGTACACCAGGAACCAGGCCGTGATCAGCGCGATCGCCACGTTGTAGTTGATATCCTCCGGCTCGTTCACGCTCGGCGACGCCTTCAACGTCTCCCTGTACCAGTAGTACTTG
The DNA here is from genome assembly GCF_016801865.2 of Culex pipiens pallens. Taxonomy (NCBI): domain Eukaryota; kingdom Metazoa; phylum Arthropoda; class Insecta; order Diptera; family Culicidae; genus Culex; species Culex pipiens. The sequence continues at coordinate 6,364,286 of NC_068937.1, forward strand.
GTCGGCGACGACACCACGCACTCCGGCTCAATGTCGTAGGTAAAGTTCTTGTACAACCGCTTCGGGCACTCGGCCCACGGCAGCGGCGACTCGACGCTGTGCACCAGGTAGATCAGGCACCACGCGATGATCGTGTTGTAGTACAGCGCCACAATGTAGCTCACAAAGGCGGACGAAATGCCGATCCCCCCGAGATACGGGGACACCTGGTGCCACACTCCGATCGCGCCCTTCCGCAGCCGTTGGCCGATCGCCAGCTCCAGGTAGAAGATCGGAATGCCCTGCAGCAGCAGCATCACAAAGTACGGCACCAGGAAGGCTCCGCCGCCATTTTTCTGCGCCAGATACGGGAAGCGCCACACGTTGCCGAGGCCGACGGCGTAACTAAGGGGAGAAAGAATATTTGATGACATGGGAACCGGTATCCGGAACATCCGGTGTGACCATACTGGAGGCGATTTCAGGTCTAGTTTGAACAGAACCGAAACCAAGAAAAAGCAATCCGCCACCTTACCCTATGGTCGCCAACAGGAACGTCCACTTGCTGTCCCAGGCTTCCCGATCATCCTCTGGCCTTTCCGCCGCGGCCTGCTCGGCCGCCACAATCTGCTCGTGCACGGACATTTGCGCTGCCAACTTTCCCCCAGCTCCCTTCGGTCCCGTCGGTGGCGCCGACGCCGGCCCCATGTCCAGGTCCAAAATCCGTGCCATCGGTGGGTCATCGTCGGAGATGAAGGCCTGGTTGGTGGCCCCGTAGGCCACGCTCCGGCCCCCACCCGGTCCGCCACTGCCATTTTCCGCCCGCACCAGTCGACTTCGGAGTTCCTTTGTTCGAAATCAAAACAAAAACAAAACAACAGAGAAACGTCAAATTTTGTCAACAAAAACAATGATTTATTCATGCGTTCATTTGGTATGCGTCACAGGCCACTTGCTGAAATGGCCCGGCCTCGGGTGGGCCACTTCCACTCGCTCCAGCGGCCTCCAAGCGAACCGGCCAACGGTGCCGGTGGAAGTGCGCGGGACTCCGCCCGACGGCCACTCCGGGGAAATGTTCAGCTCGGCCAGTCGGGACAAATTTTCGACCGGGCGGCGTCCGTAACCGGTGGATTCGTAGACGGCGGAAATCCGGCTTCGGGTTGCGTCCTGGAGGGCGTGCACTTCGTGCCACTGGGCGCGGTGGGACAGGCGCGCTCGGCGGGCTGCCTCCATCCGTTCCCGGCACCAGCGGTCCGCTTGGAAGAAGGTCGGCTGGTGCTGGGGCATTTTTGACGGGAAAGTGAGAGGAGTTTGCTCTCGGAATGTGGAGCGGAGAAATGTCAAGGGGGATTCGGAAAGCGAAGACTGCTGCGTTTTTAGTTGTTTTATATCTTATTCACGATTAGTTATTTAATTATTCACGATAAGTTATCAAATAAATATCAATTCTCGCTTACTTTTTCAAAAGGTTATATGTACATAAGAAACCCGTGGTGCATTGGTTGTTTTGTATCCTTGAGTTATTGATTTCTAGAGCTTTTTTTTTAACCAAAAACATTTTTTTGTATTTTTTGTAATTTTTGTAATTTTTGTAATTTTTGTAATTTTTGTAATTTTTGTAATTTTTGTCATTTTTGTCATTTTTGTCATTTTTGTCATTTTTGTCATTTTTGTCATTTTTGTCATTTTTTGTCATTTTTGTCATTTTTGTCATTTTTGTCATTTTTGTCATTTTTGTCATTTTTGTCATTTTTGTCATTTTGGTCTTTTTGGTCATTTTTGTCTTTTTTGTAATTTTTGTCATTTTTGTCATTTTTGTCATTTTTGTCATTTTTGTCATTTTTGTCATTTTTGTCATTTTTGTCATTTTTGTCATTTTTGTCATTTTTGTCATTTTTGTCATTTTTGTCATTTTTGTCATTTTTGTCATTTTTGTCATTTTTGTCATTTTTGTCATTTTTGTCATTTTTGTCATTTTTGTCATTTTTGTCATTTTTGTAATTTTGGTCATTTTTGTCATTTTGGTCATTTTTGTCATTTTTGTCATTTTTGTCATTTTTGTCATTTTTGTCATTTTTGTCATTTTTGTCATTTTTGTCATTTTTGTCATTTTTGTCATTTTTGTCATTTTTGTCATTTTGGTCATTTTTGTCATTTTGGTCATTTTTGTCATTTTTGTCATTTTTGTCATTTTTGTCATTTTTGTCATTTTGGTCATTTTTGTCATTTTTGTCATTTTTGTCATTTTTGTCATTTTTGTCATTTTTGTCATTTTTGTCATTTTTGTCATTTTTGTAATTTTTGTAATTTTTGTAATTTTTGTAATTTTTGTCATTTTTGTCATTTTTGTCATTTTTGTCATTTTTGTCATTTTTGTTATTTTTGTCATTTTTGTCATTTTTGTCATTTTTGTCATTTTTGTCATTTTTGTCATTTTTGTCATTTTTGTCATTTTTGTCATTTTTGTCATTTTTGTCATTTTTGTCATTTTTGTCATTTTTGTCATTTTTGTCATTTTTGTCATTTTTGTCATTTTTGTCATTTTTGTCATTTTTGTCATTTTTGTCATTTTTGTCATTTTTGTCATTTTTGTCATTTTTGTCATTTTTGTCATTTTTGTCATTTTTGTCATTTTTGTCATTTTTGTCATTTTTGTCATTTTTGTCATTTTTGTCATTTTTGTCATTTTTGTCATTTTTGTCATTTTTGTCATTTTTGTCATTTTTGTCATTTTTGTCATTTTTGTCATTTTTGTCATTTTTGTCATTTTTGTCATTTTTGTCATTTTTGTCATTTTTGTCATTTTTGTCATTTTTGTCATTTTTGTCATTTTTGTCATTTTTGTCATTTTTGTCATTTTTGTCATTTTTGTCATTTCTGTCATTTTTGTCATTTTGTAATTTTTGTCAATTTTTGTCAATTTTTGTCATTTTTGTCATTTTTGTCATTTTTTGTCATTTTGGTCATTTTTGTCATTTTTGTCATTTTTGTATTTTTTGTAATTTTTGTAATTTTTGTAATTTTTGTAATTTTTGTAATTTTTGTCATTTTTGTCATTTTTGTCATTTTTGTCATTTTTGTCATTTTTGTCATTTATGTCATTTTTGTCATTTTTGTCATTTTTGTCATTTTTTGTCATTTTTTGTCATTTTTGTCATTTTTGTCATTTTTGTCATTTTTGTCATTTTTGTCATTTTGGTCATTTTTGTCATTTTTGTCATTTTTGTAATTTTTGTAATTTTTGTCATTTTTGTCATTTTTGTCATTTTTGTCATTTTTGTCATTTTTGTCATTTTTGTCATTTTTGTCATTTTTGTCATTTTTGTCATTTTTGTCATTTTTGTCATTTTTGTCATTTTTGTCATTTTTGTCATTTTTGTCATTTTTGTCATTTTTGTCATTTTTGTCATTTTTGTCATTTTTGTCATTTTTGTCATTTTTGTCATTTTTGTCATTTTTGTCATTTTTGTCATTTTTGTCATTTTTGTCATTTTTGTCATTTTTGTCATTTTTGTCATTTTTGTCATTTTTGTCATTTTTGTCATTTTTGTCATTTTTGTCATTTTTGTCTTTTTTGGCATTTTAGATTTTTGTTTTATAGTTGAGTTTTTTTTTTTTATTTCCTTTACACATTTTTTAATTTATTGTGAGTATTTTCATTTCCATTTTTGCTTTTAGTTGAAATTATTATCCAAAACCTAATTATTTTTATTTGACTAAATGTATGGCTTTTTTTCTTTTCTGGTAGTAAAACCAAAATGAAGCATTTATTTTGGTGTAAAAAAAATAAACATTCCTTTTAAATAAAAAAAAATTACCATTCTCGTGACGCATACCAAATATTTCCAAAATTAATGTATTTTTAATTAATCTCAAGCTATACTAACCCTTAGCTCTAGCTCATCCAAGCTGCGCACCGTCGCCTGCTGGATCAAATCGCGCGAGCTTTGTCTACGAAATAAATGCGCCGTGTTGGCCATGTTTTTTTGTTTGTAAGATGACGGGAAGTTTGCAGAGATTTAGGCTAAAAACTCTTTCGTCTGTTGCTGTTTTGATGTGAAGGTGGTGGCTGGTGCTCACGTGCACAAACTTCGGTGTGTGTGGGTGATTTTTGTAACTTTTTTTTTTTGGTTGTGATTTTTTTTTCGCAGGCAGGCAGGCAGGAATGGATTTGTTTTGAAACAACTCTTTTTTACGGGATTTTATGGTAAACACACACACACTCAAACAAAACACTCATAACACACGGATTGGTTGGTGCTAGTGGTGCTCTCTTTTTGTTAGTGCTTTTTTGGTGGTTGGTGCTAACGGTGGTGCTCATTGAGTGCTGATGTCATCTTGTTTTGAAATCTTTTCACTGTTGAAATTTGATTATTTTGTTGTGCTTGGTGCTAGTGATTTGATAGCTGGTGCTGCCGGTGCAAATGTGCTAGTGAGTCAAAGTTTAAAAAACACCATGCGTCTCCATGGTAATGTCAGTTCAACTCCAAACGAACCCCCTTCTCAATCGCTGCCAGGTCAAGTCAAGTCAAGTCAGAGGGTGCTATGATCCCACTTTACAAGACGAAATGGCTGGGTGTTTATTTATTCACTTTCGTCCCTGTTATCTCCTTTTTGAATATCTTTCCATTCAACAGATGGGGAGCGGCGCTACAATGTGGCAACATTGCCGGAGGATCAACGAACCTTTTTCAGTGGGAACGGAAAAGCTCCTAAATTGATTCAATTGGATCTGCGCCATTCTTTTCAACCAAGTGGGGTCCACATCCGGTTGTCACCATCAACGATGGAGACAACAAAACAAGACAAAAAATAAAAAGAACCTTGACAGGATTTAAAAGCCATCCAATTAATCAGAACGTCAACATCCGGTGGAAGACTTTCTTCCCTCGTCGAAAAAAGAACAAAAAACCTAAGTAGCCCGTGTGCGGTTCTGAATTTGATGGTTTTTCCACCCTCCCCACCAAGATATGATGGTCATGGCCAGCTGTGATGAAAGCCCGGATGTTGCCCCAAAAGTGCGTAAATCACGCCGCTCACGGCACCACCCGTGAAATTGCCTTAGACGACTTGGGTGGCTCCTGAATTTTATGACACTCGTTGCGACCCGATGGAATTGTTTCTGATATCGTATGAATTTTAAAATACTTTAAATCAGAAATTCTGCAAAATTGTCAAAATTGTCAAAATGCTCAAAATTTTCAAAATTTTAAAAATTGTCAAAATTTTTAAAATTGACAAAATTGTCAAAATTGTCAAAGATTAACAAAATTTAGAAAATTATCATGATTTTGAAATTTAACAAAATTTAGAAAGCTAAAGAAAATATGAAAGTTAACAGATTTTAGAAAACGAACAAAATTTAGAAAATTAACATAATTAAGAAAATTTGGAAAATAAACAAAATTAAAACAATCAAAATTTAAAAAAAACAATTTTGGAATAATTGAAGAAATTGGCAAAATTATCACAATTGTCAAAATTTACAAAATTATTAAAAAATCAGAAAGTTAACAAGATTTAATTTTTCACAAAATTTAGAAAACTAACGAATTTTTAAAAATTAACAGATTTTAGAAAATTCACAAAATTAACAAAATTTTGAAGATCTGGTAAATCAACAAAGTTTAATAAAACACAAAAATCTCAAAATTTAAAAAAAAAGTTGGAAAAATTACTAAAAATGGCAAAATTATCACAATGGCCAAGGTTAACAAAATTTTGAAAATTAACTTAGGAAAATATAAAAATTACCAGATTTAGAAAATTAACATCATTAGGAAAATTAACAGATTTGAGAAAATTAACAAAATTAGAAAATGAACAAAATTTAGAAAACAAAATAAATAGAAAATTAACGAGGTTTTGAAATTAAACAAAATTTAGAAAACTTAAGAAAATATAAAAATTAAGAGATTTAGAATATTAACATCATTTAAAAAATTTGGAAAATTAACAAAATTTAGAAAATTTACATAATTTAAAAAAAATAGAAAATTACCAAAATTTAAAAAAAAAACAAAATTTAAAAAAAGTTAAAACAATTACAAAAAATGGAAAAATTACCACAATTTTCAAAATTTAAAAAGTTAACAAAATTTAGAAAATTAACGAGATTTTGAAATTTAACCAAATTGAGAAAACTTAAGAAAATATTAAAAATGACCAGATTTAGAAAATCAAAATCATTCGAAAAATTAACAGAATTTAAAAAAATAACGAAATTAGAAAATGAACAAAATTTAGAAAATTTGGAAAAATAACAAAATTTGAAAAAAAAACAAAATTTTAAAAATAAAAAAAAAGTATGAACAATAACAAAAATTGGCAAAATTATCACAATTGTCAAAATTTAAAAAAATAACGAGATTTTGAAATTAAACAAAATTTAGAAAACATAGGAACATATCTGGTGTTTTTTTTTGAAAAGGTCCAATAAACCAAATTTCCAGTTTTTGCTTTTTGGGTGTTTTTAGAACCGCCCTGAGTCAGGGGTATTGAAAAACACCCAAAAAGCAAAAACTGAAAATTTGGTTTATTGGTCCTTTTCAAAAAAAACTCCAGATATAAAAATTACCAGATTTAGAAATTTAACATCATTTGGAAAATAACCAGAATTTAAAAAATAACAAAATTAAAAATTGAACAAAATTTGGGAAATAAACAAAATTTGAAAAAAAAATCAAATTAAAAATAAATAGTTGGAAAAATTACAAAAAATGGCTAAATTATCACAATTGTCAAAATTAGCTAAATTGAAAAGGTTAACAAAATTTTTAAAATTGACTAGAGGAAATTATAAAAATTACCAGATTTAGAAAATTAACAACATTTGGAATATTACCAGAATTAAAAACATTAACAAAATTAAAAAATGAACAAATTTTTGAAAATTTGGAAAATGAACAAAATTTGAAGAAAAAAAATTCAAAATTAAAAAAAAAAGTTGGAAAAGTTACAAAAATTGGAAAAATGATCACAATTGTCAAAATTTACAAAATTTAAAAAAAAAACAGAAAATTACCCACATTTTAAAATTTAACGAAATATAGAAAATAAGTAAAATTTTGAAAATAAGCAGAATTTAGAAAATTAACATAATTTAGAAAAATTTAAAAATATTCAAAATTTCAAAAATACAAAATTTTCTAAATTTAAAAATATAAAAAGTTGGACAAATTGCAAAAAAAAGCAAAATCATCACAATTGTCAAAATTTACAAATTTAGAAAAAAAATCAGAAAATTAATAAGATTTAGAAATTTAACAAAATTTAGAAAACTAACGAAATTTCAAAATATAGCAGATTTTAGAAATTAACAAAATTTCGAAAATTATCAAGATCTAGAAAATTTACGTCATTTAGGAAATTTTTTAAATAAACAAAATTTAAAAAATACAAAATTTTTGAAATAAAAAAAAATACAAAGTTAGAAAAATTGCTAAAATCGACAAAAGTATCACAACTGACAAAATTTACAAAATAAAAAAAACAGAAAATTAACAAGATTTTGAAATTTTACAAAACTTAGAAAACTGAAGAAAATATAAAAAATAGCATATCTTAGAAAATTATCAAAATTTACAAAATAAAGAAAATTTAGAAAATGAACATAATATATAAATTTTGGAAAATCAACAAAATTAAAAAAAAAGTTTCTAAATATAAAAAAAGTTGGAAAAATTGACTAAATTGTCACAATTGTCAAAGATTGTAAAATTAAAAAAAAAAAACAGAAAATTAACAAGATTTAGAAATTTAACAAAATTTACAAAACTAACAAAATTTCAAAATATAACAGATTTTAGAAAATTATCCAAATTTATAAAACTGTCAAAATTAAGAAAATTAACGTAATTTAGAAAATTAACAAAATTTATAGCATAAACAAAATTTAGAAAATCAACAAAATTTTAAAAAATAGCAAAATTAAAAAAATTAACAAAATTAGAAAATTTAAAAAATTTAGAAAATTAACAAAATTGGAAAGTAAACAAAATTTAGAAAAACTAACAAAAAAATACATTTTTTTACAAAAGATCAAAAAGAATAGAAAATAAACAAGATTTTAAAAAATACAAAATTTATAAATCCAAAAAAAAATAAAAATAAACAAAATTTTGGAAATTAACAAAAATTAGAACAAAAAATAGAAAATTTGAAAAATTTACAAAATTTAAAAAATAACAAAATTTTCAATATTTACAGAATTTTAAAGAGGATTACAAAATTGGAAAAATTGCCAAAATTGGCAAAATTATCACAATTGTCAAAATTTACAAAACTTGCAATATTAAAAGAAATCAGAATATCAACAAGATTTCTCAAATTAACAAAATTTAGAAAACTTACGAATTTTTTTAAAAAAATAACAAAATTTAGAAAATAAACAAAATTTAGAAAATAAACAAAATTTAGAAAATTAACAAAATTAGCAACATTAACAAAATTTATAAAATTCACAAAATTTAGAAAACGAACAAAATTTTGAAAATCATCAAAATTTATTAAATTAGGCTGGTACAAATATTTTTAAAAGTTTTTGTCACCCCCCCCCCCCCTTCAAAATTGGCCCGAAAAATCAGGGGGCAAAAAAAATACTTTTACAATAAACTTCAAAATTTCAATGAAAATTCAAGTGCAACCAGCTGAAGAATACATTCTTCTGCGTTTTAAATCATTTTTAGCATGTTTGGGTTTATTAAAAAATCTTAAGATTTTTTGAAAAATTTCGATGCAAAATCTTTTTTTTCGATACAATTTTTGTTTTTGTCAGATCTTAGATTTTTTGAAACCTAATGATTGCAAAACAACTGAACTAGTGTAAAATGCATCTTTAAACACTTTTTTCATTTAAATGTGAAGACTATGTGGCTTGTTATTTGAATTTTTATATTTTTTTATTTTTTTGCCCCCCCCCCCCCCCCCCTTGACCTCGGCCAGGGCCGAGGGACAAAAACTTTTTTAAATATTTGCATCGGCCTTAACAAAATTTAAAAAAAATTACAAAATTTTGAAATTTAAAAATATAAAAATTAACAAATTTTTGAAAATTGCCAAAATCCAGGAAATTCAGAAAATTAACAAAATTTACACAGTTTACAAAATTATAAACTGTCGATTTTTTGTTTAATTTACAAAAAATCCAAATTGTTCTTACCTGTTAAAATCATCACAACCGTTTTAGTGGCGTTTTATTATTCAAAAAATGTCTTTTCTTTCACAAATCAAAATTTTTACAAAATTTAAATCGCTTAAATTTTTTACTTCATTTATCAAAATTGTCAAAATTAATAAAACTGTCAATTTTTTTTTAATATAGTCCAGACTCGATTATCCGTATTTCCGATTATCCTAAGTTCGATTATCCGAAGGTTTGTATGGGACTTCGGATAATCTAATCACGAACAAAATTTTTTTAGTATTTTTCATTTTCTTGTTTTTAACATAATTTTAAGTTGTTGATAGCCTTTAAAAAAATTAAATGCATTTTTTCAATATTTCGTCTCCGCCATTTTGGTCGCCATCTTGGATTTTAAAGTTGTAAATAATTTTAGCGTAGTTTAGGGGTCATACCTAACCTCAACAATCAAAAATACGAATAATCGAGTCTGAACTGTATAATCAACTAATTGAGGTGGACAATTTCACGTAAAATATCTGATTTAACGATTCCAGCAATTTCATTTTTGGTATTAAAAATAATTGTGACAGTTGGAAATGTTCTAAAAAAAAGTTTGGTACAAATATTCCAAATTCTAGAACAGAAAGAAATTCATGAAAATAGGTTGCTGAAGTTTGTATTTTATTGCGCCAAAATGCAAGCAAAAAAACGTTCCCAATATTTACGCAAACAGTCGAAAGCCAAAACTTTTTCATCTGTCAAACTATTTTTGTGTCTATAACTCATAAAGCACATTTCCGAACATAATAATTTTCAGTAGGGACACACGAGGGACGCAATTGGACCGAATGTATTGAGATATTAGATATAATATCATTTTTACTTCTGTACTCAGATTCATTTTTTTTTTTTTTTTTTCATAAATGTAGGTTCAGGAGGTGAATTGAAAAAAATAATAATCGAGTGATTCCCTGAGTGAGAAAGGCAACCCCCCATTTTCTTGGGTCGCAACAAATCCATTTCTTGGAATTTATCGTCCACACATTTTCATTCCCACTCTCTATCTCTTTTCTGGTCTTTTCCTTTTCTTTTGTCATCCCCACCATTATTCCATCCCTGTCCTGCTCCTGAGGGTCATTATTTGTCTCGTCGCTTTCGTCGTCGGGGGTGTTGGAAGAACTTTGCGGGACAAACAAAAATCAATACTCGCAATTGACGGGGGACGAGTTATAAATAAAACGAATAAATTTAAACAGTTGAGTTGCATTGTTAAAAATAGACATTAAAGCAAACCCCCAAAAACGTCAAAATCCCAACCGATTACCAACCCCAATCGAGAGTTCTTTGAGGGGGGAGGACCGCCTACTACGATGGAGAAACTAGCCACTTGCTTGCTTTCTTTAATCACACAATTTCACGCCAATTTTCCTCAATCCTCAACCATCGGACGGCTGCTGCTGTGATATATCTTTCCGCGCGAATCTCTGCGTGCGCTTCTGCCCCCGAAATTATGTAACACCCGTAGCACCAGAATTTCCCAGCAACACAGAACTTTTCGTTTCGTTTTTTCGATCCGCGCCCACTCAATTTTAAGTTTTCACACCAATTTTCCGACTCGTTTTCAACGCGCAACAATTTTCCCTCGAAAAAAAAAACCCCGAAAAACTACTGGAAGAACTTGAAGTTTTCGACGATCGCAGCAAGCCACTACTACTCTGTGGTGTGTGGGGGAAAAACTCGCCTACGACATTTTCTCGACACGACGGAAAAGCTCTCACTGACAGTCCAAGCAGGAGGGCCAAGCAGTCTGGGTAATTCGATGACACTTTGAATGAATTTCGAATATTGTGAGTGAATGAATTTAGCTGCTTCCTCGCACGTTGCGCCACAGTAGGCTCTGATGTTTCAGAATGGCTCCAGCCAGCAGCAGAAGACAACAGGTTCTTGTTCAACGAGAGAGAGAATGAGCGAACTGGTCTGCGTGTTGTGAGGGTTGCCTACTGTTTGGCGTTTGTGTTTGCCCTCTCCCCCTTCGAATGCATGGCCAACTGAACTGGTGCTTTGATTGAGGGGGAGGGAAAGCTCTCTCTCTCTCTCTCTCACTGCGAGGGCAAATCATCTGGGTGGGTGGCTTTCGATCAAGAGCTTTTGAAGGGAAAACTTCTACGGAGGTGCGTTTAGTAGAGGATTTCGGGATTAGTTTGTGTTTGGAAGTATTTAAGAATTTATTTTTGTTGGGCATGAGTAAGATGAACCAAATTTTTGTTTGCAAATCACAAATTATTCCGAATCAGCTGCTTTGGATTTATTCTTCCGAATACAGATGTATTAAAATAATTGAATCTACTCTTTTTTTATTCAGACTTTTTATCGATTTTTTTTTTTGTATTTTTAATCCCGCTGAAATTTTTTTGGTGCCTTTGGTGTGCCCAAAGAAGCTATTTTGCACCATTAATTTGTCCATATAATTTTACATACAAATTTGGCAGCTGTCCATAAAAAAAAATGATGTATGAAAGTTCAAAAATCTGTAACTTTTGAAGGCACTTTTCAAGGATCGATTTGGTGTATTCGGCAAAGTTGTAGGTATGGATAAGAACTACACCGAAAAAAATTATACAAGGTCAAAAATTTGTTGGTGATTTTTAAGAGCGAGTTTTCACCAATGTGTAACAGGTCGTATCGATGTGCTCCGATTTGGATGAAACTTTCAGCGTTTGTATGTCTATACATGAGATGAACTCATGCCAAATATGAGCCCTTTACGACAAAGGGAAGTTGGGTAAAACGGGCTTTGAAGTTTGAGGCCCAAAACACATGAAAAATCTTAAAATTGCTCGAAATTCCGTAAAACTTCAACAATTTCCTCTCTCTCTCTCTCTCTCTCTTTTGCATTCGAAAGGTCTTTTGAAGCACTTCAAAATGTGTCATAGACATCCAAGATTGGTTTAACTTTTTCTCATAGCTTTTGCAAATTACTGTTAAAATTGGATTTTTTTAAAACCTTAATATCTTTTTGCAACAGCCTCCAACACCCATACTCCCATAGGTCAAAAGTTAGGAAATTTCATGGACTATACGCATACGGTAATAACTTTTTGGCCAATCGCTGTAAGTTTGAAGTATTGGAGTTGCAAATTTGATTTGAAAAATAACTAAATAAAACATTTTTTAAAAAGGAAAAAGATCTTATTTACCCTGTGATCAATACGTCAACTGCTGTATCAAGTAGGCGAAAACCTGTTTTACCCCTAATCCAACAAATTGTTAAAAAATATTTTAATTCATTCTAAACGGCATTTTTTCCAATCAAATTTACAACTCCAATACTTCTAACTAACGTGAAATTTTCCGAGGATTCCGAATATGACAAAATTGAGACCAAAAAGTGCCGCTATGGAAGCCTACAGGGCAAAAACTAACGTTGTAAAAAGTTTGTTATAGAAAAATCGAAAAACTATGAGAAAAACTGCGTTTGGCCAAAAAGTTATTACCGTAAGCCGTACCGTAATTCCCTAACTTTTGACCTATGGGAGTATGGGTGTTGGAGGCTGTTGCAAAAAGATATTAAGGTTTTAAAACAGTAATTTGCAAAAGCTATGAGAAAAAGTTAAATCAATCTTGAATGTCTTTGGCTCATTTTAAAGTACATCTAAGAGAGTTGCGAGCAATTTTAAGATTTTTTTTATGTTTTTTGGACCTCAAACTTAAATGTCCGTTTTACCCAACTTCCCTTTGTCGTAGAGGGCTCATATTTGGTATGAGTTCATCTTATGTATAGACAAACAAACGCTGAAAGTTTCATCCAAATCGGAGCACCTCGATACGACCTCTAGAACAAACCGAGCAATATTTACAAATACTTCCTCTTAAGTCAAGTGAGATACAAATGTAGCGTGACGGGACAACATCGTACAATGTGATCCTTTTGATTTTTATATACAAAAGTGAAGAACTCTGCTCTCCTAGTAAGTTTTTGAAAAAAAAACAATTTCTACAGTTGTTTCTAAAATGAAAAACAAAGATTTTGCTTCCTGGATCACCCAATTTCGTCAAATTTTGTTGATTTGACAGGTACTTCATTTCGTGACGGGACAACGCAGATATTTTGCAAAAGAGGGTTTTGCTCGCGTTGTCCCGTCACGAAATGAAGCAGTCTTGAAAATCTCTACTGACCGGCCAACTTTAACTAATTTGGGGTCGCTGAGCTCGAACATGACTCCAAGAATATTCCAAAATACTCAGGGAATGTGCAATCCAACATGACGGCCAATATGGCAAAGCAAAAAAATGGAATTGCATTCCATGAGTACTTTAGAATATTATAAGGCTTATATTCGAGTTCAGCATCCCCAAATTAATTATATTTGACCTGTTGACTGCCTGTTACATTTCTGTAAAAAAAACCAATATTCTAGGTTCGCCATCTTGGCCGCCATCTTGAATTTCACATTTTCCGCATACTTTGAAGTATTCAAGAGGTCGTATCCGAGTTCAGCGATCCAAAATTAGTTAAATTTGACTAGTTGATTGAACTTAAAAATCCTTTTATGGTATTTTTTCCGCCATATTAGACGCCATCTTGAATATCTCGCTTCTCTTTGAGACCCAGGAAATCAACAGGCAAATTCGGATTCAGGAGGGTCGATTTAGTCTAGATCGATCAAAAACTGGCCTGTTACACGATTTGCTTCTAGACACGAGAAATGAGCACCTTTTTTTTCAACGCAAACTTGCGTCAGTCGTAACTCTGGTTCCTTTTGACCAATTTTCGATTTCTAATAAGCATTTTAAAGTGTTTTTCGAGTACGAAGAAAATTCAAAATATGATGCAAATCCGATTTCACGAACCTTTGCAAACTAAGCAATTGTAATTTTTCGTGATACAACGCTTAAAGATTTTTCGGTACAACGCTTCCATATACCCCCTTTTTAAATGTCCTGTATAATTTTATACCTGCAGAATCTGCTTTTGTCAATAAGAGGGCTTATAAAAGAGTCATTTTACTATAAAATTCCGATTAGAATGATTAAATATCTGCATTCCATCCATTAATTCGAGCAATTATTTGAAAAAGTTTGGAAAATTAAAAATTTTCCGCGTTTATGCATTTTACAACTTTGTCTCACAGATATGTTGTAAAAAGGGACTTTGGTGTGGAAATACGTTTTTTGTGTGGTTCAAATAGTTGGAAAACCTGGAAAATTTTCAGAACCATCCAAAGTTCAACTTGAAAAAAATACTGCTTGGTAAACAAGTGCTAAGAATTGGTCTTTAGTGAAATTTTGATAAAGTGCACCATTAATTTTTTTAAATTAGTGCACATGTTTGCCCACTTATGAAAAAAAAAATATTTTTGAAAAGCTGAGAAAATTCTCTATATTTTGCTTTTTGGAACTTTGTTGATACGACCCTTAGTTGCTGAGATGTTTCTGTTTTCTAAGTCCCACCCAAACAACCCACCATTTTCTATTGTCGATATTTCAGCAACTAATGGTCCGATTTTCAATGTTAAAATATGAAATATTTGTGAAATTTTTCGATCTTTTCGAAAACAATATTTTCATAATAATATTTTTAAATCAAAACTAACAATTCAAAAGGGCGTAATATTGAATGTTTGGCCCGTGTTGTTGAAATTTTTGAATTTTCAGATATCATTTTTGACAGCTGCCAAATTTGTATGGAAATTTGTTTGAACAAATTTATTATGCAAAATGGCTTCTTTGGGCTTACCCTGGGTGCTGGTTCGCAAAACGGCCTCAACTTTGAGCTGTCAATGTGGAACCAATTTACTGTTCGCCAAAAGTAGAGAGTATTGTTATCGATCATTAAAAACTGTTTTTTTTTTTTTTGCAAGCATGATAAATTTGTGGCTTTTGGGGATCTAGAGTTGAAGTTAAGAAATCTAAGAAATTTGAGGCGAGATCGTCATTTTTACATCTAAGCATACATTTTGTCGATTTTTCCCATACAAACTTTACCTTCGAGTATAAAAAAAGGGTAAATGTGGAGTCAAGTTTTGAGGAAAAGTCTCATATTTTGGGCACCCTAATGCAGGCTGATCTGCTATACACTGAAAAAATCTGACATAGCAAATTCACATGTTTTTTCACGTGAGCTTCTCTAAAAATGAACACGATAATTCAGAATGCTTTTCCTTTGACCCTAACATGATTTACATGTCACATGGATATGATAATCATTTGAAACCAGCTGATTGCTAGCGTAAGTATTTTCATTCTTTTATCGCATGGTGTTCACGTTAGATTCAAGTGAATTTCTCTTGGATTGGCCCCATCAGTCTTTTCCTTTGATAGTGAAGTGGAAACCACGTTAAAACTGTATGTTTTGAATTTGAAAGTCAAGTGTCGACTTTTTTTCGGAAATTCATTAAGCAAGATGGCGAGTAGGAGTAAGACACGTTCGGAGCTCGTCCCGAGGCCCACAAGTTTCAATGGAGCACTCGCAGTCGAGCAGTTTTTGACAGTTCGCTTCATAAGAAATACATTGTAGAAAAAAGCAAAAACTGCTCGAATGGAAGTGCTCCATTGATTAAAATTAGGATTTTATCATGAGGAATCGTGTTTGGTCACGGTAAGCACTTTGATTATTTTAAAATATTGCTAAGCTGAAAAGTTGTTCTATTTCTTCTTAGGAAACCGAGTAAAAAGTGGAGTGCAAGTGGACCGAATTTGGATTAAGCTTCGAGTGCGCACAGTGTCCAAAGAGGCCTCAAAGAAAAATCTGGCGATTTTTTGCTACCAGTGACTGAGGAACAGCCAAAGGCAACCAATCGATGTGGCAACGCAAGAGAATTCTTGGTAGAATTCTTGGTGGATTGTGTAATTGCGACCTGGCCGGATTTGCCGAGATGTGCTTATTTTGTTTCAGTTTTTTTAACTAAATAAAATGTGATAAATATATTTTTCAAAAATAATTGTTGTTTTTATTCAATATTTTACCTACGGGATTTTTTTTTGCGTGCTGTCCATTTCATATTCAAAAGAATTTCACGTGCTAATTAGGGGAACTATACCCTTTCTCAGCCTATTTCTATTATCGGCCTATCAGCACTTTGATCATGAATTACAGCTTTCATAAAGTGTTTTTGACGGTTCCAAAGCAATAAATAGCTCAAACAAAAGTGAGCAAGCAACTCTCCATTGTTGATACATCTGAAAATGTTGATTTTATAGCGGAAAACGGCAAAAGTGATGAGAATTGGTCGAACGGCTTAGAGTGATTAAAATGGGCATATTTCCCCTAATTGTTGTGACATGTGAATCTCACATATTTTTTCATTTCATTTCGATGAGAATTTCACATGAATTTACCGGTTCTCGGAATGAAAAATTTCTATGTGATTTACACATGACATTCACATGCGAAGTCGAATGGGGTAGATTCATGTGTAAAACATGTGACATTACTATGTGCCTTTCTTTCAGTGTAACAAATGCAGGCAAACAAACAAAGTAGGCAAACTGTCAAAAAGTTTGTTCGCTTGTCATAGTCTGATACCTCCTTTAAAGATACTTTTTTTTTATTCACAAATGTAACCAATCAACTTTTTTTTCTGTTTTAATTTCAGAATCAACATTTGACGAGCGAGAGCATATCCAGCAGACCTTCATCGAATCGCTATTCGAATGTGACTTTCAAGCAACTTTGAAATCGTGAGAAACCAAAATTTAAAAGAATAAAAAGTGTATCAGAAACGGTGTGATAACAAAATGAATAAAAGATAAAAGTTATGTGTTTTGTTTGTTTTTATTAGACAATCCTTTATTTAAATATCGCACATTACTATCTAACGACCTAAACCTAGTGCAAGCTCTTTGAGTTTTCTTGTTGTATCATCCTTTATTTGAGTTTATTTTTTCTTCTTGATGAGTAAATTGGCAGTATTGGTTACTTTATTGGCTTCTATTGTGTCTTTCGTGTTATGGCAGTGTGTGTTAGATATCATCTGTAAATCGCTTTCCCCCTCATTCAGTCTCTGTATCACAAACAAATGTTAAACCTAACGCGGCATGAAAGGATGCTTTGAATAAAACTAAATTTCACTAAAACTAAAAAGAATTATTTTTCTCCTAGCAAAAAATGACAAAACTAACAAAAAAAAATCCCTAATTCGGCGGCAACTGCACCTCCCCCAGCTTGCTCAAGTTGAGCAAACTTCTCCGATGCCTGGGCGATGCCGCCGGCATCGCCTGCCCCGCGCTCTGCCACCCGTTCGCGCCGAGATTCACGTGCGATCGGCTCGCGGGAAAGAAGCTGCTGCTCCGCTCAAACGACGCACCTCCCGCCTCGAACAACCCCCGCTCGCCAAACAGATTCCGGCGGGGCGATGGCGGCGGAACGGCTGGGAGGGTAAGGGTTTGGTTGAGTCGCGCCGACACGCCGACGGGTTCGGAGAAGAGCGAGACGCGATCGAGGTCGATCGCGGGCATGGCGGCCGGTTCTTCCGGGGTGGGACGGCGCGTCATCGGGGCCGACTCGAAGCCGGAGCTTTGCGAGGAGGTGCGGGAGAGGAAGGGGTTGTTGTTGTTGTTGTTGCTGGGGTGGGGTTCGGGGTCTTTGGACGGGGATTGCCAGTAGCCGCCGGCGATCCAGGACTCGGAGGGGGTCGCGGTGAACTGGGGCGGGGAGATGGTTGAGGTGCGCTGGCGGAGGATGGACGAGGCGGAGGAGGCGAAGCTTTCGTTGAGCTGGTCGACGTGGTGGGTGGCGAAGGGGTTGTTGACCATGGTGGGGTAGTCCTTGCGGGTGGTGGACATGCGGCCGCTGATGCTGAGCCGGTCGATGTCGTCGAAGGCTTCGCGGTCGTCCTCGGCGAGGAGGAGCTGGGTGGATTGGTTGATGGCGTTCATGGAGAAGCCGGTGAGCCGGCTGGGGGTGGTTCCGGGGAAGGCCGTGGTGAAGTTGTCGACGGAGAAGGAGGGGGCTTTGAGGAGGGAACCGAAGCCGGTTTGGTGGCTAGCGTAGGATTTTACCGAGGGGGCTGGTGGTGGGATTAGGGACGAGTCTTGATGGTGCATTGCGTAGACGCTGGCCATGGAGCCGCCGTAGTGAGAGCGCGGAGAGGTCGCGAAGGAATCGAGCTCCAGGAAGGGTCGCATCGTGGACGCGGTTAGGACGGAGGGGCTGATCGATTTGGTTGTATTTATGGAGCGGATCGAGTGGTCGATTCCTTTGTGCGAGCAGCGAGACGATTCTTGAGGTGGAATGGTTGAGGTTTCGTCCAGATCCGACTGCGCCACCGATTCGTCCCCTTCCTGCTGCGAGTAGATCTTGTGGAAGCTTGAGTTGACGTTGTCTGTGGGGTCGATCCGGGGTTCCGTTTGCCCGACGCAACTCAACGCGGTCAGCAGGGCGATTGACGACAGAAACAATTCTACCGTGGCCATCGTGGTTCCCTTGGCCAGTAGGAGTGTCGCACCGGCTTCCGTTCGCAGGATCATCTCCAAAGCTCCACAGCAAATCAACACAATCAGTTTGACCTTCGGCACGCGAGACCGCACAGCAATAAGCATTCCAGCGAGCGAGATCAATGCCAAGTTGGACAGGGCGTTCTGCTGGCCATCGATTAGTTCCTCAACCTTGGCGGACGCCACCAGCATCTCCTCCAGCAAACTATCCGGGACTTCAGCCCTTCTGTAAGAACCGATCTTCTCCTGAATCACATTCCGAGCGCTCTCCAACTGGTCCAACCCATCCGCCACAACCGGATGCTTCAGCGTGGCATTCCACTGGTCCACCAGCGTGTCCTTCATAGCCACAGCGTAGGAAACCACAATCAGCGCCACATTCGCCACCACCGTTCCAAACACCGCCTCCAACCGATCCCGGCTCAACTCCACCTCCACCCCCCTCTCCCAAAGCCGCATCCCCACCAGCAAAATAATCACCCCCAAGCAAACATTCCCCACCGTCCTCCTCTTCCGCAACCCATCCCGCTTCCCGATCACCTCCATGTGCAAATCCAGCACCTTCAACCCGCGGTTCCCGATCTGGGCCAGCTTCGCCCCCAGCACATTCCGCTTCACATCGTTCAGCGTCCGCTTGACCACCCGCTCACACCGTCCACACAACTTGTACGCCTGCTCCAGCTGCCGCTGGTACTCCTCGACTTCCGCGTCGTAATTCTCCTCCACCTCCGGCACGAACGACGCCAGCTGATGAATCTTCAGCTCCTGGTTCCGGTTGCACCCGAAGCACAACCCGTTCTGCGCCGGAAGGCGCGCCCGCCCCCCGATCATCTTGTCGTCGTCGGTGGCGTTCGAGCGCGGTCGCGCCTCCCGGTACTGCTCCGGAATCTCCCGGTTGTAATCGCCGTCCTACAAAAGCACTAAGTCAGTAAAAAATAGCTAAAATTCAAAGCAAAATCTCACCTCATTGAATCCGTTGTACTGCGTACAACTGGGACAGTGCCAGCAGTTGCCGCTGGCGTACGGCACGGAGGTGTCCGTGTTGCAGAACCAGCAGTTGACGCGCAGCGGAAAGCGTTTTCTAAAATTGAAAAAAACAAAAGTGTTAATTTCCGTGACAGAAGCCCATTTCACCCCGCAGTTCCCAGCTCTAAAATGTCGATGCCGCCTTCGATTGGTGCACTTTTTGACAACCCCCTCGCAAACTTGCAGGTATGTACAGAAAAAGCAAGGTTATGTTTACCTTTTTGATTAGCTGAAAACAGGTTTTCAACTGCAAATTTCAAAGATATTCGCAATTTTCAAAAATAACCCTCTTACCTCACGCTGAGAAACAGATTGACGAGAGCGATGGCGGCGACGAAGCCGAGGGCCAGCACCGGCACCACCATTCCGGTGACCAGCTCGAGCGAGTTCATTGTTTGTGTGGGAAGCACTGCAAATATTTCACCACTGTCCGCACATTTGGCAGTTTCGAGTTTTCGCGCACGAAATATAACGCGGATTTTTCCAAACTTATTCTTCGGCGGAGCAAAACGCGCGTTCTGCTGCGATTTTTGCTCTTTTTGACCTTTTCGCGTGCGGCAAACGGCTGTCACTTTGACTTTTGACACTTGACGGAGGGAGATAGCAGTGCTGCCAGCGGTTGCGGTTGCAGATCTTTTGGAAACGTGGCGCAGAGACTATGATTGAATTCAACGACGGCGACATTTCAAATAGCGTCATGGTGATACTAACCATGCGATTTGAGGGATTTGAGAAAGAATTTGAATCTGCCTTCTGAATCGAGCAAAACTGGGATGGGATAAACAAAGAGATAAAAAACCTATTGTCAAACTAATGGTACGTTCGTTTGAACAGCCAGTGCGGCACTGAGTGCCACACTCGTCGGTGTTCAAACGAACATTCTTTTTCAGTGTGCATGGAACTCGCATGAAACTGAAAAAATATCGAGTGCGGCACTAGAGTTTCAGTTCCAAGATGGCGGCGAAACTCGTGCGGAACTAGCGCGAGTTTCTTCAAACAAACACTTTGACAGCTCTGAGTGCGGCACTCAGTGCGGAACTAGCCCTCAAACGAACGTACCATAAGCCGCTTTCAACATGGCCGCTTCTGTCAACCTCAACCAGTCCTTTCTTATGAGGAGAAAATGAGAAATATTGTAATTTGAGTTGAAAAAAATAAAAAAAAATTAAATCAATTTCACAAATGATTGTGAATTGCATTAAAACATTGATTATTATATTAATTGACTTATCAGAATTTTCATTTTAAAAAACAATACATTTCATGAATTGACTATTCTTTTGCCCATTTAAAACCATTGTTATTTTTTTGCGCGTTACATAGAAATGTCATCTAAACTGAACAATATTAAACCTGTGCTTCCCATGAAATTAAAATGTGGCGTGAAGAAACAACATCGTAGAACTGGATTTAAAAAGCATACAAAAATAATGGCCACAGTTTAGCCTATTTGATTTTTTCGCACTTTTTTATTTCAACACATTGCCACAAATTGAAAAGCAAATGGTACAAATTTGAATTTTTGCCAGCCATTTCTTTCGATTCTGACACCTTAGGACGTGCGACATATGGAATGTTAACTTTCTTTTTTCTTTGCCGTTGAATTCAACGTGCTCCTCTTTGGGGAACTGGGAAAGATTTATTTACTTTCTTTGCGTAGCGGGACAACGACAGGAGCAGATCTAAGAAAAAAACTCCCCTCCCATTTAATGACTTGAAGGGTTTTTAGGATTTTTTTTAGATCGAAGTAAGAAAACGCATTTAAATCGTATTGCATTTTTCACATCTAAATAAAAATTAAAAATCCTTCATATAAAAAAACACATTGAAAATTAAAGAAGTGAACATTTTTTGACTCATCTTTGATTTGCCAACCATTTCAAGTAGTTTGTATCCGGCAGCTCCTTTTGAACGGATCCACCGTAAAACGATGGAACATACACTCAGGATTCTCCACCCACGTCCAACCGCAAATTTTAACAGCCAAATTCAAAAAAAAAATCTGCGAGGAAAAACTAAACAACATTTCAACCAAAAAAAAAGTCATCCGCATGCTTGAGCACTGAGTTGAAAAACATCATCAAGAAAATTTGAATTGTCAAGCTATCTGAATCACAGATTGCTTGATATTTGTTTTCGAACACGAATTTTCTTGCAAAAAAAAACAGAAGAAGAATACAAACGTAAACACTCAAAAAGAAGACTCTATCCAGCCGTCCCGTCCCAGGTGGTGAACTCCAATAGAGTAATCTACGTGCGTATGTATTGCGTGTACGTACACGAAAAAAAAAGTGAGGTTAAATTTTGTCCGGCCAGCAAAATCAAATGGTGCGCTAGTGTGTGTACGCGAAACGTCATAAAGCTCTATATCAGTGTCTTGAGTTTGTTTATCTTTAGCTCTTTGGTCTGACAGGAGGATTGGCAGCCAAACCCACTTTGATAGTTTTGATCTAACACCTTTCTGCTGGATTTTGGCAGCCACACCCCCTTGGTTTTTCTCAGATGCACTTTTTTGAACATGGAAAAATATGCGTAAAACGGCAGTTAAATGTCGCAAAAAATTCGAATTATTTTAATTATTTTTGCTGGACAAGATTGTTAAATTTTGCTTTGATTGAAATTCAAAAAATATAGTAAAACAGCATTTTTTTTGTGTCAAAGATTTTTTTATAGTTTATTAAAGAATAATATTTAATGAAGCATAAAAAGTAGTTTCTGTGATTTTAACATACGATTTTCAGAGTTATTTTAACATTTTTTACGTTCCGCGAAATTTGCGTAAAAATTGTTGCTTTGAAATTGAGGTCCCCGTGAAATTTACAATTTTCGAGCGTGAAAATTTACTAAGCCTTATTACAATTTTTTTAAATCTGATTTTTGTAGGAGATATTTTAATTCTGAAATCCTTTAGAAATCTTAACTTCTTGGCAAATAAGGCTGGTACAAATTTTATTTAAAGTTTTTGTCCCCCCCCCCCCTTCCCCCCCCCTTCAGAGTTGGCGAGAAAAATCAGGGAGCAACATTTTTTTTCAATAAACTTCAATATTTTTATGAAAATTTAAGTGCAATTAGTTAAAATCAATTTAAAATGAACTCCCCTGCATTTAGAATCATTTTTAGCATGTTTGGGTTGATTTAAAAATCTCTTGAATTTTTGAAAATTTTCTGTGTCTACTATCGCTAAAGTTTTTTTTCGCTAAAATTTTTGTTTTCGTCAAATTTTAAATTTTTTGAAAACTTTTATTGCAAAACAACTGAACTAGTGAAAAATACATTTTAAAATACTTTTTCCATGCAAATGTTGAAACTATGGCATGTTATTTTAATATTTATATTTTTTTTTATTTTTTTGCCTTCGGGTTTTAGACGCATTTTTTATTTTTAACACGCACACACAAGAAGACAATAATCAGAAAAGCCCTTATCATGATACAGGTTCTCATATACATTTTAACATTCCCTTTTTTTATTACCAACCCGTTAAGTTGTTTGAAAAATTGGCTTCTTTTTAACGTAGAGAATGTAGGAACAACGTTGCATCGACGACGTTGCATCCGATAAAAATGAAGAAAAGTTTATTTGCGAAAAACATTTCGAATGTCTTATAATTTGCGATGGATCATCATCCTGCTGTAATATTTGCCCATTTTATTCCAATGTGGTGAGAGGGCATTCTGGACGCTAAACAATAGAGTGAGAAAAAAAGAAAATATCACACATTCGCCGCAATTGCTCAAGTTTTAATTAATCACCTGTTTCCGCAATGATTAAACCACCAGCCACCAGTCCAGACATCCTTTGCACAGTTGTCCTCGTAGTTGTCGTTGTCACTGTCGAATGTCGTAAATTGCATATGATTGGCCTCTTGGTTCAATCCATCGCCAGCAGTTCCCGAGTAATCCCCAACCGCAAGCCGGTACTTGTCACTTTCGCTGGCAACGTGAATTCGTGAATATCGTGCAAATGCGTAGTTTTTATCGTTGACATCCTTCACCTCAACAACCAGTTCATAATCTCCACTTTTTGTAAGCTGATGAATGGGCTCGAGGCCAAGCCAGAATTCCGTGTCTTTCCCAACGGTGCCAAATCCCGCCCGGTATTCCGTCCAACTGCGATTAAAGGATTCTTCGTCGTAGTAGTAACTTCGCTGCTGAAGCACCATCCAACCGCCGCCAAATGTCGTATTCATTTCGCAGTAAACATCTCGATTTAATTGCTTGATTTTGAACACACCGGACGAGCTGGCCGATTGGCAAGGATCCTCCGGTACCGCCTTCTCAAGGTCTCTGTGGAGAAGGAAAAGTACTGGAAAATTTGGCACCAGCACCACAAATTTTACTTATCCAACCTTGCACAGGTCACCGTCAGCAAACTTGTTGCTAGAATCGCCAAAACTAAGACTTTTCTCTTCATCGTTACTCTACAGACTGCTTCCTAATCACTCTGCACTAGTTGTGCGCAGAACATCAACTGAGCGCATAGCTCGTTAAACTTCCTGATAAAGGAAGCGATGCTTGCCAATCTGTTTAATTAACGAAAAATGGACCGAATTTAAATAAGAAAACATTGATAACACTGAACGCATTTCAGTTCCATTTCCAAAAAGAGAAAACGTTGATAACAGCTCTAGAGAGCTTCCAAATTCACATGGTCCTAACCAAATAACATTGTGCATTTTCGCTATGAGTCCCACATCAAAATGTCAATAACAATCTTAAATTAAACATTCAAGGCTGCATTTCAAAATATTAATAAAAACTAAAGCTTAATCACCTCATTGAAAATCACTCGAAAATTTTCGATTTTATATTAAAACCGATTTAATATTTAAAAATAATGTAAAATAAATTTCGACCTTATTTTTAAATGTTTTCAACAAATCATATTTTCCCACAGAACTGGCAACACTGCCAATTGAAGTCAACTCAATCGGAATTTTGAAACGGAATTCAAATTCGTTTACGAATTCCGTTTCAGTTCACAACAACCGGTTCCGTGTTTGTATCGGTTCTGGCGTTTGAAACGATTCGAACTGAATTCCGTTTCAGAATAGGGTCCTAAAGCCCTATGTAAATTTTTATGTACAACGGTAAGAAACACGACTATTTCCGATCACGTTTTTTTTTTCATTTTAACGCAAACAAATAAATTGACAACACGATTGATCAACTGTCAACTTGGAACATGCTGTCAAGAAGGTTCATGAAGTTAATTTTTCAAAATTGATTTAAAAACCCATATTTGCTCGATTTGTACCTCCGTTTGACAGTTCTCGTGCTTCGATTGGTACTTTTGGTTTGAGATGTCCGTTCTCTAATGAGCTGCCGGCTCTTTAGGAAAGAGGACAATTTTTTTGCTTTGTTTTTCTTTGTTGGGGCATCAAAGCGAATTTTTAGATTTATAAAAAAATAAATGTTTAAGATGATTAAAAATAAATCTAAAGATGCAAAGGTTTTCATAGAAATCGAAAAAAAGGGGAGGACCTTATTTGGCATAATGGAAATTTGTCATAACGCAATTGCGTTGGAAAACTGAACATTAATAATGCTAGAAACTGGTAATGTTTCGAGTTATTTTAAAACTTACATGAAAATATTGCAAAATAAGGAAAGATTTGAGCTCGGATTTTAGCGAATTTTTAAAAATATCTGCCCACTTAAGAGGCAAGAGTGAGCGAACAGTTTGTTTTGCTTTTTCCCTCTCTCTCTCACTCACTCTTCAATCGTTACCAGAATCGTGTTGCCAGTTTTATAAAAAAAAATCTGGAAGGTGTTACCAGTCGTGGCTTTAAATCGGCACTATAGCAGCTTTTGACTGTGCTGTTAAATAAGTGCTGATTCGCATCAACCAATGCTCTTGAATGGCTAATCAGCAATAGAGGTGAAAATTTACTGCTGATTTGTGACTTTTGTTAGTGCTGGATGGTTACTTGGGTATTCTCTCGACCCTGTGTTTTGGTTTTAGGGGAGTGTAGATTTAGCTTTTCTTTAAATATTTTGCAATTTTTTATGCAATTTTCCCCCAATTTTTCAAAGAAAGGCAAAATGTACATATCTTTTTTAGCAGTGATGGAAAAGTCGCAAAAAAAATCCTTTTCGCTTGCGAACTTTCTTCGTCCGCGAAAGAGAGAGGAAGCGAATCGCGCAAAAGGAAATCGCTCCCGAACTTCTCAAATAAAGTCGATCAGTTGATGATTTTTGGTGATTTTCCTTGCTGGAACCACTCAAAATTATTTATTTCGTTTTGTTTACACACATTGCCCATCTACAAAAAGTGACAGATCATTTTTTGACGCCGAATAATCAATTTGAGTTTTAATTTTTTTTTTAGATTCCTTTTCAGGGTTACCAGGTCAAAATTTTAAAAATCTGGCAAAGTATTGATTATAAATCTGAAAAAATCTGCCAGACGAAAATCTAACATTTCTGAACGGTGAATGGGAGAGGGGATATGAATTAATTCAAAAGTTTTTAGAATTTAGATGGTTTAACTGATTTTATATTCTACAAAATGATGCATTTATATTTTCTTTTAAGAAAATCACAATCTATTTTTTGTTTTTCAATAAAATTCGTTAATTTTAGATTAAAAGTTGTACAAAATCTGGCAAAATTTATCAATATCTGGCACAGAGAAGGGTGAATCTTTATTCTGGCTGACACTTGAAAAATCTGGCATTTCCAAGTTTATCTGGCAACCCTGTTCCTTTTGCCGATCTTTCGTGCGCGAGAGAGGAGAGCCATGTTCCCTTCTGATTTTTTCGATTTTTGCTCTTGATGAGCGTCAAATGATTTTCTTTTGATGATGATTCTTCCATCGCCGTTTTTTTGTTTTAGAAAAGAAGGGAAAAAGCATAACATCCTTATTGCAAAATATTTAAAGGAGGGCAAAACTTGCATAACTTTCTTGGGCTGAATTTGAAATAAAAGAATGAAAAGTTGAACACAAAAAATAGTTATAGTTATTTTAAAACAAGAAAAATGTTTAGAGACTTTTCTTTTATTTTTTTCAATAAATTTATGAAAAATTGAGATACATTCAAAAAAGAGGAAAAACACATCTTCTGGGGAAAAATGACAGAGATACTTGACCTCTTAAAAAAAATATCATCTTTAAAAGTAAAATGACCTGTTGAAAAAAAAGAAAAAAAAACTATAATTGATTATTCTTTAAAAATAAATACTAATTAAACAAAACAAAAAGAGCTAATAATAATTATGTCAAACGTCCTTCTGGAAAACCTGTTATAAGTTTAGCTTTAGAAATTCCAAAAGTAATATTGTAATTAGGCAAAAAATCAAATCATTGAGCCGACATCATTGATTGAGAAATGAGAAAAAATGTGTTTAACTGTTTATCATTTTTATTGCATTCGCCTACAACTCAATTCTCATTAATAAACACTCTGTTCACGGGCTCCAACTTGCTCAGAAATCCGTTGTAGAACTCCTGCCCGCTCATCACTTTCTTCCCACCGATGGACAGCTGCTCGACGCACACCATGTTCCCGTCCCCACATCGAACCCTCAACCGTTTACTTTTCCGACAAAATCGGATTTCTCCCGGCACGAAATCCTCCTCTCCGCCACCAACCTCACCCTCACCGTCACAGCTCACCCGGAAGATCTTAACCAGCTCCGCGCCCAACCTCGTCGTCAGCGGTCGATACGAGTACAGCGCCCGGAACCGATCGTAAACCTCCCGCGCTCCCATCCCAGCCCACCGAATGTCCGCAAATTGTGGCACAATTTTCGGCGCATAAGTCGCTTCCCCGTCGTCCTGCGTCCGCAAGCACCGGTAGTACCGATCCAGATTCTCCACGCAGTGGAGCAACGCGGCCGCCCCCACATTCGCAAGCTGACCGTGCAGTTCCGGCATCAGCGTGTGCGGTCCGATGGGCACGTGCCGCTGGGCCAGGATTTCCCCCACGTCAAAGTGCCGCGGCCGGATGCGCATGATGGTCACGCCCGTTTCCGCGTGGCCTGCGGCAATGGCGTGCACGATGGGAGCGGCTCCGCGCAGCTTGGGAAGGAGGCTCGCGTGGACGTTGAGCATTCCTCTGGAAGGTTTGAGTTTGTAATTACTAATTTTGAGGAGAAATGTTAATAACTTACAATCGAAAGGACGAAATCAGCGCCTCCGGAATCAAATGTCCAAACGAAACGACCACACCGAGATCAAAGTTCCGGTGAACTTCTGGTCCAGTTTGCTGAAGGGGCCAATCGTGCAGCCGGAGGTTTTCGCCGTCGGCAAACCGCTTCAGCGGATTTTTGGTTGCTTTGAATGAAGTCACCACCTCCAGAGAGGTAACGGTTCCGTTGGATTTGCTGTTTTTATGAAAATTTTCTTAATTAAAATAACTAGAAAATTAAGAAATGCAAAGACTCACAAACTGTCGTTAAGAATCCGCAAACTGGGCAGTGAGAAGTTATCCGTTCCGAAAAACAGAACCCTCAAGCGGCTATTATCACGAGGAGAGTTACAGTAAAATCGCCCACAAGAAAGCGACACTTTTCTTCGATATTCAAACACGTTTCGGCACATATTCTGTAGGATTTTCATTAAAATATTCTAATTCAAAAATTTAACAGCAGCCGCCGGAAAGATTGTGCAAACAAAACAGCTGATTTTGGGGCATAATCAAAACAAACGAGCGCGGCTCTTGAAAAAATGACCCGGTAAAAGACGTCGCGACGCCTGCTGTCAAAGTGACGCTTCAGAGAATTAGGGATGCCCACTTGATTATTTTTGTTTTTTTTTTTTTGTAATTGTAATTTCTAGAGTTTTTTTTTATTAGGTCCTATAAACATATGAAAGACAATAGTTCTCGCAATAGTTTATTGGTCCTTTTCAAAAAAATCTGAATATGTTGTTGTATTGGTTACGATAGCCTGTTTTTGACAGTTCGCTCCATAAGAAATACATTGTAGAAAAAAGCAAAAACTGCTCGAATGGAAATGCTCCATTATTGCAGCAATAATCGCAATTTTAAAATTAAGAAGCAATTTTTCCAGCATCCTAGATATAAGTTTGGATGCCACTTAATTACTCGAATATTTAGATTCGAGTAGAAATCTAGACAAAGAGACCACCAAGACCATGGTTTTCAAGGGTATCTTCTAGTTTTCAGCTTAAATTTTTTAATTCCGCTATATATTTTTAATATCTTGACAGAAAGGATTTTTTCTACTACTTGCAGACTTCATCAGTGTTCTGTTCTCGACTATTAAAAATATATAGCGGAATTAAAAGGAACAACTCGTCTCTTTGTATTCATAGTAATGCATTCTGCTAAAACGCTCAACCAAACCACAATTTATTTTTTTATCGAATAATTTATAATGTGAAATAACTTATAAAATCACAAGATTCTTTAAAAAAAACACTTTGCATCTAAATTTTGGAAAAGAGCGAAAGAGCCGTTCAAAAGAGCGGCTCTTTTTAATGAGCAAGCGAAAATGAGCGGCTCCTAAAAAAGAGCGGTTTTGCCCACCTCCAGTACATATAAACTGTAAAAACTTGACGATCAGTTTTCATAATCTGTGTAGTTACTTTATTGATTAAAATTTTACAAATATTATCTGTGTAATTTTTTTCGTGATACACATATTGCTTCTCAAAAAATTGCACAGGTTTGACAGCCAACGGCTGATTTGTGTACAAAGCTTTTACACAGATTATGTGTATTCCCAGTTTTAGGTAATCTGTGTCAAATTTACACATATCTGGGAAAATTTGGATTTGCGTGGCAGGCAGAGATTGCATCCCGTGATTTCTAATGCGATGGCAAATTGTCGACTAGAAAGCCTAATCGAGCTGTAAAATTTGCAACATGGAGTTATACTTTTCGTTCAGCTTCTGTGAAGTTTGCCATGGCACTTCGGAAAGAATAACTCTCACATTTAATTTCTTGATAGGGCCGATTAAGGTCTGATCCTCAAGATGATTAGACCTACATCGGGCCAACAATTCTTGCTGTGGTGTGACAGGCACTTACACTTACTCTGTTCTTTTCTGAGTTCTGACATCAAACTTGAGGATGCCGATATATCCGACAATTATGGTAAATAAAATTGTTAATGAAAAATAAGCTAAAAGGCTAAATCCAGAGTGACCACTTAAAGCCCATTTTTCAAATTCCCGACTTTTCCAGAATGCTCAAATAATAGGCATTTCTTACCTAAAGAAAAAAAAACATAACGCTTTCTATAAGAAAAGTCAATACTAATCACCGCGAGAAAAAATTCTAAATGAATTTAAAAAAAATCCAGCTACAGGCAATTTTTGTAAATACAGAAACGTTCAGTTTCTCAAATAAAAAATACTTCAAAAATGAAAATTCATTATTATGAAGAAACGTAGAAAAGAAACAACAAGTCATTGAAATATAATCGAAAGATCAACAATACTTATAACTTCCATGTTATTTTTTAAATTGGCAAACGTATACTTTTTGATATTTCGTTTCAACTGGAAATGACAAACAGTTAAGATAACTGAACTTAAAATTTCGTTTCTATTTATAAACAAACATTTTCTAAACATAATTGCTGTTATTATTCTTTCTAAGGATTTAGAAAAATGCCAAGGAATTCATAAAAAAATGTTTTTGCCAAGTTTTTTAATCAATCTTAATTTATCTAGTGGCCAGTATTAATTTAACTCTTTTTTTTTCAAAGAAAATTCAGTTTGATATGATTTGTGTTTTCCCACTCATTTTAAACAAAACATTTGAATAGCCAATTTTTTAAACAATTTTGCAAAAAACTATTTTTTTCAATTTCAATATTTTCTTCATGGTTTAAAAACGTAAAAAAGTTTTACAATTTTGGATTTTATTCGATATTTAAGTTTTCTGAAAAAGGAAAATCAAGCTTTATTTATAGTAGGTAATTTTTCCATACTCTCAAAAAAAGTTCAAGGGAAATATTTGCAAAAAAAAAACATATCATAAATTACCTAATGAATTAAAAATATTTACAAAAAAAAAAAACATTGCCAAACTCAAGTTGTCATTACTCTAAGCTAGCCATTAGGCTCTATTTTTATATTATTTTTTCATTAACTTTACCTCTTAATTGATAATACATTAATGAATAAAGATCATTGGATTCATAAAAAAAAAAAACATCAGGATAATCTGTGTCAAAGGCATCCAATATTCCAATATTAAGAGTTTGAATGTCTTAAACAGCTTTTCCATACTCAAATATATCGAAATAGTGGAAAGAATCATATATTTAAAGCAAGTTACTAAAGCAGAATTCAGTGTATTCAATTGGAAAATTGTACAAACAAAAAAAAAACAAAATTATTCTAGAGTTGAAAAATAAATTTTAAATAGGTATGCCTAGAACTCCCGACTTTTTGACAAATTGAAATTTCCGACTTTTTCCCGATTTTTTGCGGATTTTGGCGAATTTTCGACTTTTCCGACTTGTGTGGCCACCCTGTAAATCCCAATTTTGAAATCCAGCCATTTTTGTCGGTGGATACGACAGTCAAAAAAAACCAGCTAGAAGTCGCTGACAAAAAAAAACTTTTGCTAGAAAGGGATAGCAAATTTGATGCGAACAAATTTGTCATGTAAACATACATTGAATTTGTTGGTAAATTTCTGACCAGAAAGCCTTATAAAGCGGCAGGCAGAGAATTTGGTGCAAATTTTGCAATTAAAAATAATGTGCTTGCTTAATTTAATTCTAAGACTTTTAGTTGATATTTTTTAATCAATTCGAATAAATGAAAAAAGTGAAAATATGATGCCTGAGAGCAGTTCTCTAGGATTTCGGTCATTCGATTTTTTTTTGTATTTTTTAATCCGGCTGAAACTTTTTTGGTGCCTTCGGTATGCCCAAAGAAGCCATTTTGCATCATTAGTTTGTCCATATAATTTTCCATACAAATTTGGCAGCTGTCCATACAAAAATGATGTATGAAAAATCAAAAATCTGTATCTTTTGAAGGAATTTTTTGATCGATTTGGTGTCTTCGGCAAAGTTGTAGGTATGGATATGAACTACACTGGAAAATAATAATACACGGTAAAAAAAATTTGGTGATTTTTTTATATAACTTTTTATCACTAAAACTTGATTTACAAAAAAACACTATTTTTAATTTTTTTTTATTTTTTGATATGTTTTAGAGGACATAAAATGCCAACTTTTCAGAAATTTCCAGGTTGTGCAAAAAATCATTGACCGAGTTATGAATTTTTTTATCAATACTGATTTTTTCAAAAAATCAAAATTTTGGTCGTAAAAATTTTTTAACTTCATTTTTCGATGTAAAATCAAATTTGCACCAAAAAGTACTTCAGTGAAATTTTGATAAAGTGCACCGTTTTCAAGTTATGGCCATATTTAAGTTACTTTTTTGAAAATATTCGCAGTTTTTCATTTTTTTAAATTAGTGCACATGTTTGCTCAGTTTTGACATTTTTTTTTGAAAAGCTGAAAAAATTCCCTATATTTTGCTTCTTCGGACTATGTTGATACGACCCTTAGTTGCTGAGAAATTGCCATGCAAAGGTTTAAAAACAGGAAAATTGATGTTTTCTAAGTCTCACCCAAACAACCCACCATTTTCTAATGTAGATATCTCAGCAACTAATGGTCCGATTTACAATGTTAATATATGAAACATTCCTGAAATTTTCCGATCTTTTCGAAAAATTTTTTTAAATCAAGACTAACATATCAAAAGGGCGTAATATTGAATGTTTGGTCTTTTTGAAATGTTAGTCTTGATTTGAAAATTTTGAAAATATTTTTTTCGAAAAGATCGGAAAATTTCACAAATGTTTCATGCATTCACATTGAAAATCGGACCATTAGTTGCTGAGATATTGACGATAGAAAATTGTGGGTTGTATGGGTGAGACTTAAAAAACATCAATTTTTCTGTTTTTAAACCTATGCATTGCAATATCTCAGCAACTAAAGGTCGTATCAACAAAGTCCGAAGAAGCAAAATATAGAGAATTTTCTCAGCTTTTCAAAAATATTTTTTTCCAAACTGGGCAAATATGTGCACTAATTTAAAAAAATGAAAAACTGCGACTATTTTCAAAAAAGTCACTTAAATATGGCTATAACTTGAAAACGGTGCACTTTATCAAAATTTCACTAAAGTACTTTTTGATTGCAAATTTGATTTTACATCGAAAAATGAAGTTAAAAAATTTTTACGACCAAAATTTTGATTTTTTGAAAAAATCAGTATTGATAAAAAAATTAATAACTCGGTCAATAATTTTTTGCACAACCTGGAAATTTCTGAAAAGTTGGCATTTTATGTCCTCTAAAACATATCAAAAAATAAAAAAAATTAAAAATAGTGTTTTTTGCAAATCAAATTTTAGTGATAAAAAGTTAAATAAAAAAATCACCAATTTTTTTTAACCGTGTATCATTTTTTTCCAGTGTAGTCCATATCCATACCTACAACTTTGCCGAAGACACCAAATCGATCAAAAAATTTCTTCAAATGGTACAGATTTTTGAATTTTCATACATCATTTTTGTATGGACATCTGCCAAATTTGTATGGAAAATTATATGGACAAACTAATGATGCAAAATGGCTTCTTTGGGCATACCGAAGGCACCAAAAAAGTTTCAGTCGGATTAAAAAATACAAAAATTAAAATTGAAGAAAAAAGACCGATTTCGTAGAGAATTGCTCCTGAGTAAGATTGTTTTAGCCAGTTTTGAGTGATTTTGGATGCGATTGTGGCAAAGGGTACGAATTTGTATCGGCCAGGCACACCGCGTCAGGTTGGCCGCAAAGATGTTTCGTTGACTGATAGTGTGGGCTTGACTCTGGGAGAGTGTCATCAAAATTATCTAAACTCACATTGTTTTATTTATTTGCAAAATATACGTTTTATTTCTAACATAATTGTATTCGCGTGATCGTCAAATAGTGAACGGTACAAGATTATTGTTTTGTCTTTTATTTTAGAAATACACTTGATTCTTTTTTTTAATATATATTGAATTGTTTTACAATTTAAGGCAACCATTTTTTTCCAGGGAGTCGTCAAAACAATAATTTCTTGCGGGAAAATAATAATGTGTATATCTATAATTGCTTTACTTAATGTTTAAATCCTAGGGCGCTTAAGGTACAACAACGGGGAGTGGTGTGTTTGTGAGTGAGTGTGTTTATCATTTTTTTCATTGTTGTTACTTTCTCTTAAACGTAATAGTACAAAGTCTGTTGCACCGATTTTGGAACAGCAAAATGGAAAAAAATATTGTTGGTAAGAAAGGAATTCTAAACTGTCTTTTTCATCATTCTTCCAATAAATACACATTTGGCGGTAAATTGCGGTCAACTAATCTTACATAAAGTGGAATTTTGTCGCTTGTGTTAAAATGAGTTTGCGAGCTTTTGTTAAATGGTTACGGTGTAAAAAAATGTACTAAATCTGGGACTTTTTAAAAGAGTTTAACCGGAATGACTTACCATCGAACCAAAGCAAAACAAAAAAAAATCGCAGTGAATCAGTTCTGTTAGTTGTGTTTGTTGTTTTAGGGGACTTTTTTTTAAGGGAAAAACATTATTGGGACGGGGGACGATGATTCGCTAGCTACTCTTGCTAAGGGGCCTAAAGATAGATGCACTCCATCAGCTGCTTGCCGACAATGCCACTGTAACGGGAAGACAAGGAGGACAAGGAGGGCAAAATCATCCACTGTAAGTACACAAGAACACCGCGCACGCAAATTACGCACGGTGGGAGCATGGGTTAGATATCACGCGGCAAAAAAACAACAACAACAAAAAGTAGAAGTCTTAGCTTATAGTAAGGTAAAGAAAGGAAAAGAAAAGCAAAGCTGAGTTTATTAGTAAAAAAAATGGGAGAGGGAAGCGATAGAACTTTGTGGTGAATTTTAAATAGGGTAGATGTCCCTATTTTGACTACTATTCCAAGCCTGCACTGATTGTTTTTTTTTTTTCGTAATTTCTTGACGAACTGTTTTCATGTCCTTATGTTTTGTAATTTTTTCTGCATGAATATTTAGATTTTTTTTTTCGAGGTATATTTTCTTTTTAAAATTCTCTTTTTTTAAGTTAAAAAAAAAATTAAAAAAAAGGTTAAATTTATGTCCCACTGAAAATGTGAAGAATTGAAAAAAAAAATCTTGATTTAATTTAGACAAAACAAAGTACCAGTGCCAATTTTGAACCAAATCGGTTTTAAGAGCTATGCTAGACTGCCCAAAAACGCATAGATTTTATTTCTATTTTTGTGTTATTCGGACCCAATTAGGACCTAGTTTACGGCAAACTCGCAAAATACCGTATTTTTCGAAAATAATCTGATTTTCAAAATTTGCAATATGGGTATCAAACGAAGCGAAATTTGTTTTTTTTTCCAATTTTAGAATTATCGAAAAAAATACGATATTTTGTGAAAATTTTAGTATTTAAAAAACTCTAATAAAGTGATAAAAGCATACAAAATTTTGCTTTTTTTGATACCCATATTGCATATTTAGAAAATTTGATTATTTTCGAAAAAATACGGAATTTGTGAAAATTTTAGTATTAAAAAAACTCTAATAAATTTAAAATCATACCAAATTTCAATTCGTTTGATATCCATATTGCAAATTTTGAAAATTTATGTATTTCCGAAAAAAATACGGTATTTTGTGAAAATTTTAGTATTTAAAAAAACTCTAATCAGGTAAAAAAGCATACACAATTTCACTTCGTTTGATACCCTTATTGCATATTGTATTTTCGAAAAAAAAAAAAAACTCTTATAAAGTGAAAAAGAATACAAAATTTCGCTTATGATATTTTGTGAAAATTTTAGTATTTTACAAAAAAAAAACTTGAATAAAGTAAAAAAATAAAAACAAACAAAATTTCGCTTCGTTTGATACCCATATTGCAAATTAAGAAAATTTGAGTAATTTCGAAAAAATACGGTATTTTTTGAGTAATTTTGCGTACATATTTATACTTTGAAAAAAAAAACTTACTAAATTTTCAAAAAATATATTCTTAGTGAAGGATTGAGAGTTTAACCATATCATGTTGTACTAATCGATTTAAGACAGATTTTAAAAATGAGTAATCGTCCATTATCGGCGATAAAATTATCGCCGATAGAATTATCGAAATAACGATAACGAAAGCGATAGATTATCGTTATCGTCGGGAGCAATTCTCTACGAAATCGGTCTTTTTTCTTAAATTTTATTTTTTTATTTTTTTATCCGACTGAAACTTTTTTGGTGCCTTCGGTATGCCCAAAGAAGCCATTTTGCATCATTAGTTTGTCCATATTATTTTCCATACAAATTTGGCAGCTGGCCATACAAAAATGATGTATGAAAATTCAAAAAAAATTTGAAAAAAATCAGTATTGATTAAAAAAATCATAACTCGCTCAAAGATTTTTTGCACAACCTGGAAATTTCTGAAAAGTTGGCATTTGATGTCCTCTAAAACATATCAAAAAAAAATAAAAATAGTGTTTTTTTGCAAATCAAGTTTTAGTAACAAAAAGTTAAATAAAAAATCACCAAAAATTTTTTTACCGTGTATCATTTTTTTCCAGTGTAGTCCATATCCATACCTACAACTTTGCCGAAGACACCAAATCGATCAAAAAATTTCTTCAAAAGATACTGATTTTTGAATTTTCATACATCATTTTTGTTTGGCCAGCTGCCAAATTTGTATGGAAAATAATATGGACAAACTAATGATGCAAAATGGCTTCTTTGGGCATACCGAAGGCACCAAAAAAGTTTCAGTCGGGTTAAAAAATACAAAAAAAAATCGAATAACCGAAATCTGAGAGAACTGGTCTGGTTGGTCTGACAGTCTTGGTCTGACAGCTTTATCATGGATTTTGGTCTGGACAAGGCGAGGGATAGGACACAGCTCCCTCTTGAAAAAATCCAGAAAAAATCATAGTTAGATTGAACTATTTGAAAAAAGAAGAATTGAAAAATTTAAGGAATGACAATCGAAAATAAAAATTATGAAAATAGCTAAGAAACTCAACTGAAAATTAAAGTTAAGATTTAAAGAATTGAAGAAATTTTTAAAAAGATTTTGAAATATCGAAAAAAAAATTTCATTTTATTTTTTTTTTTTGCCTTTTTGGGTGTTTTTGAATACCCCTGACTCCCCGCTGAGAATTTTGGCTTGAGCCTCGACTCGATTCTGGCTCGATATCGAGCCAGATCGACTCGAGACTCGAGCCAAAATTCTCAGTGGGTCAATGCGGATTCAAAAACACTCAAAAACTAAAAAAATGTAACTGGACCTTTTTAAAAAAAAAATAAAACTCTAGAATTGGTGGTTTAGTAATAAAAATCAAGAATTTTGACATTTTTTGATACCTAACCTTTATTTTTGCATTAGTATTAAATTTTCATAAATTATAGAGCTATCATTTTGCAATGCAGGTGGTGTTCATTTAAACTTGTTTTTGCCCCCAAGAGATTTTTATGATTATTGTGGACTCTAAGCAGAGACTTGCAATAGATGAATCTTTTTTGTATGATTGAGTCTCAACATAAATACCCTAATTTTCTCATTAAAAATCACCACAAAATTGCGAAAGTTGAATGGAAGAACTGTCACCTCAAACCAACAAAACAACACACAAAAAGCCTCACCTCTTGGTCGGATGGTTGATCGCGACGCCGCCCTTGGTCTGGTACGGATTCTGCAGTATCCGCGGCTGGCACTCCATCACCTTCAGCAGCAAACTGTCCAGATAGTCCTCCAGCTCCTTGACCTTCTGCTTCTGGTACTGCACTTCGCTCTCGAGGTTGTGCGCGATCCGCATCATGTCCTCGCGCGTTTTGCCCTCGTACTTGGCCGCAATCTCCGGCGACACCTCCGTGACCAGTTTGCTCTGGCGGACCACCCCCGAAAGGGTCGGCATGTCGTTCTCGCCGCCTATGATGATGCGCTCGTTTCCGGCGTGCAGATTGCCGTGGTGCTTGCTGGTGCCGTTCAGTTTGGTCTTGGACGAGGACAGATTCTCCATCGATTCCGCCCGGTGGTCCTTGATAAAGTGCTTCAGCTTCTTCGTGAACGACGAACTGCTGTGCTCCTTTTCGAGCTTTGGGGATGGTTGGTTGATCGATCGGCGACTTCCGCTGGAGCCGTTGTCCAGGATCAGCTTGTCGTTGACCTTGGCGACGTCCTGCGAGCCTACCCGAGGCAGTGGCCGCGGTTTGTCCGCCGCCTCTTCAGATTTGTTCTTTTCCGCCAGGGTCGGCGAGGTGGGTGCGGTGACGGAGGTCGGCGCCGGTACCGTCGGTTCTTGAGGGACCTTCCTCCCCAGCACCTGCTGCTGATCCTCTTCTTCTTCCTGCTGGACGGACAACATCACCCGGGAGCTCTCCCACGAGCGTCGCTTCAACGAGTCGGTACTTCCAATCTCCAAGTGCTTCCCGTACAGCTTCTGTTCCCACTCGTCCCGCGGAACGCCGCCCTCTTCCGACTCGGAAAGCAACCTCGGAGGTTTGGACGGGGCCGAGGCCGGAAGCGTCATCGATTTGTGTTTCCTCGTTTCGTCCGGCGTCGACGACGTCGATTGAGTGGCCGACTTTGGCAAATGCTGAAACTGCTGCTGCTGCTGAGCTTGCGCTTGGGCATGCCGATTGATGTTCAACGAACTCCCCGAACTCTTGTGTGACAGATTGTCAAACACAAACTCGTCCTCGTCTTCACTGATCACGCCCGGATCGGCGTCTCCAAACGTCTGCCGGGACTGGCGCGAGGTCAACCCGCTCGGCGTCCCAATGCTCGAGTAACTTCCCGTAAACGAAGACCCATCATCCCCCAACCCTTCAACCCCAGCACTCTCCTTGTTCTTCTTCTTCCCGATTCCACTGATGTGAACCTTCGACCCCAGCGACTTGGCAAACTTCTTCAGCCCCTTTCGCTTCTCGATCGCCCCGATGCTCAGCAACGACCCGCCAACATTGGACGCCAAATTACTGATCGAGCTCTTGTTCTTCTCCTTCTTGCTCAGATCCGTCAGCGAGCCGGCCTTCACGGTGAACGCAATCCGGACCTCCAGCTCGCCCCGCTCCTTGGCCGCCTTCTTCTCCTTGCCGGGTTTACTCTGGAGTGGGAACCAGCGCGACCGGGGCCGCTCGTACACGTCCATCTCGCTGAGCGGAAGCACGACCTGGCCCAGGAACTCGTCGATGCCGAGCGAGTTGTGGTGGAGCGCGGTCAGGACCAGCTCGGCGCGGTTGCCGTGGGTGGGGATTTGACTGGAAGAAAATGGAAAATATACGATTAAAACTTAAATAAAGACAAAAGACACATTTTAAAATATAACAAATATGGGCTTTGTTTATTTTTATTTTGTTTGACCAAAGATGCGATTTTGTGTCATTGGTTCACCCATACAAGTCTCCGTCTCCATTCAATTTTGGCAGCTGTCCATATAAAAATCTGTATTTTGTGTAGGAATTGTCGGATCGATTTGATGTCTTCGTCAAAGCTGTGATTGTCGCCAAGTTATGATTTTTTTTTAAATAATTGTGTTTTTGGCAGGGTTGCGAATGAGCGAGCGAGCTAAAACCCGTGCTCGCTCATTCATGAGCATGAGGACTTATCAGGTAGCTCGTGCTCGCTCATGCTCATCGCATGCGCTCGCGCTCAATGAGCGCTCATCAGCAAAGTAGGTAGATTTTTAGTATTGTTGATGAATCTCGCACAGGCCAATTGGATTGCCACTTTTGAAGCTCATTTCATATTCCTGAGATAATTTCATCACAAAAAAGGGACATGTACGTACTCATCTAATATTGTCAGCTTAGTATTTTTTTCAGAGTTTTATAATTAAATATACTAGTTTTTATTAAGTTACCGATCAATGAAAAATTGCTGATTTGCATTCAAGACACGTTTGCTTAGAATTCCAGACACTCTTTTTAGCTTCTTATTTTAACTCTCATAATTAGACTAAACTTTCAAGGAACTGCATTTTTAGGTCTTAAAGCTGTTAACAAGAAGACAATAGATTTTTTTTATATTAAAATATAATTTTACTTGTGGCCAGACTCATTTCTCATTTATTTATTAATTTGAAATAGACTCCTTTAAATAAGATAGTTTATTGAAATTCATCTAAGACACAGATTTGACATTTATCATGCTAAAATATTTAATAATAATTTGTTAAACAAGATGAGGTGCCCAGACTTCAAAAAGTTAACGATTAAAAAAAAATGATATAATGTATTTCCAAGAAAGCATTTTTGTGTTCCTTAAAGATACTTTTTAGTTTAATTAAACAGTTGAACTTTACGTGTTACTCTTTTATCAACTTTATTTTTATAAATCGGATCATTTCTTCAGATAACGATGATAATCCTAATTTTCATCTAAACTTTGACTCCTAAACAAGCTTCAAAACAAAAATTATAAAAAAATATCTTCACCCAATATCATTGAGATTAGCCTATTCCAGCCTCCATTAAAAAAAATCAACAAAAAAGCTCTGCTGATATTTTTTTTTATTATTGTATACCCGTTAGAAAAAAAAACCGCTCATTTTGCTCAATGAGCAAAACATGAGCGCGAGCGCGAGCGATGAGCATTTTCGCTCATAAAATTTATGAGCAAACATGAGCAGAAGCAAACGAAAGCAAGCTCGCGTAGCGCTCCTCCTCACGAATGAGCGAAAAAAGCTCGCTCATGAGCGGATGAGCGCTCAAAATCGTAACAGGACATAATCCTCACCAAAAAAATTGCAATTTGAAAATGCAGTAAAAATTAGAAATGAGTATTTATTATAAGATTAGGTCCACTCCCGTACCCGCAGAATTGCAACAAAAAAATAAAAGGTGTTCAAAAATTTAATTTACGAGCCACGGTTTTAACGTTTGAATGAAAAAAGTGTGTAAAAATGCATTATAATACTTAAGGATTGACGACAATTTATTTATTTTTTTCGCAAAAAAAAGTTTTTGCGGTGCTGTACATAGGAATTTTATTTAAAAAAATCAAAATATTTTCAATCCAGCTAAAACATGCTAAATATTATTGTTTTAGATTCATAAGAATTCATAAATAAATGTTTTGAACGCAGAAAAAAGTGCGCACCTTTACAAATACTGCCTTGTTTCCGCATTGAGCCCAAGAGCGCGCTAGTTTGAGAGAGAGAGAACAATGAGCGAGAAAATAACGAGAAGCGCGCGCGGCTGGCGAAAGAGAGAATGAAGCTGTTCAAATCAGTTTGGTGGTTTATATGTGTGGAATAAAATACGTGTTGTTTGTTCATTGCAAAATATCTGTGTTTTGACGTAGACTTACGTCTTTGTCGAAGGTACTGGGGTGTCATTCCAAAAAACCCGGGCCGAAGGCCCTGGAATATTGCGTCATCCGTCAATCGCTTATATCTTCCTTCCCTCAAATCGAATCGGCACGATTTTGGTTCCATTCGATTCGAAAATTATTCAGCAATTTGCTATAAAACTTTCATTGTTGGCAAAATAGTTTAACTATTGAAACAATTGAATGTTTTAAAATGTTTTCAAAATGCACAGATTTTGCAAGCAAAAAGAGCGCTTCCCACTCACGGACGGGAATGTCAAGTACCTATTTTGAGGGGAGAATCATCCGAGCAACGCGACCGAGTGTCGGTCGCGAAAAAGGAGGGGAGGTAGCAGACCGGAATCATATATAAGAACGCGCGCTCAGCCCATTCTATCATTCACGTCTCAGACGTCGGACCAGCAGCAGCAGCAGGAAAGCTCAGCCCAGAGCAGCAGCAGCAGGAGAGAGAGGGACCAGAACTGCAAAAGAAGTGCGCATCGCCTTCTCGTCGTCACCGTCAGCCAGTTACCTCTCGATGGCCGGACCGTTTGAATCTTTCGTGGTTGCCGTGGTTCGGAGTTGCCCCGTCCCTCGTCCCACACGGGACGAGGCAGCAACAGGATGAGGCACGCGCCTGCTGCCGTCTCACCAAACAGTTGCCTCTCGTGGGTCAAGCCGTGGTTATGAAACAATCAAGAAGGGGGTGAAGACTTCCCAACTCTTCGGAATTGCCTCCCTCCTTCCTTTCAGGAACTAGTGTTGGTCTTCAGGGGAGACGGATTGCACAGCTTTCTGAACCCCTCTCTCTCTACCACATTATGCTACCAAACTTTCATTCGGTTCGCGAAAAAATCGTTTTTCGTTCTTCTCTCCTCCATTCGATGTTTCCATTGTTTAAATAAGGCTTTCTAGTGAAAGATTTACCAACACATTCAAAGTATGGTTACATGGCAGTTGCGGTCCGATTGAGTTGACTGGAGTGTGTAAGTTCTGTCTTGTTGGGGGGTCCATCTCCCATTTATGGGCCAGCGAATGACCGAAAGGTTAAAGCTGCCGGAAATAAAGAAATTAACAACAACAACATCTCCCATTTACGATCTTATTCCGTTAATGTATTTCAAGTATCTAGCTAATTCTTCAAAATTAAGATATGGAAAACTCTATGTCCACATCTCAAAACTTTACGTAGTCTACGCCATTCCGGTTATGTCTGTGACATAACTACTTTGACTTTTTTTATGAAAGAAAGTCCCCTGATCTCGACAAAAATACTTTAGTTTTTTTTTTCTTTGTAAAATGCATAATTTTCATCATAAGGACATTTGGCTGCTGCGGTACATACTTGCAAAGGATACAAATTGAATTGAATTTTTCCAAGTGTCATCCAATAAACCTTTATTTTTCAGTTTTTAGCTCGGCATCCGTACCTCCGATTTTTAATGTCAAAAGACGAAACATTTCTTAAATTTTCGGATCATTCGAGACTTCTTGAGACATTAAAAAATTTAGCCTCATTTGAAAATCTTGAAAATATGTTTAAAAGATGAATGAGGAAAGATGGGCACTATTTAAAAGAAATCAAAAGTATTAAAATTTGTCATTACTGAAGCTTAAAATGACTTTAGCTTTACAATGATGCATTTTATAAAAAAAAATCGACACTTTTTTAATTGAGAATTATTCTACTTCTACTTTCAAAATCAAGAAGTTTAAGACGTCGTATGACTAGGTAAAGTGGCCAGGCCTACTGCGTTGCATTAAGCGCAGTAACGAATTCTGTGAGCGAATATTTTTTCAAAGAATCGACCGGAAAGGCTAGATACGTGGACATACCGTAATCAATTGTTGTGTCGTATGTACGTAAGTCGAGCACACAATTATATTTTCAGGTGCGAAAAAGAAAAGGATTGAGACGTGAGAAAATTTAGTAAAATGTGGTTTCTAAATTTTTTTTCTGCTCACTAGCATTCTTTTTCAACTGACGAGTGACGATATTTCGGCGAATTTCGTCAAATTTTCTGCAATTTCATAAAACTTATATTATAACCTTAAATTTTATGTGTACACTCATTTTTTTATATTTTTAAAATTGCGGGAAATTTTCCTGAAAGCAAAAACAGTTTCCATTTAAAGCCCTTTTTGATTTTTTGTTCGTAAATTAAAACCAGTCGTCTTTGTTAACACATGGCTTTTGAGTATTTTTGAAATCTAGTTGAAGATAAAAAAAAATGTGGGAATTTATGAATAGATTTTTTGGCAAAGACGCATGGATTTATTGTTATTAGTGTTACCTTCTAACATGTTGTGGCATGGTTTTTATCGAAGTTGGCAAAAGTTTTAAACTAAGAATTGTTGTGATGTTTATTGCATTAGTTATTGATGATATTTTCAATAGATTTTAGTTTATTTGCCTGTGGCTAATGAGTTTAGGTAGACAGTTAAAAACAACAAATCGCTTCTACCTTTCATTTCGAGGTTTTACGTAGTCGTAGAAGTAAATATCTACCAAAAAGAGAACCCACCATTCCTCCCCTTTACCTGTATTTAGGTAGATATAATTTCGGAGGTAGAATAACCTTGTTTTAAACTATAAAGAGAAATGCTTCTGTCAAAATACTACTCAGTTTAAAATTTTAGTTCATAAATTGTAGAGGACTTAACAGATTTACTTTAAGGCAGTCATTATCTATTTCTTGAAGAAGCTTGATCACATCACTTTTCTAAAACTTCAGACAATGTCACCGATACTGGATGTGCTGCTGTCAATTGGAGCATTTTTCTGCATTTGTCCAAGAAAATCATCACCATCATCAAGCAAGAGCGTCACCACGAACGTCGAAAGCCACGAAGTACGCAGATTAAATCCAGCGCCACAAGATGAAGCCTGGGTGCAGGGAATGTCGACTCTTGGCGATTCGACTGTACAAACAATTTTGACTGCAAACTTTGAGATGAGTTGTGTCGAGTTAAACGAGACTCCGATCCTGCAACAAGATTCGATGGATAAAAATATACCGAAGGTGCGAGATGAATCAAATTGTGACGATTCGGATTTG
Organism: Culex pipiens pallens; assembly: GCF_016801865.2. Lineage (NCBI taxonomy): Eukaryota > Metazoa > Arthropoda > Insecta > Diptera > Culicidae > Culex > Culex pipiens. The sequence goes on from NC_068937.1 coordinate 6,408,233, forward strand.
GAGCATTTTTTCGAGAACCAAGGAATTTCTAAACAGGAGATGTTAGATATGATTGGTAATACATTCGTGGAATTATTTGAAGGTGGAGCTAAAGGTGCAACTAATCAGCAGGAAGAACAATTGCATAAGCTAGTATCTCTGAAAGCAAGACTAGCAGCTAATGTTTAATTTAAGATTTAAAAATTATGTTCAATTTGAAATAAACACAAATGTGATTATTTACTAAAACAAACACATTTTTTCTACTGATCATTCAGTGGACTGTCCCAAAAAAAAAATCAAACTTAAAAATATATGATTTTTGAAAAACATTATTTCTAGAATTAAAATGATAAAATGCACCGTTTCGAAGTTAAAGCCATCCTAAGTGTTAAGTTATTTTTGTTTCAAAAAAGGTGACTTTATCTACAGATATTTCTTCAACTATGCCGAAGACACGAAATCGATCAGAAAAGTCATTCTCAGGGTGGCCACTCAAGTCAGAAATTCGGGAAAAAGTCTGCAATTGGTCAAAATACACAAAAAATCGGGAATTTGAAATTATTTTTTTTTTTCAAAAAGTCGTGAATAGTTAGAAATATCAAGGAAACAGGTTTGAAAAATAGTTTTCTAGCTTCTGAATGATTTTGTATTTTGTACTTTTGGTCGATAAACTTATAATTATCAAATAAAGTCCAAACGTAACTCGTTTTTTAATGAAAACATGGAATTTCAGTTGAGTTTTTGAAAATATGCAAAAATATTCAAATTGTAAAAATGACAAATAATGTGGATAAATTTTCATTCAGACTGTTTTCAAAATGTTCATAGAATGAGTTTTTTTTTAATTTTTAGCATAAAATGAGAGGAAAAGCATAAATTCTTATTGAACTGGATTTTTCATTAAAAAAAACACGAAATTGTACAACTGACAAGTGGATAAATAAACATTAATTTTTTAAATTAAATATCAAAATCTAAAACATATTTTCACAGAAATTTCTAGACATTTTAATTTTTTAAAGAGCAATAAGTGTAACCATGTTTTAAGAGTTGTTTTGGAAACTTTTTTTTAATCTTTTGCACAACTTTTTATTTTCCAGTTCAAGAGATTGCAAATATATTTTTAAGTTTGAGCAATTCCAGCCCAAAACAGGAAATTTTTAGGTACTTTTTTCTCGACTCTCTCCGATTTCAATGAAAATTTGTAGACATGTTATCCTAGGCATATATAAGCCATTTTTGTGTATACGGAGCCAGTTACACTCTGACATTTGAGAAGGGCGTAAGTGTTTTAAATATTTTTGTATTTCGTAATTTAATATTGCTGTATCTCGAAGCCGTTGCATCGTATCAAAAAGTGGTCAAAGACAAACTTGCAGGAAATTTGACGGGCTTTCCGAAAAAATGCACTGAAGGTAAAAAACACTCCACTTTTATGAGATTTTTTGATTTTTAAGCTGAAAAGTCAAATTTGAAGGTGAGCCCACGATTTTTTTTTGTAAAAATAGCCTAAGATGTTACAAAAAGACTCACGAAAAATGCAGGATGGAGCAACTCACCTAAAAAAATACAAAAATCATTTACTGAAATTGTTTGTTTGAAAAGTGCTCTAAACGTCAAAATTTTCAAAAAACCGAACTCGAGAGTCGATTCTCCAGACAATTTTACACAAAAGTCTCCATATTGACCATTGTATTGTCCTAAGTCCAATCCTTGTGAAGTTACAGCGGTTTTAGAAACAAAAATGTTGAAAAAATGAACTTTTTAATGGTTTTTGCCAATTTCTACATGACAGACTTGATTTTTCAGTCTTGAAAATATTTTTACCGGAATGCTCGTCAAATTTCCCATAAGTTTGTCTTTGACCAAACAGAAAAAAAAAATCATGGTAATATTACATCTGGGAAGGGGTACATCTTTTATGTCAGAAAAAAGGTGTAATTTTACCTCTGGAAATGTGTAATTTTACCACTTTTCTGGTGTAATGCCACTTTTTCAGTCTAAATTGAGGTAAAATTTCATCATAAAAGAGGTAATATTCAACCTTCTAAAATTACAGCTTCCAAATTTATATTATTTTTTTCTGTGCACATTTTAATTGGATGTATGGGCTTACAGATATAAGCTAATTTACTATCCAGGTTACTATACTACACTGAAAAAAAAAATGTAAATACATCCAATTGAAATGTGGTCAAAGACAAACTTATGGGAAATTTGACGAGCTTTTCGATAAAAATATTTTCGAGACTGAAAAATCAAGTCTGTCATATAGAAATTGCCAAAAACCATCAAAAACCCCATTTTTTTCAACCTTTTTTTTAAACCCGCTGTAACTTCACAAGGGTTGGACTTAGGACAATGGTCAATATGGAGAAAATTAAATATCAAAATCTAAAACATATTTTCACAGTGAATTCTAGACATTTTAAATGTTTAAAATAGCAATTAGTGTTATCATGCTTTAAGAGTTGTTTTGGAATATTATTTTTTTTTTTTTTTGATCTTTTGCACAACATTTAATTTTTCCAGTTTAAACCGTTGCAAATATATTTTGAAGTTTAAAAAGAATAAAAACCGAAGTAGCAAGCCATGGTTTGAATGAAAAAAGTGTTTTAAAATGCACTTTACCCCTGTCCAGTTGTTTTGTAATCATTTGTTTGCGATTTTTTTTTTGCGGTGCTGTACATTGAAGTTTTATGAAAATCTAAATATTTTTGAACGAACCCAAACATGCTAAATATGATTATCAATGCAGAAAATTGCATTGTAGATAGTTCTCAGTTGATAAGTCTTCTAGTTTCATGAAAATTTTGAAGTTTATTTTTTTTATTTTTTAAAATGACTGATTGCTTAAGGCGTTACATACATGTAGAAAATCACAAAATTTCATATTACACTAAATTTATTTAATATTTAATTTATTATTAACTTAAAAGATGATTTTGAATCACTCCTGAAAATGTGAAGATATTTTATGATTAAAGTAAGTTACAGACGATTTAGGCTGAAACTTTTGCCATGCGCAAAGCGAACTGTCAAACTTTGCGAGCGTTTTTCTCTGAACACCGAGTTGATTTACGGGTGCCACGATATCTCGAGATTGGATGGACCAAATTGGCTGAAATTCGGGGTGAAGACTCGCAAGACATATCCCGTGTACCAGAAAAAGCCAGATTTTGAAATTTTGCATTTTTTTTAAATACAAAAATCAAAAACTGCCGTTTTTTTATATGAAAAACAGGAAAATATTTTTATCTTTTTTTAAATAAACTTTTTGAAAATCGGCCTTCGTCATGCACACAGGACCGGTTTAACGAGTCTTCACAAAAATTTTGAGCCGATTTGGTCAAAGCAGTTTTAAGATATCGTGGCACCAGTTTTTTTGAAAATGCCAACTTCATATAGCTTTATCTCGATAATGATACAACCAAATGTCTTCAAATTTATTTTGTTAATGGTTGAAAATGTATATTTTAATGTCCTGAAAACAGATTTAAAAAAATCACATTTGCCGATTTACATGTATGTAACCCCTTAAGTTTGCACTCTTAATCAAAATTAGGAGTGTTTTCTTTTAAACCAATTTGGTGTCACATTTAATTTTATTTCAGAAATTGTCAGTAGTTTGGTGTTTATTTTCTTTATTTGGAAATTTTGTTCGATTAACTTTTTTTAAACTGTTTTTTGGGTAGTTGTTATTGTTAATTCATGGATTTTGACAGCTTTAACCTTCTTGGTCATACGCTACCCTTTTTTTGGTCAAGAAATGCCTTTTAGTTGAGGTTCTGGAAAACTCGGGAATTCGAAAATGCGATTTGAGTGACCACCCTGGAATCATTCTTAACATACCGATATTTAAACATTTTGATAGTATTTTGTAAAAACAGCTGCCGAAATTGTTGGACGGTTTTATGTGAAAGAACTAGAGGCTACGGCCAGGCCTACTACGTAAAGTTTACCGCAGAGATGATTTTGTTCTCATTAGCTTTAGTTCGAATGTTTAAAGAAAAAATTGTGTCCTGCGTATGTCTCGACTTTTTGACAGAAAAAATAATACAAACACAATTTAGGATTTAAAAGTTTAAAGCTAGAAAAATTAAACACTCAACCAAAACAAAGATTCCTGAACTCACAGTTCGCACTCCTCGTGCCAGTCGACCGCTTCCGGGGCTTTCTCCTTGACCGACGTCTGGTACTTCTCCTTGCCGAGGGCGATGATGACGAAGCAGTTGTTGGTGCCATGCTTGCCCTTGATCAGGAGTCCTTTCGCCCGTTGGACTATTGTGTTTGTTGTTTTAAATCCGGAAGGAAATGGTCACATGTAAAGAGAGAAAAAAAAAGAGGAAAAAGCATAAGTGAATGTTACGAAATAGCTTCAAAGTGAGAGAAAAAAAATGCGAGGAAGAAGATACCAACAAAAATCGCGATTCCGCCGTTAATTGCTGACGTGAGTCATTAAAAGTTATTAAACGAACAAAATATGAGAAGAGCTCCCTCTTTTGACTCTGCCCAACCTCACGAAGAGAGATGGTAATGAATGAATCAAGCCAAACAAAATGTAAGAGAGATAAGTTTTTGCTTCCGTTTCTGCATTTTCGCAGAGCAACAAGCAACAGGTTGCACTTTGATCCGCAAGCGATTACAAATTTGCCAGCACAGCACCAACAGCAGTAGGCGTCGGAATTTGGAACGTCAAACGAAAATGAAAGTATTTTCAACAAATCGTTCGACGGGGGGTGCGAAGGAACAGAGAGAAAGAAGAACAAGCTTTCCGTTTTGGTCAGTCGGTGACTAATGTGGTACCCTGATAAATATTAGGTGGGAAATTCCCCTTAATTTGGCCAGTTTGCTGGGGTAATTTATTGTTCATTGTTATTAAAAATCAATGGAATCTTCTCACATGTCCTAGTTTTAAAACAAAAGATTTCTTATTCAAGTCATTCGACTCAGATTCAACTGGAAAATTGAGCAAAAACAACATCCCATTGGCTTATCGCGCCAAGATGATAACACATCTTGATTGCAAAAAGTACCCCAGAGACCACAATCAATGTATGTAAAACACTTCAAATTACACTCTCACATACACACTGAAACAAACCTCCTGTTTAAATCTCTTCGCAACTGCTACCGACCGCACCCCGCAAGAGATTGTAATTAAAGCGCGAAAGAAAACCTTTAATTAAAGGTGGAAATTTCCCATCTCCAAAAAAAACCTCAAACAAAAGAAGCAGCATAATCTTCAAAGGTCTTTCTGCGCCGTGCCGGCAAGGGTCATCAAAGAAGGCCAAGTGAAAATTTTCAGCTCAAAACAAACACTCGAAAAAAAGCGGCGGCCTTCTGTTTTTATTAATTTATTTATTTTTTTGTGATGGAAAAGTCAATGCCTACTTTATAATGCTTCCTCCTCTGTCTCTCATTGAAATGGGAGATTCAAGTCCAAAAATGTTCATGTTTGACTTGGTAATCAGTCACAGAGCCTACTAGTTAACGCATTTTTCCCAACGGATTAGGGCGTGAGCTTCAAACTTGTTGACGCCAGAAATCTTCTTTGTGGCCATCTGTTTACTGTCTTTGATGAACCTTAGATGTAAACAGATTTGCGGCTGGTGAGGGGCTTATGCGTTATGAACTCTCCGATGAAATTACCAAGAATACGCGAAAATCTTTATTTAATTAACTTTATGTTGGTAAATCAATCAGATTTGCGTAAATTATAGTTAAAATTGTGTAAACAACATTAACCATGCATTACTTTTTAGTTATTCTCAAATTTTGACATTTGGCTCAATAAAAATTTCTAAGAAAGTTTGGTGTTCTACGAAAAACTTAGCTTCTCTTGTTCTCTGATTGTTTTTCTCTGATATTTTAATAATTTTTATTTGAATTTATCACAGCCTCAATCTTATTCAAAACCTTTTGCCTACCGGTCTAAAAGTAAAATAATTTCAAGAGTTCTTTAACTTTTTTGTGATACATTTCGTTATTTTTCTGAAGGTTGTGCTTGAAACTTTTTTATGCTCTTAATTTCATTTTGCACCCGTACTGCTTAACAAACTGCAGGGTTGTTACGGAAAAGTCGAACTAAAATCCGCGCCGACCGAAACCTCAATCCGCGCGAAATCCGCGCCATATAATCGCGACCAACATTCAAGAAATGCTATTTACAAAGAAAAAAAAATAATACAGAAAGTATTTGATAGAAAAACGAAACTCGTTATATGTTTGAAGGAATGAAAGCAAAAATTCTTTTTAAAAATACCTCAAGAGACGTCAAGAAAAGTGTCACAAAAAAAATCTTTTTGCAAATCAGAGGGACACTACAATAATTTTGACCAATATAAAAAAATAGAAAATCATAAACCAATATAAACAAAATTTAAAAATCCAATAAATGAAATTTAACTTCAAAAATATAAGCTCAAAAAAATCAAAATCTAAAATTTTAATATGAATTAATTTTAGATATCGAAATTCTAAAAATTCAAAATCTATGAATTTTAATACAGATTGTAATCCAAATTCCTCAATAAAATTTCATTCCGAAACAAATTGGATGGGGGGTATGTGGGTGGTGGGTGGTGGCAGAGGGGGGGGTGGTGGGGGTGGGGGTTGGTGGTGGGGTGGTGGGGTGTTGGGTGGTGGGGGGGTGTGGGGTGGGGTGGGGGTTGGTGGGTGGTTGGTGGTTGTGGGGGTGTGGTGGGTGTTTGGTGGGGTTGGGTGGGTGGGTTGTGGGGTGGTGGGGGGGTGTGTGGGTGTGGGGTTGGTGTTGTGGGGTGTGGGTGGTGGTGTTGGTGGGGTGGGTTGGGGGGTGGTTGTGGTTTGTTGGTGGTGTGGGGTTGTGGGTTGGGGTGGTGGGTTGTGGGGTTGTGGGGGGGGGTTGGGGTGTGGTGGTGTTGTGGGTGGGGGTGTTGGGTTGGTGGGTGGGGGGGGTGTGGTGTTGGGTGGGTTGTGGTGTGGGGTTGGGGGTTGGTTGTGTGGTGGGGTGGGTGTTGGGTGGTGGTTGGGGTGTGGGTTGGGGGTGGGTGGGTTGGGGTGGGTGGTGGTGTTGGATTGGTAAGGGTTGTTGGTTTGTTTTAGAAAGTGTAGTTGTATGTATTTTGTTGAAGTATATTTTAAGAATTGATGAATTTATGATGTAGAATTTTAGAATTGTAAGTTTTTAGATATTTGAGAATTAAGAATTAAGAATTTAAGAATTTAAGAATTTAAGAATTTAAGAATTTAAGAATTTAAGAATTTTAAGAATTTAGGAATTTGAATGATATTGTAAGTAATTTAAATGGATGATTTAAGATTTAAGAATTTAAGAATTTAAGAATTTAAGAATTTAATTAAGAATTTTAGAATTTTAAGAATTTAAGAATTTAAGAATTTAAGAATTTAAGAATTTAAGAATTTAAGAATTGAAGAATTTAAGAATTTAAGAATTTAAGAATTTAAGAATTTAAGAATTTAAGAATTTAAGAATTTAAGAATTTAAAAATTTAAGAATTTAAGAATTTAAGAATTTAAGAATTTAGGAATATAGGAATTTAAGAATCTAAGAATTTAAATTTTATTTGAGATTTTAGAGATTTCCATTTTTTTGTTTGCAAAATTGTTTTAAATTTAATATTTTTTAGCTTTAAATTTTTATTCAGATATTTTTTTTTATTTTGAATTTTTCTTTATATTTTGAATTTTTGATTTTTTAGAGTTTTGAATTTGAGATTTTTAATATTACGATTTTAGAAATTCGAATATTTTATAATCTGAATAATAAAATATATAAATATATAAATAAACAGCAGTTCCATATGAAAGTTAAAGATAAAAATAAAAGTGCTTCGATTTGGCTCAACATTTTTCTGGGGGTTCCTTGGCCAAAATATTTCGTAATTAAAATACGCAACTTTTGGTACCCTAACATGTATAGGTCATCGCTGAAATTTTCGAGTTATCGCAGTTTTAGTGAAAAAAGTTGATTTTTTGCCGATTTTGTCAATTTCCCGTTTTCGCGCGCGGCGCGTCGAAAAACCCGGATTTTATTTTCAAAAAATCATAGCTCTGAATCCTGATGATGAACCTCGCCCAATTTTGGATATGTTATGTAAAATTGTCTGAGGTATCCGTTAAAAATATTTTCAGATATAGGCTCTTTGGTCCAGACACCGTCAAAACGGCATTTGATGTTTTCATAAGACTTTTTCAAATGTTGGGCTTGATTTCTGAAACTCCACATTATTTTTTCTTGGAAGTCAAACTTATCATCTTTCTTTTGCACCCAAGACAGCTGAAATCGGTTGAAATGGAGCGAAGTTATGATTTTTTGAAAAAAGTGGTTTTTGTGAAAATCGACGAAAATGGCCATTTTTCGGACCACCCTAACACGGCGTAGGTCACTCTAATGGCCAAACAAAAAAATATGGGTCTAATTATTTTGGCCAAGGAACCCCCAGAAAAATTTTGAGCCAAATCGAAGCACTTTTATTTTTTTTTCTTTAATTTTCATATGGAACTGCTGTATATACATAAAAAAAAAGTTTCGATTTTTTTGAATTTGAATTTTGAACAACGGAGCATTAATTTTTGAATGTTCTGATCTTTTATTTTTCGCCATCTATTTATTTATCAAAATTGCCATCCGCGTGAAATCCGCGCCTGAGCACAGTTAGTCAGCAAATCCGCGCCAAATCCGCGCTATCCGCGCGATTCGCGCCGTCCGTAACAACCCTGAAACTGTCATACAACACGGGAAAAAAAGAGTTCTCAAAATCGTGAACAAGCGTTCATGAAAATGGGAACCTCGAACAAAAAGTTCAGATCCCATGATACGATTTTGAAAAACGTACCATGAAATTTGAACACTTTGTTCGTGGTTCCCATTTTCATGAACGCTTGTTCATGATTTTGGGAAATTTTTATTTCTCCGTGAATGTTTGCTATAATATTGTAGTATTTTTGTCAAAAAATGCATAAAAACGCTCAATAAAGTTGGAATCATAATTAGTATAAAAAACCGATATCGATTCGAAAATTATAATCCCTAGCAATCTCATTTATGTCGTCCAACTCCAAGCGTTTCAACTTTCCCCTTTTTTGCACTTATTTCCATGTTCTCTCTCTCACACACACATTTTATACTTGCAAATTTCGCGTGACACTTTATGGTCCTCTGTTTTGCTATTTTCCCTTGGTTTGGTTATGGCCAACATCGTCGTAGAGCTGTCCACTCTGTCGCAAGCCCAACCAAATTTCACTGCAATTCGACAATTCGCCTAAACTAGCAGCCTATCTCTCACGTTTAGCCTGATTTCGTTGTTTTCAATTTAGCCTTTCTTTAATTCACCAGCGAAAGCATTCCAAATCATTTCACCTTAACAAGTGACGTTTGTGCAGCAGTGGCGTGCACTTTTGGGCGAATTAATGTTTCGAGTGCGACAGTCCGTGTAACTTAGCAGGCCTTGAAAATTTCCGGAAAAAAATGGCGCACCCCAATTAGTGCCATCTTGTTTACCATAATTGGCACGGAATTTGAGCGAGTTTGTTTAGTCTACTTTCGGATTTTTATCATAAGTAAAAGGCGCAGCAAGATGGCTGTCAAATTTGCCCAAATTTATCGCTAAATTTCAAATCTCTCAAACCCAGATACCTATCTGACGTGCTCACTCGCCACGAAGCGGGGTGCAAAATCGGGAACCGTTTCGACGACGCGGTTCGCGCAATTTCCAGCCCCAAAAACGCCAGGTGACGCCAAACAATGGCCGCCATATTGGAACGGTTTCGATTTCATTTGACGTGCTTTTTCGACTGACCGATTGCATGACTGTCAGATTTCCAATAATGGTTGGCGGGGGATGTCGATGTAAATTTTTGTTTTGCCTGGCTCTCTTCACACAGACAATTTACGTCGTGGGTGGATCCGGTCTCGTCGCCGGCGGAGAAATGCCGTCCGCGCAATAAACAATTGTGCGCGTAAAGTGAAAGTGTTTATTATTTGGGCGAGGTATTTTGTTTCAGTGCGGTGTGTCACGGTGGGAAAGAGAGGAAGATTATGTCGTGTTGTTATTATTGTTTTTTTTTTTGGTGATCATGGCAAATGGCACTTTCGCGTTCGCTGGTCGTGGTCGTATTAAGATCAAAATATCGGAACTAATCGCTTTTTGATTAACGGTGCAGCTTCCGACGGAATTGACACGGAGAGATTTATAACTTTCTTCAATTCTTCACGAAGCCAGAAATGGATTTTGTTTGTATTTGAAAGCAGACATTTTGCATGATTGGTTCGTCCATACAAGTCTCCATGCAAATTTGACAGCTGTTCATACAAAAATGGTCTGTAAATATTCGAAAATCTTTATCTTGGGATTGGATTTTCTGATCGATTTGGTGTCTTCAGCAAAGTTGTACGTTATCAACAGGATAACAACAGAATAAAATAGTTGCACTCTAAAAAAAATGTCTGCTTTAAATTATATTTTTTTCTGCAAAAATATTTTTTTTTATATTTAGCTCATTTGAAATGTTATACTTGATTTCCAGTTCCATGTAGTTATGAACCAAAAACACACATTTCATAAATTCCTCACATTATTCACAGCAGTCAGATAACAGTCTAGTCGCAGTAGGCACTGTCATTTCCTCATCGCCGTTATCGTCTGCGTCTTCGTGACTCACTAACCTGTGAAACTATGGAGGTATGAATACGCCCTCTCCGTTGATTTATTATTTTTCCAGACGACTTAGAATTACGTCGAATAATACATTTGGTAGGTTCAAATTTCTTTTCAAAGTGAAAAATTAATGGTAAATTTAAAAAAATAGTCATCCTTCAACAATTAAGTCTGAAAATTAAAGAAATAAATTTTCAACAAAAATCCACACTTGTTCATTTGCAAATGTTGCCATCGAAGCCAAACTGTTGCTTCCCCATTCAAAATCAGTGAAGCTGAGCTGCAGCTGCTCGTGGCATGACTGAAAATGGCCACCGGCACTACATCACTACATCTCCCGTCCCCTTCTCATTGACCGGTAAAGTTGCATTTGCTCATCACTTGGATGCACGCTCATGGGGTAAATAAAAAGCCGTACAGAAAAAAAAATAATGCAAACACACACCTCTCTTGCTACTATTTTTAATGCATTTGTTTGGCACAGACAGTTGGAATTTGAATTTTGTTGCAAAAAAACTAAACTTTTCCCAAATTTTGGTCAGTTGCAGTTGAGCGTGCAACTGTCACTTTCCTAAATAAAATTTAATCAATTTTTAAATCGACCGTTAAAATTTGACACTTTAAAGTTGTAAAAGTTTCGCACCCCTTTGTCTGCTTCCCGTGAGTGCAATTTGTCCGGGTGTGGGTGAATAACATCATCATCGTCACCGTCGGCATCGTGAAATCATCTGAGGCTCAAGTTTCATAGCGAATAGACGCGGGCCGGGTAAAAAAAAATGCAAATTCAAGCGCAAATTGTGAGAGGCATCGCGGGCGACGACGCGTCAAGTTACCGCGCAAAATTTAAACAAAACCAACGTCAAGGTGATGAATGAAGTAAAAATAATAATAATGTAACCCGGGCAGACGGTATTAACAAAATTAACAATATTTCAATAACAAATCCTGTTAAAATAACAAAAAGTTCAACTTCAAGTAGAAAAAATAATAGCAGTTTCTGATAAAATAACAAAATTTGGTATTGAAGTGATATTATATTGAAAATGTTTAATAACACGCTAATAAGAGGAAATGTAAAACATTTCAAAAACTCTCCTACTAACAAAATTTGTTATTCGTTCGGTATACTGACTTAGAAATAAAATTACCATAAATCGCACAAATGGAAAAGTTTATAAGTGTCCATAACACAATCTGTTATTATTTTTTCTTTTGTTAAATATGTTTAGATCTTTGGGATTATTTTGACCAATTTCGTCGGGATCATTATTTTGGCCATGAAAGTTAAAATTATTCTGAAAAGTTGAAATTTTGAAAGTTGATTTTTTTTTAATTATTTGATGTACCCCCTAAAGGACTTTGTTTTAAATGGTTAGAACTATGGGATAATTTTGACCAATTTCGTCAGGGTCATTATTTTGGCCATGAAATGGGGTCCTCAAGCTAAAATTATTTAAAAATGTTGAAATTTTGAAAGTTGATTTTTTTAATTATTTGATATACCCCCTAAAGGATTTTACTAAAATTGGCTAGAACTATGAAATAATTTTGACCATTTTCATGGGGTCATTTATTTCACCATGAAATGGGGTTTCAAGCTAAAGTTAATCCGATAAAATTAACTTTTGAGAGTTCATTTTTTTTTTAATTTTGTTATATTCCCTAACGGTAGTGCGTCCATCCCGGGAATTCCCGGGACAAAAATCCCGGGTATTCCCGAATCCCGGGATTTTTGATATTTTGTTCCGGGAATTCCCGAAATTGAAAAAAACATTTTTTTGGTCAGGAAACTCAGATTTGGTTGTGGAAATAGATGAGCAGTTGAATACTTAGTAATCGATAACATTATTAAAGCATTTGCAAATTTGTATTCGGCATATATCAACATTTATTTGGCTTATAAGGGAAAATTATTAAAATTTTAGTTTACGGATCCACAAAATGCCTAGCGCATTAAATATTTTTCATTAAATTTTATTTATTTTTTGAATATTTACGTTTAATGATGATTTTAAACTTGAAAAAAAATCATATTTTATTATCTTTCATCAAACATCGGCATCTGGAGCAATTTAGGACAATAGTAACAAATTAAGACAGCATTATGCTCTGATATTTTTTTTGTTTAACATAACAATTAGTACACAAATTTTAAAATTTATTTCTCTAAATAATCCTGTACCTATTCAGACTGCAGTCCCGATTTCCCCCAGTTGGCGGTAGTGACTTAAAGATAGTTTGTAAAATATGTTTTGTATAATACAGAAATTCTAAACTTTTTCTAAAATTTTATATTGGATGGAGTCATTTTATTTGTTATCGTTTCTTGTTTTTGTTTTTTTTTACAGTTTCAATGAAATTTGTTTAGCTTTTGTAGTCATTTCATATAAAAAATTAAAGAAATATATAAATAAGAATTTTGTGATTATTAATATAAAATCATTTGAATCACATTGGATTAAAAATTATGATTCATTAAAAATCCAAAGCATAACAAAGAACAATAAACAAACATTTTTATTTTTTTTAAACTACCTAAAAACTGATGTTCTTGTTCAGATTGAAGTAAAGATTTTCACCAATTACCAGTATTGAGCTAATTCTATGATTGTAAGCTTTAAAAACATAACAAATTTAATGAAAACATAGATTTTATTACTGTTCACAAAATTTCCCGGGAATTCCCGGGATTTCAAAAATATTTTTCCCGTTTCCCGGGAAATTCAAAACCCGGGAAAATTGGACGCCCTACCTAACGGAATTGATTTATTTATTGAGAATTTTTGAAGTGTGAATAACAAAAACTGTAATTATTTTCACAGAGCCAGGAAGTCGGAGCTAACGTTGAAGTTCGAGCTCGAGTGAGACCTAGGAGACTGCATCGGATTCAGCTAATTTTCAGCAACTTTTACATGGAGTCGGAATCTGTGAAGTCGGGTATTTTTGGAGAGCTGAAGTCGTCGTTGACGTCATATCCTGCATCCAGAGTCGGAGTTGTCTTCAAAGTATGGATTCAAAGTCGCTTGGAGGTACCCGACTCTGCAGCCATGACTAGTACAGAGGAGTTATGGCAACTGCAGGTTTATTTGCAAATTACAAACCAAAACAATAACTTTTTTTGTTATTGCGACATACCAGTTCAATAACATTTTTCGTTATTATGCTGCTCCACCTCTCCGCACAAAATAAGAAATCTTGTTATTCCTTCATGATTCCTTCTGTGTTATTGGTTTGTTATTGCAATAACAACTTAATAACAGTTTAAGTTATTCTTCGAACAAATCTTTGTTATTGATTTTTGTTATTTTAACAACTAATCCGATCATCACAATAACATATGTCGATCTTCTCACAATATCAAAAACTGACCTTCCCAAGTTATTTCCGTCTGCTCGGGAACGCTCTGCAACTTATGAGACCTCCGCGCGAGGGTGTTTGGGAAGTCCGGCAGTGCGGAAAGTTTGATTGTTCAACTCACTCATAAGGCTTTCTAGTCAGAAATTCATCAATACACTCTAAGTTTGTTTGCATCAGATTTGAGCAAAAGTTTTTGTCAGGCTACTTCTAGCTGGTTTTTTTCATTGACCGCCCGATATGTCAGCCAACATATTTCGCAAGGCTGTGACAGCTCGAGCTCGATCATTGTTTGCATCGGGACACTGTGACGAGAAGTTCTTAATTTTTGGGTTAAATTATATTTTTTCACTTAACCTAGAAAGCCTTATTTCTGGGTAGATTGAATTTCGACGAAATCTAAGAGATTTTGAGGCAAAAGTTCGAAAATAGGTTCTACGCACTTGTTTCCCATTAAGTACATTTAATTGGAAATTTTACAGTCAAAGTCTACCTCTACTTTCTGCTCCATCCTCTCGTTTGTGTTCGTTTCGTGTCTGTTTAGCGGTCCATCTCGCAGTCAAACTTTAATTTTATTTATTTTTATTTTTCCCCTCCCTTCGCCCGTACGCTGGAGCGAAACATTGACCATCGTCGGGTGAAATCGTAACGGTACCGCAATTGCTGGAGTTACTGACTCCACAAAAGCAGCTCTCCCGCTCTGCACGCTGCATCTCTGAGCTCACTCCGCTCTGACGGATTGAGTTGGGTGGGGCACTCTACCCGTTGTAAATACCTTTCGAGAAACATTCTTCGTAAAGGTCAATTGGTGTGGTGACCAATTTATCTCCGTTTTGTTTTAGCATTTTTCAACTGAAACACCCTAACTTCTCGGATCTTCTGGAAAAAGTCTACCGCAAAAAACGTCAGAATTGCACGTTTAGCTTCGTTTAATCAAACCACCTCAAACGGAAACAATGTTGTAGACACAGTTAAGAATTTGTTTGATTGCAAGCCGAGCCTATATCGAAGGGTCAAAGAAACCCACCCCACATCGCTCATTACACACTCAGTTGGCCTTGAAAACACACACTCATCGCGCGATGCGCGATGCAGAACAATACCTGTTTGTTGTGTTGTAGGTGTGTCTCGGTATAATCGCTAATTCTATTTACAAAACTCATCAAAGTGTGCGGGACGCGATTCCCTCCGTGCTGCGAGTTTGTTGACGTTGCTTAGGGAGGGGGAGGGGTGGTGTGAAAAATGGTTGTCATAGCCGTCTGTGATAAAGCAACCGTATCAAAAGTCAAACTTGGCTTGCGTCAATTAGAGAGAGACGTTAGTCAGATTGTTTGTTTGGTTTGAGAAACAGGAAGGAGTCGATTTTGTTGACTAAAACAATTTAATTTCTTTTATTTTTTTTCTTAGTTTGAAATTCCCTCTTCTGAATTTTCATTGTGCTTTTTAGGTTAACCAAAATATATTTTCAAAAGACTAGTTTTTATTTTAAAAACATTGACTGCGTAACTCATGTCAATCTTATGCATTTTTTAATACTGTTAAATTAAAAAAGCAGTTTTCAATGTCCGTAATTCAACTTTTTTTTTGTATTTTTTATTAGCATGAAAGTCGATTTTCCATACAAGGAACCAGATACAATTTTGCGAGCTGGTGACGGGCATTTGAATATTCGAAAATATTTATCTTGCGAATGGATTTTCTGATCGATTTGGTGTCTTCGGAAAAGTTGCAGGTGACAAAATAGGCTCATGTAAAAAAGTCCAATTTTTATATTTGACTTTTGACACTAAAATTTACATCCACATTTTTTTTTTTAAGTTTTCAAATTTTCAATTTTTATTTTTATTTTTGTCACCTCCCCCTTCAAAGTTGGCTCGTAAAATCAGGGAGCAACTTTTTTTCGAAAAACCTCAAAAATTCAATGGAAATTTATGTGCAATCAGCTGAAATCAATTTAAAATACATTCCTTTTCGTTTAGTATCATTTTCAGCATGTTTGGGTTGATTTAAAAATCACTTGAATTTTTGAAAATTTTCTAATGTTTTCAAAACAACTGAACTAGTGTAAAATACATTTTAAAACACTTTTTGCATTCAGATGTTAAGACTGTAGCTTGTTATTTCAATTTTTAATTATTTTTTTTAAAGGGCAAACATAATTTAATGATTAAAACAAATTAGCAGTCAAAAATTATTTTATATGCATATATTTAGCATTGTTTTCATGTTTTTTTGCTGAAATTTGTCGTAATATGTTCAGTTTTTTTGCAATTAAAAATATTAATAAAGAAAAAGCACGAAAGCAAACATATTTCCGACAATTTGTTTTTTTTTTTTGCTTCGTTAATCGAACTGCTGGTTGCTGAGATAAAGCCTCTTCAAGCCTTTTTAAATAATAGATTTCTCAGTATCATCTAAAGAAGGTATTAGATTATTATGACAAACAAACCCGCCCTTTTTGTTTGCAAAATGTATGCAGGCTGACGTTTCTGCGAACAAATACAGGCAACAAAACAAAGCAGACAAACTGTAAAAAAAAAATGCGAGATTGTTTGTTCGTCATAGTCTCATACCGTCTTAACCCTCTACAGCCCAATTCCGCCTTTAAACGGGCTTCGATTTAAAAAATCGCCAAAAATCCTTTTTTCAACCAATTTTTGATCTTTAAAAAGCATTGGAAAGAAGAACTCTTAAAATTTTAGAAAATGTATGGCTTGAATGTTTAACTTGTTTTATGTGATATTGCCAATATTTTTAAAAATGTATTTTTTTAGGCGACAACTTTGGCAGTGTTTTGCCTTCCTCACCTCACTGAGGCAAGGCTATAAAATCACTCGAAAATTGAACTTCTTAAATATACCTTCTAGATACATGTGAGGAAGGCACCAACCACCTAATGGTGGATTAAGAAACGTGTTTAACTAACATTTCCTATAATTTTTTTTTTTACAATGTAAATGATAATGGTGCCATTTTATAGCAGAAAAAGTGAAAACGAAGCAAAAAATTGGAAAAGTGACTGTAAAAACATGAAAAAATTAGATAGGCAAAATTTAATGATAGGAGGTGGTAGAATAGGCCAAATACTACCTAGAACAAACATAAACTAAACAAGATAAATGCAAATTAAATTACTGAAAATGAAACAAGAAAAACATAAAACAAGAGAAGTAAAGTTTTTCGTAGAACAAAAGTTCTTCAAAACGACCTCTTGAACACGGGAAAAATAAAAATTTTCGAAAAAAAATTTGGGCAGTAGAGGGTTAAGCCCACATTTAGTGAAATTTTCGGCTCTTTTTTAGTTTTTTTAAGGGTTACTCTTGAATCTGAAATTTCAATATTAATGAAATTTCTTTTCAATGAAAATAATTTTGAAAATTCCGGCATTTAGAAGTGTAAAAAATTAGTGTTTTATCTCTTTCAAAGTGTTACTCTTGATTTTTATAATTGGAAATTATTTTTATAGAAAAATACATAAAATTTCACAAATGTTTTATTTTTTAACATTGAAAATTGAACTAATAGATTTGCGGTTAATTGGCTCCATAAAAAAAAAAACAAGTTTTCTTGGTTCCCAAAGAGTTATTAATTCAGATGAAAATTCTTTTGTAATCATTTATGTAACCGACTTTTGTTTAGAAGTGAGGAAGACACCAGCCACATAGATGGACTAAGTTAGTTTTTAGAGTTAAGTCTGCTTTTGTAATCGATTTGAACTAGATTCAAGATGGATTAGTGGTGAATGCACTAAGAAAAATTGTCTCAAAATACTTAGCTATTCAAAGCTCTCCACAAACAAGAACGCATTCCAAGTAGTAAATCATCGCTTGCAAAACTGGGCCAACTTCCAGCAACGATCATCGCCGGAGGACGGACGATGCAGCCGCGTGCAAATTTTTCCACGTGATGAATGTTGGTATAAATAGCTAAGCACTGCCCACCGTACACTTTCAGCACCTGCAGGTAGTAGAGTGTGGAGTAGAGTTGTTCCAGGGCACGCATCGTTGCGGCCGATGATGAGCAAAACTCGTTCATCATTATTATGGTTCGTGGTTTGCTAGTCACTCCTCCGTTGAGTTTAGTTGGTTGGACTTGCTGGTGTGAAAGGAGGCAGATTCGCCCCATTAGTGTGGGGGACCAATTTGGACGGGGAGGAGGAAAAATTACCATACTTCAGTGGCCAATTAGGCAGATGGACACTTGGAACTTCAGGTGGAAAGTCCGGTGAACCAAAGTCTACTTTCAAAATTGTTTTTTTCAGCAAAGGTTACCGACCAAAAGCACTCTGCACTCTATCGATTAATTCGTGCGAAAACCTGGCAGAACTAATTTGAACTCAGACGATTTTTTTCACTCTTTATTTCGTCTACTAAAACTGACCACTACCAGACTAGCATAGTAGTTGTCGGTGGCAATTTGCAACATGAAACCCACCGACAAAGAAGAACAACGAACAGCAAAAAAGTGTGTCGGTATCACATTCCTTTGCGCTTCAGAGTCCGGCGTTGGTGCAAGTCGGTCCCACTAAATAATAATGTACTTTGCTACTACTGGTCGTCAAGCACCTTAGAGCAGCGTGGAGGAGGAGGCCATTATAATCGGTCAACCGGTGCGAACCAAAACTTCTTTTAATGGTCGAGAACCTCGAACGTTCACTTTTGCTTTTTTTTTGCGACTTGCTCAACGCAGAAAATTTGTTGCCATTAGAGTAATCTTCTGGGTTGGTTTTGTGCAAATTGAATAGGTACAGCACGGGTCACCAGTTTTACGTTCACATCAGTTGAAATTTGTTTCGTCAATTATTATGGTTTTCTTAAAAATAGTTTAGCTCAAAAAATCTCAATTTAAATTGTATTTTTCATTATGGCGATTAGTGAGAAAAAGTATTCAACCTAGAATTTCCATTAAATTTTCTAGAAGAATGTTTTTTTTTTATTCTTAAAACTCTGCTTTTAAAAATTGTAAGCCAGTTTTGCCTGAGCCCATATTTTTTTTATTGAAAGCAAATGTTGTCTTCAGAATCTTTTCTTTAAATCTTTGAACTGAAGGTGTAACAAAATCGGATGGTTTCTGTTAAATTCCAACCTGATTGCTGTTCGATCAAAGTAGCCCGTTGTTCCATAATTAAATCATTGTTTACATTCTTTGGACGACAGTTTTGTAGTGAAACTGAGCAGTTTTTTGCTCTAAATCAAAAGAAATTCAACTTATTTCTCACCTGTGACCTGAATGTGCGTCGGACTCCACATCTTGCTCGTGGTCAATAAAAAATCAGCAGCTCAGCGCGTTTCGCAAGATCTTCGCCGAGACCTTCTCTTCACCTCCGCGGCACTTCCTTCGCGTAGCAGCTCCGCAACTTCCGGCAAGTGATCCTCACCCCCCAAAAGACACACCTTGTTGCATCAAACACACCTGAGCCAAGCACTTTTTACTCTTTTTTTTTTTTGCGCTCTCTTCCGTCTTCAGCGAATTTCCACGTTCAGCGATTTTCACCGCGCTGCTGCTGCTGGCTGAGCCTCCTAGAGAAGCCAATGGCCAACCATTCGAGACCCGTTCCCGTTCGCTTTGCGCTTAGCGCCGCATTCTGATGGCCTCCACCGCCAGAAGTGGACACATCATCACAAAATCAGATTTTCAGCCTTCGGCGAAGATTAGGGACAGGGATGACTCACAGCTTTACTGCGCGTCACGGAACAGAGAAAATCACGACACTCACACACGGTGAAAGGTTACACAAATCAAACAGTTAAAACCAATGCAAAAAGTAAATAATCACGGGACACACGGAGGAATTTGCGAGAAAAAAATAATTTTGGTGAACCCAACCGCGAACGAATGACGACGTGCGGACGGAGCCAAGTGACGAAGCGAACTGACGAAAATGAAACAAGCAAAAGAAGTGACAGTTCGCTGCGCGCAGGGCTGGGCACAAAACTGAGTATTTTGTCAGCTGTCAGAAAATGGCCCAGTAAAGAAGTTGTGCACGCTGATTTAAACTTATTTATATCAACGTCTAGGTTATTTTAACCCTAATTCGGTTTTTAGATTTTTTAAAGCAGATTTTTTCACGTAAAAATCAACTTTTTAAACTTTTCTTGAAATGCAGTTTGAATTGGGACCTTTTACAATGTTTTGCTTGAAATAGGGTCCTAAAGCCTGTCGAGATCGGGGACTTTCTTTTATAATAAAAACACAGATATTTGCCATAAACAAACAACACGTCTTATTCCACACAAATTAACCACAAAACTGATTTCAGTGTTGCGTTCCTCACGCGCTCACGCGCTCGTGAGCGCTCACTTTTCGCTCATTCGTGAGGAGAAGCGCTGCGCGAGCTAGCTCACGTTTGCCCGCGCTCACGTTTGCTCCGATTTTTTCAGCTCGCGTTTGCCCCACGCTCGTGCTCGCGCTCATTTTTCGCCCACGAGCGCTCACTTTGGAAGAACAAAAGTCATTCCATTTAATAAATCGTTCAGTGCTTGGAAACGGCTAATCATTTTTATAAAGTTGATCTTTCTCTTTCTCATTCTAGAAAATAGGGTAAAATTATTGAAACAGTTTTCTTTTTACAAAAAAGTCTCCAAATTGCTAGTGTTTGAAATAACCAATGAGAATGAAATAATATAAATTGTCATTGTTATGTTTTAGCACATAAAGGGTGGCTCCTCTTCCGTCAAGTAAATTATATCTAACACTTCCGCTACCAAGCCTCTAAAAATATTCAATTACAGATTCAATAAATGATTTTTTGAATATGGATACTCTCTAAAATGTTCCGAATATGAGGGATGATAATAACTTTTATAAAGCTTACTACTGTTTTTTAAATGTCCAATAAAACTTTTTTTTTTGTGTTTTTAAAACCACCTTGAGTCAAAACTCCGGATTCTAAAAACTCATAATAAACATTTGTCAATTAATTCATTTTTTTGTACATATCAGTGCATCTCTTCACGCCAATGATTTTTTTTATATTAAGAATGAGTTAGCTCCTCGTCCCTGACTATACAAATTTGTCTATTTAATATTTTGTAATTTTTTAACTCGTTTTCAAATTCAATTAAATAATTTTAAATTCAAATACTTTTTGACTAGATTAGAATCGATACTGGTTTGTCCCTGGAGCTAACACGATTTCAAAACAAAACAAAGCAGTTTCCACATTGGTCCTTTGATGCAAAGGGTCTATGGATATTGAAAACAAATAAGATGTCATAAACTTTGGTCTTTTGTAAAATTATGTTTTTTTTTTCTCATAAAAATAATTTTTTAATACTTTTCTCGACATGCAGTGATAGTTTATGACTAAAAGCATCGATTGCATTAAAAAAACCGGTTTGTTTACATTTTTGACTTAGGTCCTTTTACAATGTTTTGCTTGATTTGTTGGTTTATGGCCTATCTACAATCACTTAGCTTAGAACATCTAAGTAAAGTAGTTACTTAGGAAAGTACGCAACTTACGGCCGTCATCCACAATCAACTTAGAAATTTTGCTGGGCTGATATACGTTGCTATGCAGTTGTTTGTTTACCTTTGATATTGAAACGTCGTTTTTAGTTAGTTTTAAGTTTTTTTTTTTTTTTTTTTTTGTTTGTAGTTTTATCATATTCGAACTAAATGATGTCTCTGTATACGATAAAAGGCTTGCCCTTATGTATATTTTTGAAATAAAGATACAAATACAAATACAAATACAAAAAACTTACCGTAGATTTTGAAATTTTTCAAACCATACGTCAGTTTCTAATTTGATTACTTTTCCATTGTAGAAGCTCGGCTTCATTTCCATTGATTCAAATTCCTAAGCTAAGTGAAATTTTCTAAGCTAAGTGATTGTAGATAGGCCATTAGGTTAAATAATTTTCAAGTGTTAACTTAAATAAGGCCGTTGTCGCCCCCCCTTGAAAATTGGTCTGAAAAATCAGGGGACAAAAAAATATTTTTCCAAAAAACTTCAAAATTTCCATGAAAATAGAAGTCTACTCACAGAAAAAAATATGTAAAATGCATTTTTCTGCAGCATGTTTGGGCTTGTTTAAAAATGTTTTGAATTTTTACGAAATTCTAATGTACAGCACCGCAAAAAATTATTTTTCGCAGAAAATAAAATTTTCGCCAGTACTTACCTACTTTAAAATAATAAAAAACAGATTATTTTTAAAAATCACCTTAAATTATTTTGAAAATAAGTTTGCATACTATTTTTCAAGTTTGTTATCTAACAAAACAATATTTTTTAATGAATTTTTAAAGTCTGAGATATGTAATTTCGTTTGACTAAGTTTGTTTTAAAAGTTGATGACCAAAAGAACCAAAATAACAAAAACTTCGAAATGACCAAAAGAACCAAAATGGCCAATAAACAAGAATGACAAATATGATCAAAATGTAAAATACACTCAACCCCCGGTGGTTGGTCACTTTTTCGTTTGACACGTTTTTAGTTTGTATCCCGTTGGTTGGTCAAAGTCGAACTAAAAAGTGACGAACTGCCACTTTTTACACGGCGCTTACGAACACTATCAAAACAAACGTTTGGTAGTTAGTGTTAACTCCGTGTAAAATGGTTGTCAAAATTATCAAAACGACCAAAATTACAAAAAAAAACCAAAAATACCAAAATGATTATTATGGCTTAAGTGACTAAAATGACCAATGTAACAAAAGTGACAAAATAACAATATTGACAAATATGGCCAAAATGACAAAATTTAAAAAAAAAATGCAAAATGACCAAAATTAAAATAGTAATAAGTGTGACAAAGATGCCAAAAATGACTTAAATGACAAAATTTATCCACATTACTAAAATTACAATAACGACTAAATTGACCAAATGACAAAAATTACACAAATGACCATAATGAAAATAGTGACAAAAGTGACCAAAATGCAAAAAAAAAAAAAACAAAAAAAATGCCAAAACAACCAAAACTATCAATATGAACCAATGACAAAAAAATCAAAGTAACAACAATAACAAGAATGACCAAAATGACATAAAATATCAAAATGACAAACATTGCCAAAATTACTTTTTTAGAATTTAAAATTAAATTAATTTATTTATAGCTCTGCAGCTGTTTTTAATTACTAATTTTAAAGTTAAATTTTAAATACAGTCCAAAGCGAGGTACAAACTCGTTTATCCAAAATCCAAGATCATCAGATAATCGAGACTGAACTGTAATCCTGAATGTTTGAAATTTATGTAGGAACTGTGATTTTTATAGGAAAAGTAAAAATTCAATTGGAAGTTACATTAAGAAACATAATAATCGTGTTTTTTATTGTATGTACTTAACTTAACAGTGAGTCACTGCTGGCAATCGTCGTTAGCGGCTAAGAAAGTAATAATAAGAAGAGTGGTGAAACAAAGATTAAGGTGCGATCTTTGCTACTAAAAAAAGTATATTTTAATAATTTGTTTTATACCATTTTACTCAAATAGGACACAATTTATTTCTCAACTCGTCACTCGTCACGGCTTCACCTCTACTTCACGGGCACAAACTGAATCAGCCGCTTGATCCGCCGCAGCAACGCCTCGATGAATCCCTTGTCGGAGGCGCGCGCATGGTCCTGCGCCGTCGCCAGCAGCTGCTTGCAGAACGTCTCGTTAAACACCGCGATGAGGGACTTTTTCAGCGTGGCCACGTCCTCGGCGGTGATCTTCCAGCCGACTTCCGTCTGGGCCGAGAGGTAGTCTGTACACAAATAGTGGGATCGTTAGTAATTTTGAATTTGATTGATGTAGCGATGAACTCACTATCAGCGCCGTACGACACGTTGTTAAAGTGCAGCGTGCTGACGGGGATGGCGCGCAGCATGAAAAAGTCCAGATGGGCCCACAACAGGTAGAGGCAGTGTTCCGTGATGAAGACGCAACGTTTCAGTTCCTCCTGCTTGCTGGACAGTCGCTCCGTCAGGTTGTTGTGCTGGATTTGGACTGAAAGGCGCAGGGAGGGTTAGATGGAGGTCGTGAAGACTAGCGTGGTTATTATTGCATTCGATCGTAATTTCTCGACTCACGATCGAGATTTCTCGATCTACGATTTGTCGATAGTAGATTGAGAACATTCGATCGTAATTTCTCTACCATCGACAAATTACGATCAACGATCGAGAAAATCTCGATATGGGTTCGAAGCTCGTTTTCAAAACTTTTAAAAATTAATGATTATCAAAAATTTAAAAAAATCAAAATTTTGAAAAAAAATAACAAACATTCAAAAAAAATTAAAAAGTTTTAAAATCTAAAAAAAATTAAGAATCTTAAAAAAAAATCTAATAAAAATTAAAAATTCAAAAAAAAAATTAACAATTTTAATTTTTTTAATTTTTTTAATTTTAACAATTTTAATTTTTTTTAAAATTTTAAAAATTTTACCAATTTGACAATTTTAACAATTTTAAAAATTTTAACGATTTTAAATTTTTTTACAATTTTAACAATTTTAAAAATTCAAAAAAATTAAAAAATTCCGAAAATTACGAAAATCTAAAAAAAATTTAAGACTTCCAAAACCTTCAAAAAATTAAAAAATCAATTTTTTTAATTTAATTTTTTTTTTCAAATTCAAAAATTTAAAAACAATAAAAAAATCAAAAAAATAAAAATAAAAATCTTAAAGAATTCAAAAATTTCAAAAAATTTAAAAATTCGCAATTTTCAGTGTAAATGGGCCTTGACCATCGACAAACTACGACCGACGATCGAGAAAATCTCAATATGGGTTCGAAGCTCGTTTTCAAAACTTTTAAAAACTAATGATTATCAAAAATTTCAAAGAATTAAACAATTTAATTTTTTTTAATTTCAAAAATCTAAAAAAAAATTAAAATTTCAACAGTTTTAAAAATTTAAAAAATCTAAAAAAATTCAAAAATCCTAGCAAAATTAAAAATTTCAAGATTTTTTAAAATTCCTAAAATTTCACAAAATTATTTTTTTTTTTTAATTTTTTTAAAGCAAAATTAAAAATTTAAAAAATCTAAAAAAATCAAAAATTTTGAAAATTACATGAATCTAAAAAATTCCAAAATTTCATTTTTTTAAACAAAATTAAAATTTAAAAAATTCCAAAAATCTGAAAAATTCTAAAAAATTTAAAATATTGAAAATCAAAAAAAAATTCCATGGATTTTTAAAATTTCAAAAACTTTAAAAAAATTGAATATTTAAAAAAAAATTAAAATTTCAAATATTTTAAGTTTTCAAAATTTCAAAATATTCAAAAATTCCAAAGATTCAAATTCAAATTTCAAAAATTTGAAAAAATTGAAAATTTAAAAAAATAAAAGTTTTAAAAATCTAAAAATTTCAACAATTCTAAAAAATCAAAAAATCCT
The DNA here is from genome assembly GCF_016801865.2 of Culex pipiens pallens. Classification (NCBI taxonomy): domain Eukaryota; kingdom Metazoa; phylum Arthropoda; class Insecta; order Diptera; family Culicidae; genus Culex; species Culex pipiens. The sequence continues at coordinate 6,433,582 of NC_068937.1, forward strand.
AAAATTCCAAAACAATTCGAAAATTACAAAAAAAATCAAAAAAATTAAAACATAAAAAACCAAAAAATTCAAAAAAAATATTTTCTTTTTAAATTTTCAAAATTTTTAAATTTCTTAAAAATTTCAAAAAATTAAAAAATGTTGAAGACCAAAAAATTTTTTAAATTTTATAAATCTTAAAAATTAAAAAAAAAGCAAAAAATTTCAAACTTCAGAAATTTTAAGAATTTTAAAAAATTTTAAGATCGAAAATTAAAAAAAAAAATTCAATAAATAAAAAAAACTCTAGGTTTCAAAAATCTAAAAAAGTTTAACGATTTCGAAAATTCCAAAATCTAAAAAAAATAAAAATTCTTAAAATTCCAAAAAAATTTAAAAAATTTAGAATTAAGTTTTTTTGAATACAGTGGACTCTCTCGTTGTCGATATTGAAGGGACCGTCGAGAGCGGGAGTTATCAAATTATAGAACGGAAAATCAAAGCAATCTATTTGAAGGGACTGAAAAATTTATTGACAGCTGGAGCAATATTGATAGGGGCAGGGGGGGCAGAATGGACCAGGGGGGCAGAATGGGCCACCCTTGGTTTTAGGCTTTAGAATGGATTTAGACCAATTGTAAGGCAAGGGTCTTATAAAGGACGTCAAATAACTTCACCATACCAAAAACGACGTTTGAATTCATTGTATTTTTCGAATTATGAGCAAAAATGTTAATTTATTAGAAAAACCACGGAAATGTTGTTTATTTCGAGGTTTTTAAATAAGCTTTCTGAAAAGTTGGATTGTTTGAAAAAGTTTGCTCAATGCTAATAACGTTACTAGATGTTACTACCAAGGTATACAAACAATAACGGAACCTTAAAACCATTTAGAGGCTTGGTGGTGGAAGTGTTAAATTAAAATCCACTTGGGGGCAGAATGGACCACCCTTATCCTGCCTTATAAAAACAATCAAAAGTTATGAAATTTGGATTAAATGGATTATTTCACTCCTGGTAGCTTCACAAATAACGTTAAATGCAACATTAGTTGATTTTTTAGTTGTTTTGATGATTATTTGTAAAAATAGTGTCCTTTTTCAGCATATTAACACTATTTTCAAACATGTTTGTTTTGATAAGTGACTATTTTTATTAAAGTGGTCTAACTTCATGGAAACTATGTTAGAAAGGTACCTTAAGTCATTTTTTATCTCCCTTCAACGTTGTATTAGACGAAATGGATTGTTTTCTAAGGTGGCCCATTCTGCCCCGCAGGGTGGCCCATTCTGCCCCGCACCCTGGAAAAGTAGTCGAAAAAACATTTTTTTTAAAAGTGGCTCAAAAATAGTTTTAAGCTAAAAAATTTAATCAACCAAGTATACAACATTGAAGGGAACATTCCAAAGCATAAGCCTACTACACTGAATTCGGAAGTTTTCATGTTTTTCTATGGTTTTTGGAGCATTTTACTTAGGCGGGCCATTCTGCCCCCCTGCCCCTATCGAGAAGATCGACAGCCAGAAAGTCCACTGTATTACAAAAAAATCAAAAAATTTAAAGATCCAAAAATTTCAAAAATCTCAAAAATTAAAAAAATCAAAAAATTCAAAATTTTCTAAAGTTTTTTTTTTAAAGAAAATAATTTAGATTCTTTTTATTTTGTTATTTTTTTACATTAAGAGCGAGTCCACGAACAGGGCATACCCCCTTGTATGGGACGTCGTTTGGACCTCACCAATCTGCTTGAAATTTTCAGGGGTTGTTTGTACATATGAAACTAGCATCTGGCCAAAATATGAGCACTCTAGGACAACGGGAAGTGGGGCAAATCGGGACACAATGTTTAAAGGTTCAAAAACGTCAAAAACCTTAAAAAGGCTATAACTTAGGCAAAATTCAATTTAATTTCAAAATTCAAAATGCATCTGAAAGGGCTTAAAAAATGCAACAAAATGCAGGGTAGAGCATCCCATTTGGTTAAATCTAAAGGGAGTTATTGGCTTTTTAGTGAAAAAATAGCATAATTTTAAAACTCAAATAAAAAAGTGTTCCATCCAGATATCAACTCGGTTCGACCTGCAGCTTGTAGGGGACATCTGGGACTACCATCTGAGACCGAGAACGCTTTGGGTAAGGCAGTTTAACATATTAAATAGACACTTTTATTTTTAGTGAATTTTTTGGTTGTAAATTTTTGCTCGGGGGACCCCTTAGATCAAATTTTCCGGTGATAATTTTGTCATATTCGTGTTCCTGAGACAATTTCACAATAGAAACATACATAAATAATGTTTATTTTGATCCATTTTAACCCTTTGAAAAATAAAAGTTAAAAAAATCTTCGATTCACAATTTTTGAAAATCAAGCTCGTTTCCAAGGATACTAGATGACACCAGAAAAAAGCAGCTTCATAATTTTTTTTAACTTTTATTTTTGAAAGGGTTAAAATGGTTTAAAATAAACATTTTTATGCATGTTTCTATTGTGAAATTGTCTCAGGAACACGAATATGATGAAATTATCACCAGAAAATGGGATCTAAGGGGTCCCCCGAGCAAAAATTTACAACCAAAAAATTCACTAAAAGTAAAAGTGTCTATTTAATATGTTAAACTGCCTTACCCAAAGCGTTCTCAGTCTCAGATGGTAGTCCCAGATGTCCCCTACAAGCTGCAGGTCGAACCAAGTTGATATCTGGATGGAACACTTTTTTATTTGAGTTTTAAAATTATGCTATTTTTTCACTAAAATGCCAATAACTCCCTTTAGATTTAACCAATTGGGATGCTCTACCCTGCATTTTGTTGCATTTTTTAAGCCCTTTCAGATGCATTTTGAATTTTGAAATTAAATTGAATTTTGCCTAAGTTATAGCCTTTTTAAGATTTTTGACGTTTTTGAACCTTTAAACATTGTGTCCCGATTTGCCCCACTTCCCGTTGACCCAGAGTGCTCATATTTTGGCCAAATGCTAGTTTCATATGTACAAACAACCCCTGAAAATTTTAGGCAGATTGGTGAGGTCGATGCGAGATGGGTATGCTTTGCTCGTGGACTCGCTCTTAAAGAAATGAACTTAGATTTTTTTTATATTCCGTTTAAATAAAAAAATAAAAAGAAAATGTATTACAAATTACGATCGTAATTTCTCGACTCACGACCGAGATTTGTCGATGGTAAGTCGTAATCTTACTATCGAGAAATAACGATCGTAATATTACGATCAAATGCAATAATCACCACGTAGTAGACCCGGAACTTACCATTCGTGTCCAAGCTCAAGCTGGGCAGCGAGTTCCGCTGTCTCAACATACTCTCCAGCGACAACCGCTCGCGGTTGTAGTACTCAACGGAATGCTTCAGCTGGACGACGACAATGTTCAAGCTGTGACTGGCGGTCTCGCCCTGACCCTGATGGCTCTCGCCGATCTGCGGCGAAAAGAGCACGCTGATGGTGCGGTGATCGACGGCGTGGTTCGAGATGCTGTTGCGCGCGTACAGGGCCAGGTTGGCGGCGATCTGCAGGATGTAGCGCAGGTGGGCGGACCGCTCGCGCTCGCTGGAGTGGGTGAGGATGGTTTGGTTGAGCTCTTTGAGGGTTTGCTCGGAGAGGGTGAATCGGGGGAGGAGCGTCAGCATGAGCTTCTGGAGTCGATGGAGGTGGGCGCGGAGGTCCTGGTTGGCGTTCGGGGTGATGAGGTTGTAGATTTCCTGGTTGGCGGCGCGGGCGATCAGACTGGTGATGCCGGCGAGTTCTTGGAGGAGGCCGAGGTCGAGGAAGGGGGTGCCGGCGCGGAGGACGATCTCGATGGTGTCGCCGTGGGAGAGGAGGAAGTGGATGATTTGGGTGACGGCGGAGTGGTTTTCTTGTCCTAGGGTTGACAGGATGACGTCGCAGAGGTTGAGGGCCGGGAAGAGGATCTGGCGGTAGCGAGCGTCGATCGGCGGGATGAAGGATGACGAGGGTTGACTGTGGGATGAGTAGGTGACCACTTGGAAGTCTGGATGGAGGTCGAAGACCTTCATGCCGGCCAGCACGCTGAGGGCCTTCTCTTCGAGGAGTAGTTCAGCGCCGATGTGCGACCCTCCGATGCGACTCAACATGGCCAGTTTAGACTCGTACACGTACAGCGCCTTCATGTTCTCCGGCTGTTTGTCCAGAATCCGACACAATCGCCCATCGCTCTTGAGCAGGCTGTCGATGAGGTGCGCCAAATAGCCGCGCTTCGAGATGAACTGAATCACGCTGGCCAGCGAGTCCATGTCCAGCAGCATGTCGATACAGGACAGCGCCAGCATCTTGCAGATGTCGTGTCCTCCGGTGCAGTCGTGGCACAGAATGTCAATCAGTTTGTCCCCAAACGACTGGAAGATTTCGATGACCATCTCGATCTGGGCGTGCGACTCGTCCGAAGTTCCGTGCGTCGTCCCGTCGAGCGCCTTGCCCAAACTCTTGTCCAGCCGCGACACGTAGAACTCATCCCTCGGCGAGACCCCACCACCATCCGCCTGCTCCTTCTCACTCTGGTCCCGATTCCCCTTCACGATGTGCATGTAGTTCAGCAGCGCCGCGTACAAATTGATCCGCAACTTCTGCGACCCCACCCCACTAATCAATATCCACTCCAATATGTTTTGCAAAATGTACCTCAAGCTCAGCGTGTTCGTCTTCGGCGAAAACATACCCCCAACCTGTCCACTGAAGCTCCCAGCCACGAGAGATGCGCTCTGCACCCCCTCCTGCCCACTATTCTTCAGCGAGTAGCAATGCCTCAAATTCACCATCAACAGCAGCACCGACGACGACGCCAAGTTCGCCAACTCCGGCATCGTCTGGTTCGGCACGACCTTCCCCAGCACCGCCTGCACAATCTCCACCAACAACCCCTTCTTCACATCCAACGACACAAACATCGCCGGCGTCACACTAAACAACACCTCCGTCACCTGGCCCCACGCCTCCAAGAACCGCACCGTCGACGCGCACAAATTCCGCTGACTGTTGACATGCAGCGCGTACACCAAGATACTCTCAATCTCCGCCAGTATGTGCGCCCTCTGGCCCGCCGCGATCGTCGTCTGCACCGAGTTCAACTCGTCCTTCAGCACGTCGTGCATCCGCTTAATATCCACCAACTTCAAACCCCCCGCCACCGCCATCTCACAGCTCTGGAACAGCCCCGCCAGCACCGCATTGTCAAAGTAGTCCCACTTGGGCTTCTCCAGCGACTTGATCTCAAAGTTCAAACAGTCCAGCAGCTGACAGAGCAGTAGCTTCGCCGACTCCGCCGCCGACGACGCCGACTTGGGCGCGTCTCCCCCCACCATTGAAGCCGACAGCATGCTCCCGTTGAAGGTCGTACTGTACTGGTGGTGCTGGGACATCTCGTCGATCGTCTGCTGGTGTTGCTGCTGATTGTCTCGATCGCGCTGCACCACACCCAGCAGGATCTTGCACAGGTTCCCAAACTGCGACACCTGAGCAACAAAATTGGAAATAAATATTATTTATTTATTTTATTGAATTGGCTCAAACTTTTTCCGGAATGGACTTAATCTGGATTGAAATTTACCGGAATGGATGCTTCCCGAAATATTTGATCTTGATAAACTATCCTCAGAAATGTTTTTTTGTTTTTCTTTTTTTTAAATTCAAAGCTGATACGCAGATCGGAAGGAACGCAAGACTCAATATAAAAAACCTTGCTCAATCCACCCTAAGGTGGTTGGTGCCTTCCTCATATTAATATACCCTTGATAGGGTTGTCAGATTTTCATCCTATTGCACTCATTGGAAAGGTCATTTGATTACAAATCAAACAATGGGTCGCATGGCAGTTCCGGACAACCGTTTTCATCAAAATATTTGAGATCCGGCCTCAAAAAAGTGTATAAATACAACTTAAGTGCTCATAACTTTTGATGGGGTTGTCAGATCTTCAATCTTTTGAACGCGTATTTCAAATACCTTTCTAACAATATATAGCATGGCAGGTTTGCAGACAAAACCACTCTTTTAACACCCAAACTCCCAAGCTCAAGAAAAAGGGGGAATTTGTATGGAAATTCCCCCTTTTTCTCGAGCTTGGGAGTTTAAGTGTTAACAATCTTCCAAAGTTTAGCTGAAATCGTTTTTTAGCATAACTTTTGAAGTACTTGAAAAAACTTCAAAATATTAACTAGGGTCTTGTGGGACCCCGAGACGGATCGAATGAGACCAAAACGGTCCAAATCGGTTCAGCCAGTCCAGAGATAATCGCGTGCATATTTTTCGGTGCGCGGACTAACAGACATACACACGCACAGACATTTGTTCAAAATTTGATTCTGAGTCGATAGGTGAAGGTGGGTCTACGAGGTCGAATAAAGAAATTCATTTTTCGAGGAAGGCAAAAGACCTTGCTTAATCCAACTTAAGGTGGTTGGTGCCTTCTTTACAGGGTTGTTACGGGAAAGTCGAAAAAAATCCGCGCCGACCGAAACCCCAATCCGCGCGAAATCCGCGCCATATAAAAAAAACGCGACCAACATTCAAGAAATGTTATTTCCAAAGAAAAAAAACTAATACAGAAAGTATTTGACAAAAAAAAAACTCGTTTTATGTTTGAAGGAATGGAAGCAAAAAATCATTTTTTGCAATTCCGTCGTGAAACTACTTACTTTTCCTGTCATTCTTGAACAACGAAATAGCCTACTTTTCTGTACCAAAATAACAGAATCGAATAGTAACACTTTTCAAAATAAATGCTGAAAAGTTCTACTTTTCAGCACTGAAATGGGTGCTGAAAAGTTGAACTTTTCAGCACTTGTTTCGAAAAGTAACACTTTTCAACATTTTTTTGATTTAAAAGATTTATTGACAAAATACATGAAAATTCGACTTAAAATTTCACTCAATGGGTGTTTTTCGAAATTGCAAAAAATGTTGTATGGAACTCGTTGCAAAACTTGATTTTTTCAGCACTCTTCGTATTTATCCAACTCGGTGAACCTCGTTGGATAAATGTACGATTCGTGCTGAAAAAATCCTCTTTTTGCAACTTGTTGCATAAACTACTATTAAAAAATACCTCAAGAGACGTCAAGAAAAGTGTCACCAAAAAAGAAATCTTTTTGCAAATCAGAGGGACTTAACAATAATTTTGACCAATATTAACAAAATAGAAAATTATAAACCAATACAAACAAAATTTAAAAATCTAATGAATGAAATTTAACTTCAAAAATATTATCTCAAAAAAAAACCAAAATCTAAAATTTTAATATGATTAAATTTTAGATTTCAAAATTCTAAAAATTCTAAATCTATTAATTTTAATACAGATTGTATTCCAAATTCCTCACTAAAATTTCATTCCGAAACAAATTACATTTCCAATATTCGAAATATTTTCTTCTAAAAATTTAAGAATTTAAATTTTATTTGAGATTTCCGTTTTTTTTAATTGTTTTAAATTTAATATTTTCTAGTTTTGTTTTTTTTATTTTCTTTAAATTTGAAATTTTAGATTTTTTAGTTTTTTTTGTTTTTTTAAATTTCAGATTTTTAATGTTCTGAATTTTGAAATTTCGGATTTTTTAAATTACGATTATAGAAAATTCGAAATTTTTTTAATCTAATTTTTTAAAATTTTGATTAAAAAAACTATTAAAATAAAAAAAAGTATCGAATTTTTTAAATTTGAATTTTTCTTTGATGGAGCATTAATTTTTGAATGTTTCTGATCTTTTTATTTTTCGCCAAGAATGTTTAAATTTAGAAAAATATTTGTACGGGTAAAACCCATCTAGACTTCAAAGGCAAATTGAATATATCCACTATAAAATTAAAAATAAATAAGTTTAAAAAAAACATTACTCAAAACTTAAAAGAAATTACATATTCAGAGCCGGATATAATAAGAAATGTGTTAAGTTTAGTAATAATTTTATTTAAGAAATTCTCAACCATACATTTAAAAATAATCTCTAGATAATCTTCATCTTAATTTTTCGACGGTGTGTGTTAAGAAAATACAAACAAACATTTTCAGAAAAAAATAAATCTATTAATAAGAAATTCAAATTGCACTCAATGGAAAAAAACAAATTCTCGTTATTCTTGATAATATTTTTCTTAATAACTTGAAAGTAATTCTATCTATTTATCTATTTATTCGCAATTCGCAATTTTCAGTGTAAGAACGGGCCTTGACCGATCTTATGCACCAGGTTCCCGACGAACACGCACTGCCCTTACACCTACATCTCACCCTTGCTCTGAGTCAGTACGAGCAACACGCTAGAACACGCTTTGAGTGTTCGTGCCAGGCATGCACACCTTCTTTTCCGGTTACGCATTTTAACTCGGCCGGGGGTGGTACATTACGTAGGGTTTGATGTAAGTATAAGCGCCTAATCATTTAAAGTGTGCCTATACCAATTTTCATTAAAGCAAACAACTGTTTAATTTTTAGTTTGAATTCAAAAACTAATTGTTATTTACAGTGTATTGATTTCTCCTGAAATCTTGCCTAATGTCTTTTCAATACCTTTCTAAAAATGTATAATAAGGTATTTGCCCCTATTTTGGCCCTAGTACCTATTTTGGGTCTACCAAACGTAATTCAACGAAATTGCGCATTTCACCATATCTGGCTGGAATCTGCCACTTGAGAATGATTCGTGCTGTCATTTTCTTTATTTTGGTGGGCAAAAATAATTCACTTTTACCTTTTAAATTAGAAATAAAGCAATGAATCAGGGGTGCTCAAAGTTTTTGAGTGGCGGGCCAAAATTGAAACTCTTGTAACCTTGCGGACCAAATGTAAAAAAATGTATTTATTTTGAAATAAATAACGTTTTTTTCAAACTATACAATTTCAAAATACATCTATCAGTTGAAGTTTTTTGAAATTGTAGGTATTTTTTTGAACAATTTCGTCATATAAATATAAGAGATCAAAAATAGTAGTTTATGCAACAAGTTGCAAAAAAAGGATTTTTTCAGCACGAGTCGTACATTTATCCAACGAGGTTCACCGAGTTGGATAAATCCGACGAGTGCTGAAAAAAAAGGTTTTGCAGGGAGTTCCATATAACATTTTTTGCAATTCCAAAAAACACCCTTAGAGTGGAATTATAAGTAATTTGAATTGTATTTTGTCAATAAATCGTTTTAATCATTTTTTTTTTTTTGAAAGTTATTACTTTTCGAAACAAGTGCTGAAAAGTTCAATTTTTCAGTATCAATTTATTTTGAAAGGTATAACTATTCGATTCTGTTATTTTTGATACCGTCTTTAGGGGTGAAATTGGGTCTGGGGGGTGAGATTTAGTCATGAAAAAATGCTGAAATTTGTATGACCCAATCTCACCCCCCCAGACCTAATGTCACCCCTTATGACGGTACAGAAAAGTAGGCTTTTTCGTCGTTCAAGAATGTCAGGAAAAATTATTAGTTTCACGACGGAATGGAGCACCGGATTCGAGTGGTAGAAATGACAGTTCTCCCATAAGGAATACATTGAAGAAAAAAGCAAAAACTGCTCGAATGGAAATGCTCCATTGCAAAAAATATTTTTTTTCCAACAGTTTATTTCATTGATTTTTTTTTTAAACAAAGGAAATTTAAAAAAATCTAAAAAATTGCAGTTTTTATGCTTTAACCAACAGATCCGGTTATACAAGAATTTTGTAAATAAAACATATTCCACGGTCTGGTCTAGGTAGATGGATGTTTGAAACTTTTGTGACTGAAGACAATCGTTGTTTAACAAATAATGAAAATGCCAAAACCATTTTATTTTAACATTTTAATTTTCAAATTCGCTGAACTTCACAACGATTGGACTTAGAACAGTGGTTAACATGGAGACATTTATGTAAAATTGTCTGAAGAATCGACTCCCGTATTCAGTTTTTGAAAATTTGGACGTTTAGACCTCTCTACAAAAAAAAAAAACAGTTTCAGTTAATGATTTTCTTGATTTTTTTAAGTAAGTTGCTCCATCCTGCATTTTTCGTGAGTCTTTTTGTAACATCTTAGGATATTTTTACAAAAATGTTGAACGAAAAAAAATCGTGATGTGCAGGAGGAGACAGAGGAAGTCACCTTCAAATTTGACTTTTAAACTTAAAAATCAAAATATCTCATAAAAGTGGCGTGTTTTTTTTTTCTTTCATTGTTTTCAAGCCCGTCAAATTTCCTACAAGTTTGTCTTTGACCACTTTTTGATACAGCAATATTTCGAATATTTCGAAAAGAATGCGCAACATTTCTTGCTTCTTTGGTCATAGGGAAAGGCCCCCGAAAAGTTTGAGCCAAATAAAAAAATAAAAAATGCACGAAATCAGCCGATTCCGTAGCGAATCGCTCACCTGACTCTTATCGGACGTTAGCTTCAGCTCGATCGCGACGCACTTCAGCAGGCCCGTCATCTGGTTCAGCACGTGCGGGCTTGCGACGTTCGCGAACGGCAGACCCTGGATGTGACGGCACAGAAAGTCGTTGCAGCTGCGCAGGAAGCGCAGGATGACCTCGGACGTGCGACTGTTGTAGCACAGGGTGTAGAGCAGGGCGTACGCGTACTCGACGAGGCGTTCGTGGGCGGGGGCGAGCGACTTGCCGGATTTGGACTGCTCGAGCGCGCCGTCCAGCAGCGTGATCAGCGATTTGGCGCAGTTGCTGGGGAAGTTGAGGACGCCGGGTTGCTGCAGGTTCGTCAATCGCAATTCTTTGTTCAGCTCGAACCCAAGCAGGTAGTGCGCCAAGTTCGGCGTCGCCTGCTGCGGCAAGCAATCCGCCAGCAACGCCACGATCGCCTCCTTGATCAACAACTCAACGCTCGACCCGCCGCCACCCCCCGAAAACTCGTCCAGCTCGTCCTCCTGCTGCTGGAACTCGCTGACCCGCTCGCTCTCCAAGCACTCCACGAACCCCTGCCGGATCTCGTTCGTGATGCGCTCGTTCTGCGTAAACAGTCCCAAGATCTGCTGGTTCACGTTGGGCTGGCGCATGATCGCGGCGAGGATCCGGATCGCGACGAGTGCGTTCTCCGGCAGCCACGAGCTGTACGTGACGAAGCGCGTCAAGTTGAGCATGTGGTCGGCCTTGCCGGAGCGGGGGTTCAACCCGAGCAGCAGCTTGTTGGCGCCGGCCAGCAGGATCGAGCAGTTGGAGGTGAAGTGCGCGTTGAAGAAGTCCTCCTGGGTTTCAAGGGCGCGTTCGAGGATTTGGAGGGCGTACAGGGAGGTCGCTTCCAGGTGCTTCCGGCCGGGGAAGGGCGTGTAGCTGTCGAACAGGGTGCAGGATTCGTCGATGATGTGCAGGAGGAGACGGAGGAAGTCGGACTTGGTGTTGACCTGGAGCAGGATGTGGAAGCCGGGCGGGGAGTTTTCCTCGCGAACGGCGGTCGGGGAGGGGAAGTCTTGTGGGGAGGGGGTGTAGTTCCGGACGAAGGCGTGCAGGAGCTGGAGACACTTTTCTGCGATTTGCCACTTCTCGGCGGGATTTTTGTAGTTGCGGTTGTAGAAGCGCAGGAAGACGGCGTCGATGATGAAGGTGACGTACGGGTCGAGGCCGGGTTTGCGGGGACCGGCGCCGATGCCCTTCGGGATGGCCGTTTCGCACAGGGTGTAGAGCAGGTCCAGCATTCCGAGGGTGAGTGGGTAGGTTTCGTTGCGACTTTCGATCTCTTCCAGCTCGGACTCGATGCCGCGGTTGACGAAGGTGCTTGTGGTGGGGATGGTCGCGATGACCTGGGACGCCTCCAGGTTGTTCCACAGTTGGAGGGCGGTTTCTTTGGATTTGCCGAGGGCGGCCAGGGTTTGGACGAGTTCGGCTTTCAGGGCGATCGGGACGGAGCAGCTGATGAGGCCGAGCAGGACGTGGAGTGGCGCCCAGTTCGGGTGTTCGCAGAGCGCAACACGTGCCACATCGTCGTAGGTGGCCACGGCACGGATCACTAGGAGGACCGCTTGCAAACCTGCAATCTCCTGCGGGTTGATGTTCCTACTAAGGGCGCGACTGCGGTAAACCGTCTCGGAACCGGGGTTCTGCTCCTGGCGCAGATTCTGGTAGTACCGGAACAGCGAGTTGAAGAAGTGGTCCCACGAGATGGTCGCCGCAGCACCCCCAATGCCACCTCCGCTTCCCTGCTTCAGCAGATTGAACGCATTCCGAGCGGATTGCGGCGAGCTGGACAGGCCGGCGAGCATCTTCAGATACGGAATGAACAGGATCGGTGGCAGCAACTCTCCGGCCAGCCGGATGAACTTGAACAGGCAAACGGAACGGGACGATGCGCGCTGATAGTTGGCGGCCACTTCCATCGGTCCCCAGTACTCGAGGGACAGCGAGAGGTGCATCGGATCGTTGGCGTAGAGCTTCCCAACGGACAGAAGCAACGCTTCAAAGTTCCGGCAGAGATTCGCCGGTGGATCCAGGCCCTGCTGCTGGAAGGCTTGCACGGTTCGTGCAGTTTCATCTGCCCGCGCACGCAGCTCGGTCACCTTGGAGTGCATCAACTCGATGAAATCCGTGAAGAGGACGTGCATGCGACGGTAGTAAAACTCCGTCCGGAACAACACTTCGTTCTCCAGCAGCGTGTAATGGATAAAGTCAAACACTCGCCCCTGAATAGCCGCGTCCACCAGCAGTTCATCCTGGTCGATGATCCGGGCCGTGTTCGAGTACATGTTCTGCGGAGCCAATCTCAGCGTCGCAATCGCCAACCCAAAAGTAAACAACGAAACCGACCGCAGTCCTTCGCACTCCCAGCTCGCCGACAGCGTCTCCATGACCGTCTCAATAAACTCCCCATCCCTCACCATCGGCAACCGCTTCACCACGTCCTCACCATCCTCCCGCCGCTGAATCACGCTCATGTCCAGCGCGTACATCAACGCCATCTGCAGCGCCAGCGTTACATTGTCAATCCCCCCCGAACTCACCGTCGACTTGTACTTGGCCAAGTACCGAATCAACTTCACCGTCGTCCCCTTCGGCAGTCCACACTGAGCCGCCCAGTTAAACAAACAGGTCGCCAACAAAACCCGAATCTCCTCAAACAAATCCAACACCTGCCGGTGATGCTTCGGCGGCCCCAACGCCCGATTCGTCGTCAGCACGTCCAACTCCTTCGTCACGTCCAGCTCCCCCAACAAGTCCACAATCTTGTCCAGCAACCCATCCGCCACCAACCCGTCCGTGTACGCCGTAATCAGCTGCGTAATCTCCTGCGGCGCGTCCGTACACCAACTCACCCCCGCCCGCGCCTGAAACAGCTCCTTCAACGACGCCACCAGCGACTTCCGCCCATCATAGTACAGCAACACCGCCACCAATCCCCGCGGCAACCCCGGATGGTTCGGCATCTGCTGCTGCGCCGTACACAACAACTCCAGCACGATCAACTCGTTCAAATCATACATATCCGACAAAATCACGCTCTCATCCACCAAGTCCTTGGACAGTATCGTATGGCCAAACTCCGGCAACGTAATCCCCTCCGTGATCCCCTGCCGGATCGCCTCCCGACTCTTGCCATTCTTCGGCGGATTCCGCAACAAAGTGCTAAAGTTTTGCTTGTGCTTCCGCAGCAGCGCGTCCAAGCTGGCCACGTTCTGCTCCTGCTGTTGGCCGGCGGCCGGTGTCACCAGAAAGCTCTCGATGCTGTTGAACAGATGCTTGAACGGCGTCCACATATCGTCCGGAGTGGCTGCAAAATTGGTAAACATAACCTTACTCGTTTGAGGGGGTTTCTAATGATGGCTAGTTTATCGCACGAAATACACTTACCTTCCGACATTTTTGCTTAATTTCAATGAATCGACTATCAGGAAAACAATTTGATACCGTTTTTACACAGTTTTCGCGAATTTTCAAGTTGAAATTGGCGGCTTTTTTCACCTGCCGAAGACGCACTCTTGCCTGCCTGTCTGCGCGAAAACGACTCGAACACTTTTAAAAAGTTGTTGCCGGAGTTTGACAGTTGTTTGATTTGTAAACTTGATGGGAGATGTGAGACGTGCAGTGTGGTGTACGTTTAATTGCTTTTAGCCAAAATTGGAACGTACATGAATATCACTCAACTTTGAGTTTAAGCTTAATTTTGTGATATCAACGTGTGTATGTATTGCGTGTACGTACACGAAAATAAAGTGAGGTTAAATTTTGTCAGCCAGCAAAATCAAATGGTGGTTCGCCCCTGCCCGTGAATTTTGGAAAGTACCGTGAAATGCCGCAAAATTTGAAATATTTAATTGATAAATCGCTACTCAGTGCATTCAAGCTTTATTTTTTTATTTCAAAAATTTTAAAAGATTTTTAACAAGCATTTTAAAGGCAGTTAACAATTAAAAAAGTATTTCATATCAGTATACAACTTTTTTTGAAGACATTGTTCATTAGAATATTCAACAAAATGCAGATACCGTAACCTGGGGTCAATCGGGACACATGGGACGAATTGGGACAGCTGTTTTAACCATGTTGGAGCACAATATTTTGATTTTTCTGGTTGTTTTCTTTTAAAACAGACTCAGACCAACAAAATGTGTACATCCATTTCCAAATTTCAAAGCTTTAAGTGCTCTAAACACTGCACACAAAGAAAAAATACTCTAAATTTAAAAAGATCGTTCGTTGGATTAAAAGTTCGCGTTGGTGAATATTCGTAGAAAGTTCAAACTTTTCAATTTAAAAGTTGGAAAGTTTTTGATACTACCCTGCATTGATGGATCAAAATCGTTATATCGGTTAAAGTGTTTTACTCTTAATTGGAAAAGAAACCTTTTATAGCAAGAATAAACAAAATTTAACACTACAGTGATAATTTCACAAAAATCAGCTTTATTCTAGGCTGTCCCATGCATGCTGTCCCTATTCAGACTGTAGTCCCGATTCGCCCCAGATTACGGTAGTTTATTTATTCAACAAAATTCCAAACAGATTTTAATAGAACATTAATCAACACTTCATTGAAAGAAAACGCAAAAATAGCTTTTTTGAAAAAAATATTTTAATAAATCACCGATATAAAACAACGATGAATTAATTGCATTTAAATATTTTGAATATAAATTATGAGTTTTAATTCGACTGATAAGTAAAATAATACATATTGAAATCATATTTGTCAAATATTTTGCAATGTATTATACTTTTTATTGTAAAAACTGTTTTTTATGAAGTTCTGCCTGAACTTTATTAAGGCGGTTTATGCACTTCGGAAGGAACCGGTCAAAAAAAAAATCACGTGGGCAGCAGCGGCAGCGCAAGCAAGTCAGAGAGGGTGAAGACAAGCCTCAAGAAATCGCTCCCTCTCCTTTGTTCTGCTGTTCGTAAAGCTGTTTCTTGACCCCTTTCCTTCCTATCTACTATGTACAATAAAATTTAATCAGCTGAATCATAAATTATTGACTTTTTTTTTATTTGGTGCTATAAACAAATGTTAACATGGAGTGTATCCCTTTCAGACCTTATTTCATTTCATTCATTTCACCGCCTCCATCTAAGAAAAATGTCAGTGTTCATTGAAGTAAGCGGGATACACTCAATGTTAACATAATTTGTGAAACCTAATAAAAAAACTAACTTAATCCACCTATGTGGTTGGACCCTTCCTCACTCATTACCAACAATAGCTGTACACAAATTTCATCTATTTTTTAGATCCGGAATAAAAAAGTACATAAATATCACTTAAGTGGCCATATCTCGAGACAGGGTTGCCAGATCTTCAATGTTTTGGACTCGTTGGAAAGGTCTTTTGATAACCTAACCAACGATGGGTCGGATAGTGGATCCGGACATAGTTTACATACATTAAAGTGAGATCCGGATATATGTGAAAACACATTTTTATACATAACTTTTGAACTACTTATCGAAACTTCAATCTGTATAAAACTCGATCTATGGGACCCTAAACCAAGTCGAATGCAACAGGTTCGGGTCAAATCGGTTCAGCCAGTGCCGAGAAACATGAGCTAGTTTGTTGGTCACATACATACATACACACACACATACACACACACATACACACACACATACACACACACATACACACAGACATTTGTTCAGTTTTCGATTCTGAGTCGATATGTATACATGAAGGTGGGTCTACGACGTTTTTATACAAAGTTCATTTTTAGAGCAGGATTATAGCCTTACCTCAGTGAGGAAGGCAAAATCTAGAATTCAACTGACGGAAATTCCTCAAAATTTCCTGTGTGGAGTGATATACCCTGTTGCGGTGAATGCGAACGCACTCCATTGGATGTAGTCAAATAAGCCCCTCGTACGCTGGGCTCGACGCAGCCAAGCACTGACAGCGCATGGACGCAGCCACGCGAACGGTTCGGTGACAGCTGGCAAAGCAGGTCCAGCTCTCGTCCTCTTTCCTCGAGTGACACTCGGCCAGATCGGATGTCAGTCCGCACTGGTCATCCTCGGCAGGCGATTTCCCGGACGGAATCTGGTCTCACACATTGGCGACCGTGACGGAGTTGCATTTTTATTTGCAATTTAAAAGAATCTGCGGGAAATCGTCTGCCAAGGAAAGTGGAAAAGTAGGGAAGTGTGTGATGAAAGTCGTCGGAAGAAAGTTTTGGCAAGTTTGTTTTCATCGTAAGTAGAGTGTGGCAAGTGGACAAGAATCGGTGAAATAAAGATTTGTGGTTGTGTGCGGAAGTTTGCTCAACGGTTAGAGCAAGTTTTTGGTGAAATTGAATTTGACAGAAAGTCAAATCATTTTCGAAAATCGCGTTGGGCACGGTTGGCCGATGAGCCTGCCGTGGTAAATAGCCTGGAAGGCCGCGATTAGTGGAACATGTTATCGCGTTGGGCACGGTGGGTCTGATTGACCCGCCGTGGTAAATAGCCTGGAAGGCCGCGATTGTTCCAAGAAAAAGAATCGCGTTGGGCACGGAGGTCAGATGGACCTGTCGTGGTAAGTAGCCTGGAAGGCCGCGATTAGTGGAACATGTTATCGCGTTGGGCACGGTGGGTCTGATTGACCCGCCGTGGTAAATAGCCTGGAAGGCCGCGATTGTTCCAAGAAAAAAGAATCGCGTTGGGCACGGTTGGCCGATGAGCCTGCCGTGGTAAATAGCCTGGAAGGCCGCGATTAGTGGAACATGTTATCGCGTTGGGCACGGTGGGTCTGATTGACCCGCCGTGGTAAATAGCCTGGAAGGCCGCGATTGTTCCAAGAAAAAGAATCGCGTTGGGCACGGAGGTCAGATGGACCTGTCGTGGTAAGTAGCCTGGAAGGCCGCGATTAGTGGAACATGTTATCGCGTTGGGCACGGTGGGTCTGATTGACCCGCCGTGGTAAATAGCCTGGAAGGCCGCGATTGTTCCAAGAAAAAAGAATCGCGTTGGGCACGGAGGTCAGATAGGCCTGTCGTGGTAAGTAGCCTGGAAGGCCGCGATTAGTGGAACATGTTATCGCGTTGGGCACGGTGGGTCTGATTGACCCGCCGTGGTAAATAGCCTGGAAGGCCGCGATTGTTCCAAGAAAAAAGAATCGCGTTGGGCACGGAGGTCAGATGGGCCTGTCGTGGTAAGTAGCCTGGAAGGCCGCGATTGGTGGAACACGTTATCGCGTTGGGCACGGTGGGTCTGATTGACCCGCCGTGGTAAATAGCCTGGAAGGCCGCGATTGTTCCAAGAAAAAAAAGAATCGCGTTGGGCACGGAGGTCAGATGGGCCTGCCGTGGTAAGTAGCCTGGAAGGCCGCGATTGGTGGAACACGTTATCGCGTTGGGCATGGTGGGTCTGATTGACCCGCCGTGGTAAATAGCCTGGAAGGCCGCGATTGTTCCAAGAAAAAAAGAATCGCGTTGGGCACGGAGGTCAGATGGGCCTGCCGTGGTAAGTAGCCTGGAAGGCCGCGATTAGTGGAACAGGTTATCGCGTTGGGCACGGTAGGTCTGATTGACCCGCCGTGGTAAATAGGCTGGAGGGCCGCGATTGTTCCAAGAAAAAATGAATCGCGTTGGGCACGGAGGTCAGATGGGCTCGCCGTGGGAAATAGCCTGGAAGGCCGCGATTAGTGGAATATTTTATCGCGTTGGGCACGGTGGGTCAGATGAGCCCACCGTGGTAAATAGCCTGGAAGGCCGCGATTGTTCTAAGATAAGATTGAGTTGCGTGGGCACGGTAGGCCGGTTTGACGTGGTAATAATCTGAAATGCCGCTATTGTTGTTACTATATTAGCTATAAACTATAAAGCTTTGATAGGATGGTAACGTTATGGTATGGTATACGCTATTCATTGAACTGCGAAGTAGCGAAGAATTGCGTTTCGAGGAAATGTGTTAGAATTATGAGAACAAGCATAGTTGTATAAAGAAGGAACTAAAAACAGCGAGAGGGAAATAGAGAGGAAGATAGAGAGAAATGTAGAGAAAGAGAAAGGTAGAAATAGAGATAGACAAAGGTAGAAATAGAGATAGACAAAGGTAGAGAGAGAGAGAGAGAGAGAGTAGAAAGAGAGAGAAAGAAAGGTAGAAAGAGAGAGAGAAAGGTAGAGAGAGAGAGAGAGAGAGAGAGAGAGAGAGAGAGAGAGAGAGAGAGAGAGAGAGAGAGAGAGAGAGAGAGAGAGAGAGAGAGAGAGAGAGAGAGAGAGAGAGAGAGAGAGAGAGCAAGGTAGATAGAGAGAGAGAGAAAGGTAGAAAGAGAGAGAGAAAGGTAGAGAGAGAAAAGCTAGATAGAGAAATGTAGATAGAGAAAGAGTGAGAGAGAGACAAAGGTAGAAAGGCAGCAATATCTGGGTTTCTGATTATGTATGTTTACATTTCCGTAGCAGTATTTTTTTTAATCTTTTCAGAGATTGATGATGTTTATCTGATGCTAATTTAGTCCTGTATAACTGAGAGTTTGAGAGAAATATTGGATAGGTATGAATATCGCGACATCTTTCATGAACTACCACTACTTTATTGGGCAAGCTCTAAAATTGGCCGAAAAGCTTTAATGCCGAAATGGGAAAACAGTTGACCGAGTCATGGACTAGCAGCTAAAGAGCGAGCCGATTGTGGACCAAAAGAAGTATGTGGCTTAAAACTTGTAAGATTTTGTTTTTTTATGGAGAAGAGGAGAGATGTGTGGAGTGATATACCCTGTTGCGGTGAATGCGAACGCACTCCATTGGATGTAGTCAAATAAGCCCCTCGTACGCTGGGCTCGACGCAGCCAAGCACTGACAGCGCATGGACGCAGCCACGCGAACGGTTCGGTGACAGCTGGCAAAGCAGGTCCAGCTCTCGTCCTCTTTCCTCGAGTGACACTCGGCCAGATCGGATGTCAGTCCGCACTGGTCATCCTCGGCAGGCGATTTCCCGGACGGAATCTGGTCTCACACATTTCCCAATATTAATCCAATACTCCTTTTCTTTCAAATAAATCATTTATGTCAGGGGGTTTTATTTTATACCTGGAACTACTGCTAACTTTATAGACACTTTTCTGTTAATAATTTTGCTAAAAGAATACATTTTTACGATTATTTTGAGCAGTACTCTAAGTACCGTGAAATTTCAATGTTTTGTAATTAGCATGCCGCGTAATTTCGATTTGCCGTGAAAAATCACTAGCCCTACAAATGAACAATAGTCGTTTCATTTACCGCCAAAATAACAAAAAATACGTCTTTTAAATTCAAAATTAAAATATAAAACAATTAAAAACAATCTGAAATGCAGACATTAAAAAATTATACAGTTCGAAACATTAAGAAATTTATAAAAATAATAAATTCTAAAATTCAAGAATTTCAAGATTTTAAACATTAAAATTCAAAAACAAATTAAACTTTTAAGGTTAAAAATTCAAAAGTAAAATTGGAACATTCTAAAATTAAGAAATTGCTATTTATATAAAATTCAACAATTTAAACATTTAAAATATAAAATGAATTTTAAAAACTGGAATTTGAAAATTCTGAAATCTATATCTAATGCTAATAATCTAAAATTCTAAAATTTGAAAATTCTAACATTTAGAAATTGTAAAAAAAATAAATTCAATATGACAAAAAAAAACAAAAATTAAAAAAAGTGAAACTATGTATTTTTTCTAACATAACATCAACATTTCAGAAATTTTAAAGAATTTGCAAATTTAAAAATTAAACAGCTCAATACAAAAGAAATTAAAAAAAATAAATTTATAAATTCGAAATTTCAAGACTTAAAAAATTGTAATGTCAAATTATTTAAACTTTTAAAGTTCAAACATACAAAAAAAATTAAATAAAAAAAATCAAATTTTTTAAAGTATTTAAAACTTTAAGAATCCAAAAAAATAGAAAGGGCATGTATTTCCACCGTGCACTTAATGTTAGCATATCAGCACTTTGATGTTTACGCTTTTAAAAAGCGTTTTCAAGCCATATAGAGTCTAAAATAGCTTAATGGGAAGTGAGCATGCCAGTTTCTAGCAAAACATTTGCAAAACAATTAGTTTAAACATTGAGAAACAGCAAAGTTCAATAATTTAGAAATATAAATAAAAAAAATAAGGTATTAAATAAAAAAATGCATTTGCAAAACAATTAGTTCAAACAGTGAGAAACTGCAAATTGAACGGAGTTAGGATCGGGTTAGGCTTGGGGTTAAGGGTGCCAAACAAACGAAAATTTCCGATAAACAAAAATCGGAGAAATGTTAAAACCAATAGATTTTGAAAGAATTTAAAATTAAAGCAAAATAAAATTCAGAATTCATACATTAGAATTTTCAAAAACAGGAGATTTAAAAAATAAGAAATCAAAAATTAAAAAAACTACGCTTTTCAAACTCAAAAATTTGAAAAGTTAATTAAATTGAGGTTGAATGTATGGGTACAAAAATCTAAAAGAAAAATAATTTTTAACGTGTACCGAAAGCTCTTTTGACAGCTTGAAACGTCAAACTTTTGTCGCAAAAGCCCGTGTGTGTGCCGTGCAAAAAGAATCACAAGCTGCGATTTGCAATCAAATCGAAAGTTTAGAAAAAAACACTTTCTTTCGCGATAACAAATTCTTTCCCCACTTGAAAATGGCGCTCCACTTTGCCCTTCGCGCGTCCTGCCGCAACTCGGGTAAGTCATCCGGATCACGCCACCCCGCAGCCGACGATCCCAAATGTTGTCAAACAGCGCTGCGTTACATAATGGCAAAAATTCGCTCCTCTTCCAGCTCCGATCTTCGTGTCCCTGCTGAACAGTTCCGCCAGGACTGCCGCCGCTCCGTCGGGCATCGCTTCCGCTTCCCGTGCCCTGCTGGCCAAGCCAGCGACCGTCGCCACCACCTCGCTGAGACAGTTTGCCGTGAGTGCGGCGCGTCGTTCCGCGGCCGGCGGAAGCCACATCGCGCTGTGGAACGCCGAGCGGGCGCTTTCGGTTGGCCTGCTGGGGGTCATCCCGGTGGGACTGATGTTCCCGTCGCAGGTCGGGGACGCCCTGATTGCCATCAGCGTCGTGATGCATCAGCATTGGTAAGAGAGTGAATTTTGAGTGAGTGTTAGATGGAGGTTGATGAAAGTTCTTGCTTTTCCGCAGGGGTCTGGAGGCCATCGTGACCGATTACGTGCGGCCAATCTTGTTCGGAACGCTGGTGCCCAAGCTGGCCCACGGACTGCTGCTGCTTGTTTCGGCTGCCACCCTCGGAGGTCTGTTCTACTTCATCCACAATGACATCGGAATCGCCAACACCATCCGGAAGATCTGGTCCACCAAGCCGAAGGCTTAAGCCGTGATTGAACAGCTTTAAATTATTTCTTAGCAGCTAAGCAGAAAGAAGGGAATCGTTCGGATGAGGAAACGCTACACACACACAGGAAGTGATCACGATCTTGAGTCGCCGAGCGAAAGCAAATTTGAATAACAAAGTTATGTCTCTTATTTCAAAGTAAATACATTACTGTATATCGAGTCGAAAGATGCGAATGCCGTAGATAAATAATCTCTAAATCCGTTGTCCATGCTTCCTTCGGAACTCTATAGGCGTCTGGGGTCATCTCGATAAGCTTCCTCTTATTTACAGAACTAGACCTTTGTTGAGCAGTCTATTTTAGGTCGTTGTCGTCGCTTCCGGTGCGATCCGTGTGCTGTGGAATATCCGCAGCGCTTCCCACTGCTTGCTGCCGAGCAGGACGTGCGGTCGGCACTCGCGCATGTGTTGCACGGCCCGTTCCGGGCTCCAGCCGTTGCGCTGCGAGGAAAGGTTTCCAGAGTTAGGATCTTGCGTTGCTCTAGTTTCTTCAAGGTGGCGTCGTTGCTCTGCAGATTTTACTGACTACTCATCACTCAGGGTCGGCACAAAACCGTCGGTTCACCTAGTTACTTGGATAACTGTGGAAAATCTCCCCCCAAACTTACCATCATCAAGTAGCACCCGACCAGCGTGGCACTCCTCGTCCTGCCGGCCTTACAGTGAACGTACACCGTCCCAACTCGATCTCCCGGCGCCTTTTGCTCTCCTTCCACCGCCGTCAGCCCCGCTATGCTCTTGTTCTGCGGAAGAAACCCGTTAATGAACCTCACCCCGGTCCACAGTTTGTCCTGGCAGGGCGCCTCGAAGATGTCCGTCGTGGCCAACTGCAGGAACTCAACGTCCAGCTTCGCCCACCGATCCTTGTTGTTCGAAAACGCCCACAGCTCGTAGTCTTCATTCATAGAAACCACCGCCTTGATGTTTTCCTGTTTGATCATCTCCGGCGCAAACGACCGGAACGGCAGCGCCCCCAGGATCATGTTCTCGTCGATCCGATCGTACCAGTTCCGTTTGGTCACCTTCTCCATAAACACGTTGTAGAACAACGTCGGGTAGAAGGAAACGCGAGCGAACATGGCCTGCGGAAGAATAAATTATCAAAGAGATTCCTTCACAAAACCTGTTTTCTATTCGCGGGGAAGATCCACCTGACATTGAATCACACGCAGAGGCTACTACGACCACACGATGACACTTACCTGGCGTTGCGGTTGCTGCTCTTCGTCAAAATTGTGTGATTTGTACAAATTTCACAACAGAGAGTGAACCAAAACCCAAAAAGACAAACAATTAGTTACAAGAAAACAAAATCAAACTGCAAAAGTTCTACAAAAACCAAGTGACGAACCCGAAAATTTCGAGATTTCTAATGGACAAACACTGGCCGAGACTGACACGAGACAACACACGAACACAAAAACACCCAAAAGAGAGAAAGAAGTGAAAGTTTACTCTACCGTCATCCTGAGCGAACTGAGCAGGCGGTTCGGCGATCGTCGGCTGGAAGTGTTGTGAGAGATCGTACGATCGAACAACGTGCGCGCGGGTGCTCTCTCTTTTGCTGGAATTTCCTCTCACTGATTGCAAGCAACTCGTCTGTTGAAGTTGAATCTGTGGCTACCTGAAACCCGCCTACTTCGTTGTGTTGTTATTTGAGCAAAAAATTTCGTGGACGAATCCTAAAATGGAACAAATTGTTAAAATAATACACTTTTCAGAGCGTTGATTTACCTACGTCAAGCTAACACCAAAATCAACCCAATTTATCAACCAAAAACATCAACTAAAAAATCCACCCCCAAAAAAATGCACCGACTGTAGTCTCCTAATTACTGTTTACGGCCATTCAGAATTCCGCAGCATGAATGACATAACAAAAGCACAGCCCTGATGTGACGACTGTCAAACCTGCGTGCCAAAAGCTTTCATTCTCGTGTACACGCTTGTGATGGTTTAGTCAAGTTTAAGCTGTGAAATTACGCGTTCTTCAATAATTATTTTCCCAGTGTAGAGACGATTCTTTAATTTCAATTCCATTTATTGCTTATTGCGAGATAAAATCACGTTTCTCCCTCGCTGTGAGTGACAGGAGATTATTGCCGCCTAACTACCGCAGTGCAAAAATCAGCAAGTTGAACTGAAATTCTGTGTTGATTTGGCTGTCAACTTGATTTGTTTTGATTTTTTTCCAAAAAGTCAGCTGAAAACTCAAGGCAACCTTTGACAACAGCCAAAAATTTGTTCTGCGGTTGTCATGCGGCTGTCATGCGACCATTATCTTGCGGTCGTATCACCACGCGTGAACTCTAATTATTGACGCCCGCAGTAATATGTATTCAGATGAGTAATAATAAATAAAAATAATTGTATTTTTAATTAAAAAATTTAGATTTTTTCTGTTTCAAAATTCAAACGTCCAAAAAGAAATCGAAAATCGAAATTTTTAAATTCTTGAATTCCAAATTTTTTAATTTTCTTAAATTCTGAAATTCTTTATTTCTGAAATTCTTTATTTCTGAAATTCTGAAATTCTTGAATTCTGAAATTCTTAAATTCTAAAATTCTAAAATTCTAAAATTCTAAAATTCTAAAATTCTAAAATTCTAAAATTCTAAAATTCTAAAATTCTCAAATTCTAAAATTCTAAAATTCTCAAATTCTTAAATTCTTAAATTCTTAAATTCTTAAATTCTTAAATTCTAAAATTCTTAAATTCTTGAATTCTTAAATTCTTAAATTCTTAAATTCTTAAGTTCTTGAATTCTTAAATTCTTAAATTCTTAAATTCTTAAATTCTTAAATTCTTAAATTCTTAAATTCTTAAATTCTTAAATTCTTAAATTCTTAAATTCTTAAATTCTTAAATTCTTAAATTCTTAAATTCTTAAATTCTTAAATTCTTAAATTCTTAAATTCTTAAATTCTTAAATTCTTAAATTCTTAAATTCTTAAATTCTTAAATTCTTAAATTCTTAAATTCTTAAATTCTTAAATTCTTAAATTCTTAAATTCTTAAATTCTTAAATTCTTAAATTCTTAAATTCTTAAATTCTTAAATTCTTAAATTCTTAAATTCTTAAATTCTTAAATTCTTAAATTCTTAAATTCTTAAATTCTTAAATTCTTAAATTCTTAAATTCTTAAATTCTTAAATTCTTAAATTCTTAAATTCTTAAATTCTTAAATTCTTAAATTCTTAAATTCTTAAATTCTTAAATTCTTAAATTCTTAAATTCTTAAATTCTCAAATTCTTAAATTCTTAAATTCTTGAATTCTTAAATTCTTAAATTCTTAAATTCTCAAATTCTTAAATTCTTAAGTTCTTAAATTCTTAAATTCTTAAATTCCTAAATTCTTAAATTCTTAAATTCTTAAATTCTTAAATTCTTAAATTTAATTCATAAATTCTATAGATTTTCCAACTCTTTAAATCCTGAAATCATCTTATATTCTTAAATTCAATTATTCTCTAATTCTTTAGTGCTTCAATTCTTAATTTATTGAAAGCCGCCATCTTGAAATTACAAGTCACAATTTTTAAGCATTTTTGGAATCAGAGACCGAAGGTTTTAAAAGCTGATTTGCCGCGTGTCTTTTTGGAGAGTTCGTCCAATACTGCAGTATTGGCCATGGCTGTATTTTTATTGAATCTTTTAATTTAAAATGCTTTAAATGTTTGCCTCTTAGCTTTTATTTTTTTTTTGTTCTCAGAACTTTTTTTAAATTTTTAAAAACAGTCCCGATTATCCGAAGCCTAGAATTTCCGAAGTTTCGATTATCCAAAGTTCGCTTATCCAAAGGTTTGCATATACGGGACTTCGGATAATCAAATCATGAGCAAACAATTTTTTTTTATTTGGTTGCTTTTAACATCAAATTCGAGCATTGCGGCCCCATTTCAGTTAAAGGCTAGTACGCTGATCGGAAGGAAAGGGGTCAAGAAACAGCTTTACGAACAGCAGAACAAAGGAGAGGGAGCGATTTCTTGGGGCTTTTCTTCACCCTCTCTGGCTTGCTTACTCTGCCGCTGTTGCCCATTTGAAATTTTTCTTGACCGATTCCTTCCGAAGTGCGTATACCGCTTAAATTTGAATGCCTAACAAATTACAAAATGCATTTTCTTTTTACAATATTTAATCACCTTTATGTTGACTGCCATCATGTATTTCAAAATTCTTAATCACTTTAGTAGCGTGCTTTGGGGGTCATACTTAAGCTCGACAATACAAAATAAGACAATGAAAAAAAAATCCTGATTCGATTATCTGAAGTGATTTTTGTCCAAGGCTTTCAGTTAATCGAGTCTTAACCTAGGTCTGAACTGTATTTGTATTTTTGGGTCTCCTACGAAAGGCCGAATCTCAAAAGGCCGAATCCCGAAAGGCCGAAATTCAAAAGGCCGAA
Organism: Culex pipiens pallens; assembly: GCF_016801865.2. Taxonomy (NCBI): domain Eukaryota; kingdom Metazoa; phylum Arthropoda; class Insecta; order Diptera; family Culicidae; genus Culex; species Culex pipiens. The sequence continues at coordinate 6,459,714 of NC_068937.1, forward strand.
TTACTCGAAAGGCAGTATTCTCATAAGGCCGAATGCTCAAAAGGCCGAATCTCACAAGGCAAACCGCGCCCGAAAAGGCGGAAACGCATTCCAAACGAAGTTTTTTTCGGGTGCTGTTTGCTATTATTATTTTTATAATCGGTTATTATTTTCATTTGGAGGGCCTCGTAACACGGTGGTTAGCAGCTCCGGCTGCCGATCCCTAAATTGCTATGGGGAGCGTGTTCGATTCCCGCCTTACCCTTCTGGAGATTTTCGTTCAATGTTTGTCCCGTTTAATATTAGTATTCAGTCTGCAAAGACGGTGTCATTTTCTTTAATAAACCATACTGCCGCTCCAATCTAGTCCGTCCCATATGTATTTTGGGCAAAAATGAGATAAACTTCACAAAAGTCTTGTTTTTTCATGATATTTAAACCTATTGAATAAACAAGTAATGTTTGTTCTAAAAATTCCAAAATAAATATGACTTTCGTGCTGTCCCATATGCAAAATAAAGGCAAGTCAGTTCCCCATATAGAAATGTCTCGCAAAACGTTTGAGTGGATGCAGAATTGTTTAAATTTTACAGAGTATGTCTTTATGAATACGTAAAGCTTGGAAATATCATTATCTGTTCATTTCTGAAGAAATATTTGAATATTGAAAACGCAATAATCCATACCTTTTTCCTTTTATTTCTTTTTCAAGGGAAAACCACGGATATAAAAAAAATAAAATGCATACCGTTATGGCTAATATCTACACCATACAATTGGTTCTATATTGTCTTGAATTAATAGGCTTGATCCTGGTCCTGGAAAAGATTCCACCTCCGAAAAGCGGATTTTTTTAAAATTACTTTCTAGGGTTGAGTTAAGTTGAGATTTGCATTCATATGTCATTTGCCTCTGTATTATTTTATAAATTTCTGGTGTCGTTGCTGGTCATATTTTTGTATCTTGGAATTCTATAAAAATCTGAAATAAACAAATTTGTATCATTTGCTGACCTCTAATTACTTGGAAAACTACCAAAACAAACCTGGAAATGACAGTTGAACCAGGTTGAACCTCTGGTGTAAATGTTCAAGCCTACCTTGATACCATGACTGACCTGCCTTTATTTATGGACAAATAAAGTCAAGCCGGTCTCTTGTTGAAAATTCCACAAATTTGCCTTATAATTGGTAGTTTTTTAAATCAAATTTATGACAGTGGTGTTTTTTAGACTGATATTGAAATAACTGTATAAAAAATTATATAGAAATTGTTGGTTTAGATTGAGAAAAATGGTGAAACTTTTTTTGGGCTTCTCACAGCGTTATCTCAGCACTCACTTTTTACATATGGGACGGACTAGATTAGAGCGGCAGCATAGTTATGTAACAAAATATGGTTTCGAAATAAAGAAGGCATAACTTTCTAGCATTGCAGCTAAATATTTTTTTAAAGTTTCTATTTATTTGTCGCAAAAAAATAATTGTAATTATTTGAATTCATTTAAGTACTTGGTGGCGAATGATCAAATTTCGGTTATCGTCACCATAATTCAATAAACAACAAGATTAAATGCTTAAATGTAATGCTTTTAATTCATACTACTCTACTCATTTGCATGTATGGTAACCTATGGTAACAATATAATCGGTAAAGATAAACAGAATGTACTCATTATGTACTTACTTCGCTTAAAATTACAAAAAAAGATCACAGTTTGTTAGTTTACTGTATCTCTGAACATCATAATCAATGAAAATCGTGAAAATATGAACAAAATTCTGGATTCCATAATCATTCTGCCTTTCAAGATATTCGGCCTTTTGAGACGTTTTGCCTTCTGAGCAAAAGACAAAATTCGGCCTTCCGAGATTCTGCCTTTTGAGTTTCGGCCTTTTGAGGCAATCCCGTATTCCCGTATTCGTATTCGTATTTTTAAATTACTTAATTTCAGAATTTTTGAGTTAAAAAATTTTCAAAATAAATTTTATAAATTTCCTAGGACCACACAAAAGGATACTTTCCATCCTTTTTCATGTTCCCCCGTCGTCAACCTTTTCAAAAGGGACTCTTTTAACTTTGAGTGTACGGATTCAAAAACACCCAAGAATTTTGCTGTGTGTAATTAATTGAATAAGTTTTCGAAAACGTGCATAATTTTGACAGACCAATGATTTATTCCAGGACCTTTCGGGTGTTTCGAAGACCTATTTTGGTCAAATCAAAAACAAGATCGACTTTGTTCCGCTCCGACTCAAATTTCCGGTAAGAAAACTACCAGCTTTGAATTACAAATTGAAAGAACCAGCTTGCCCCCTTGCAAGAAACCATGACCTGGTCCAACCTGCCCGCGCCCCTGCTGGAACCCATCCTGCGGCGACTTTCGTTCCGCGACAAACTGTCCTGCTCGCTGGTGTGCCGCCGCTGGAACCAAACCGTATTCGCCGCCGTTCTGTCCCAGTCCGCTCGGTTGCGGCTGGTCCGCTGGAACCGGGCCGCGGCCAGCTACGAACTGCTGGACAAGCAGGTGCTGCTGGCGAACAAGCGCTGCTACCGGAACGTGGAGCTGGGATGGGGGGATGATCAGGGAGGGTTGGACGGATTGGTGCTGCTGCTGCACATGTTGCCGCGGTACGCGTTGCGGAGTTTGACGGTGAATGCCACGCCGGACGGGGGGTTGGTGGAGTTTTTTGGGCGGTGCAAGGAGGTTTTGGCCGGGTTGACGGAGCTGACTGTGAGGATAAGCGGGCCGAGGAGGCCGTACCACGCGAGGGATGAGCTGGAGTTTGAATGGTGTCACGTGGTCATTCCGGGGTTGCAGGCGCTCTGGTGGGTCGATACGGTGGTTGGAGGGATTGGGCACGTTCGGCCAACGTTTGCGATTGAGGCGCCGAAGTTGTCGTTTGTGAAGATTCAGACGTCCCGCTGGTTGTCGTTTTGCGTGCTGAACCTTAACTGGAGCAATTCGATCGGGAGGTTGGAGTTGGACATTCCGAACAAGATTTGGCGCAATTTGGGTGTGAACAGGTTCGACCAGCTGGAGGTGCTGCATTTTGCGGATGTTTCTGCCGAAACGTTCGATTTGCACCTTGAAACGCCTAAATTTAGGGTGGAATTGCTGAGCAGGATGACGAACCTGCGCTACGTTCAGATTAGTTCCGTCAAGGACGCGCTTTTTAGGGACGTTTGCCGGGTTTGCACCAAGTTGTACTCGATGAAGCTGTGCGGATTTACGATTTCGTACAAATCCTTGCCCCATTTGGATATGCTGCAACGACTGCAGAATCTAACGCTGACGGACGGGGTCATCCAGTGCCAGAACTGGAGTCCGGTGCCATTGAGAGCCGGGTGGATGTTGAGTCTTGGAACGGCTCAGATTAAGGAGTGGACTAAAGGGTTGGCCAACTGTGGCAAGACGCCACAAGAAGTGGAGAATGTCATCACCGGCTGTTTCGCCAGATATTCCCGGCAGGTTCCGGTCTAATGTAAATTTTTTACAACCAAGTTGTATTTCATTTGAATTCTTTACTCTGAGAAATAAAAATTAACCTGGTTTGTTAAGTCACTTCGATCGTTTAATTAACGCTTAAATATATTCAGAAATCCAGTCTTAAATCCGGCTTAACCGACCAAACCCACCCGTAACCTCTACTGCGTCTGTTCCATCGATTCGTCCTCCTCATCCTCATCCTCGTCATTGCCACCGTACGCGGCCATGTGCTGCTTCACGTACACGACCGTCGGCTTCCCCATCAGCTTGCAGATCGACTCCAGAATGTCCTTCTTGCTCAACTCGTGGTCGGCTCGCGCGCCCCAGCTGAAAAAGAACCGATCGTCGTTCATCCCTTCGACGACCTGCTTCGAGCGCACCAAATAAGCCTGCTTCACGAACGTCTCCGTGATCAACCGTTGCGCGTTCCCGAAGAACCGGTGCTCCTCGCCGTTCGTCGGAATGTTCAGCTTCTCAAGAAAATCGTACAACCCCTGCTCCGGCACGTTCCCATTCTTCATAAAAATATACCCCAACACCAGATACAGCAGCGTGTACTTCTGCCGGAAGTCCTCGCTCAGATCCAGCACCGACCCGGACGCCAACTTCGACACCAGCAAAAACGTCTTGTTCCGTTCCGTCTCCACCAGCTTGTACCCATAAACGTCCTCCAACTCCGCAATCACCTGCGGCAGGATCTTCGGCAGCACGCGACCATTCCCGGCCAACGCATTCTTCACCACGTCGGTCTTCTTGATCGGGTGCTTGTTGACGGACAGATTCAGCACCACGCGCACCGTGTTCACGACATATTCGTCAAAATCCGGATCGGGCTGCGTTGCGCCCTGCGTCTGGGTTGATTCGCCGAACGACCGGTTCCGCTGCGTTTGACGCGAGCCGGACGGCTGCGAGAGGGACACCGTTGTGCGTGGCATGATGGTTGTTGTTCTTCCGTTGCTAGTTCCGACGAAATCTGGTTCCTGGAGTCAGCTGCATCACTTTTCGCGCCGTCGTCAGTTGTTTGTTTGGATTTGCGCGACACGTGCGCACTGCTCACATCTCTCAACTGGCAGTATCGAAAAAGGCCTTTTCAAGCTAGCTGACGTTTTCAAAAGATCGCGAGCTTGTTTTGAGATATGAGATTTTTTTGCATGACGTAGGACTACTTCATAACTGCACATGACACTGAAAATTCTAGAGTTTTTGCCTTCCTCACCTTACTGAGGAAAGGCTATAAAATCACTCGAAATATGAACTTATTAATTTGACCTCGTAGACCCACCTTCACGTATACATATCGACTCAGAATCATGTTCTGAGCAAATGTCTGTGTGGATGTGTGTAGGTGGGTGGACAAAAAATGTCACTCGATTATCTCCGGACTGGATGAACGGATTTTGGCCGTATTAGTCTCATTCGATCCGTCTTGGGGTCCCATAGGTCCCTATTTAAAATCAGCAAGTTTAGTTAAGTACTTCAAAAGTTATGCTAAAAAAACGATTTTGGCGTATTACCGGAAGATTGTAAAAAAGGTGGTTTCCGCAAGAAAACCTATCATAAGAGCGTTCTTTTATTAAAAAAAAAAAAAAAAAAAAGAAGTTGACTTTATAGCTGTCGGCCACCATTGCTAGTACCAACCACTAGTGTCTTCCTTTTTATCTACAAGGACTTCGCCACCCTGGGCTCCTAAGTGTATGAAAGTATGGCACGGAGCGACGGCACCGAATACCCATATTTACACAAAGAATTTTAGAGCGCCCGCCGCGGGATTCGAACCGGCGACCTCTGGATTGAGAGTCCAGTGCGCGGTCCGATTGATCCACACGGGCGGGTTCTTTTATTACGTAACGCAAAATTTGGGATTTTTGACCCCCCTCCCCCCCCTTTGTAACATATCGTAACAGATGAGCCATCCCCCCTACCCCCCCCTCTGTAACTCGTAACGCAAGATCTTTTTGCAAATTTTTATGAATGCTTATATGAAAATTTTGCGTTACGTAACAGAATTTTTCAGCACACCCCCCCTCCCCCAATTTTCGTAACATTTCGTAACAGACACCCACACCCCCTCCCCCCCCTAACTGCGTTACGTAATAAAAGAACGCTCCCCATGTTATACATTTTCAGAAAGGTATAAAAAAGACCTTTCCAATGAGCCTATCAAAAGTTATTAGCACTTAAGTGTTATCTATACACTTTTTGGAGGCCGGATTTCAGATATTGTGATAGAAATATTGTCTGAATCTTCGTTGAATAGGTTTTTTATTAGACCTTGCCGATGAGCCAGAAATATTGAAGGTCTGCAAACCCTATCAAAAGAAATGAGTAATAAAGTTGATTTGTTAAACATGTTAAGGGGGAATGTTGCTATTTTTACTGAATGTATTTAATGTATGTAATACACGCAGAAAAATAAGGCATATTTGAATCAACAAAACGTTTTGTTGATTTGAAAATCAAGATTTTTGTTGAATCAACGCTATACGTCAAAGCAACTTAATCAAAACAACAAAAGATTTTTGTGGAATTGAGAAAATCAAGGTTTGTTTCAACGCAAAATCGGCGTTGATTATATTCAACCAAATTTTTGTTGAAACAAACCTTGTACAGGCTGATTCTACCAAACATTTTTCTGCGTGTACGATTTTTTTCTCCCATCGCAAAAGCGCCGGAATTGTTTCTAGTGTCACACACTAGAAACAATTCCGGCGCATTGACGCCCTTGCTCCCACCACCAGGGTTGCCAGGTTGCCAGATAAATCTGGGAATGCCAGATTTTTCAAGTGTCAGCCAGAATAAAGATTTACCCTTCTCTGTGCCAGATATTGACAGATTTTGCCAGATTTTTCACCGTTTGCCCATTTTAAACAAATTTTTGATTAAAATTAACGTATTTAATTAATAATCAAATAAAAATAGAACGTGTTTTTCAAAAATGTGATGTAAACTCAACATTTTTGAGGACATAAAATTAGTGAAACCATCTGAATTCTACAAATTTTTGAATCAATTCATATCTCCCCTCACCTTTACCATTCCGAATTGTTAAATTTTTGTCTGCCAGATTTTTCCAGATTTTTCATCAATACTTTGGCAGATTAATCAAATTTTGACCTGGTAACCCTGCCCACCACGTCTGTTAAAGTATGCGAGGCTCATACGGTGTGGCTGCATGGAACTAAATATTATAAACCGAGATACGCCATTTTTTATATCAAACTTGTAAAAAAGAAATCTCTCACCTTTAAAACGCTTTTAAGGGTTTGTAAATCCGTTCTGATTGTCAAAAGATATTCCACTTTAAGACAACCATACTTTGGCTGATTTTTGAGTGACAAACATGGTTCCAGAGGTTCAAGGTCAAACGAAGTTCGCATACAAGATGGATGTATTTTAGTGAAATATCTTTCGATAATCGAAACGAATTGACACACCCCCAAAAGCGTTTTAAAGGTGAGATATTTCTCTACAAACTTGTTTTACAAAATATTTTTTGAGTTTGATCTTGCCTATAAGGCAAGATCAATTAAAAATTCGTACCAAAAATCAAAAACTTTATAAATTTTAACGCGATTTTCACCAATAGATTATTCGAGGCCGGTAAAACACAACTTTCTACGTATAAATCTCCGATGGGGTATCTCGGTTTATAATGTTCCAGCCACGCCGTGGCTCACCAATTATTGAAATCTTTGTGTCTATCTTATTTTGAGCTTCCAATTATGATCTTTATCTGCCGATTTGTTACTGCTGCTTCGGATTAGAAATTCTGAACATCTTAAAATGTTCCACTTCAGTGGAACTGAAAATAATTTTTTAGAAAAAAACATTAAAAAGAGCAAAACTGAATTCAGAAAACAATGGTATTCAAGGACGTATTAAACTACGGCAGCAAACTCGCAAACAAACAAACTTTTTCACAGTTTGGCAGTTTGCCTGCTATGTTTGTTTGCAGAAACGTCAGCCTGCATACATTTGGTTTTGTTTGCGAGTTTTCTGCAAACAAGTTTGTAAGTTTGGCAAACTGTTAAACACAAAAATGTGCGAGTTTGTTTGTTTGCCATAGTCTAATGCCTCCCTTACTTGCTTACTCAAGCTGAAATAATCATTGCCGTCCAAATAATGTTTACAACGCTGTAATATAAACTATCGTCTCGCTGATTCACGCTTTCCACAGCAATCATATCTCTATCAGTAATTGAATGCCAATCATGCTTTGTTTACACATTGTTCACGCTCATTGACACGATCACTTATCCCGCACGCCTCTCTCTCTCTCTCTTTCCCGAAAATTCTCTTCTCTCACCTTTCTTCATTCTTCTCTGTTTTCCTTCTCTCACTTTGCCCACTCTCTCACGCGACGCGATCCAGTAGATCCAGAATCTCCTGCCTGGTTGGGAGCTAAACGCTCCTACGATCAGTCCACCAGCAAACTTCTCCGCGATCGGTCGTCCTTGTTCCGTGCCGTTCTTTCGCAGTTTTCCAACTCTCGATCGTTCGGACGGGATTTCTAGCCTTGTCACCCCATATAGAGACATTTTCCAGTGCGTGTGTACGTGCCCCAGCATGGTGTCCTTTCCGGAGTAGTGACTTCCTGCCAGCAGTAGACAGAAACGGAGAAGTGCGTATCCGATCGCTTTCCGGCAACAGGGGGGCCATCTGTTCCGGTCTGCAAAGACCGGTGGTGACTCAATTGCGCACGAACGCGAAGCCATCAGTTGCGAATGCGTTTCGCTATTTTGTGTCGCCTTGTTTCATATTATTTTTATATTAAATATATATATAACGCTTTTGCGCGGTGCGGGAGCAAAAGTCGAAAAACGACCGCGCGCCGGAAAACCGTGCAGAAAAAAAAGGTTCGCCTTCACGTCTGGAAGACACAACGGAGAGCGGTTACCACCATGGCCAGCGGCAGTTAGTCGGCGGCGCGCGCACTAACGAGATGTGGTGCGCGCGAGGGAAGTGTCAAGTCAAGAAGAGTCGGGGAAAGACCAGCAGAGAAAGAGGAAGATTGGGTTGGGATGGGAGTGTGTGCAAAAAAGCGACATGAAAACGACCATTCAATGGGTGCAGGGACGTACTCGAGGCGAGCGTTGGAAGCGCTCTGCAGTGTGGCGTTGAGCCGGACCTGGAGTCCTAGTCACTGCATGGCGGAAGAAAGTCTGCGGCGGCAGCGCGGGTTTGGCCCGGCTTGTTTGCTCCGTTTTTATGAATGCGTGAAAAACAGGCAACGAAACGATGTGCAAACATTAAACAGCAACGGAGAAGAACTTACTAGGAAGAATCGAGGGGTGAAGTTTATAGGGAAATGACGAATGTGGAAAGATCAGGGACCGCAACGCACGTGTAGTCATGATCTGTTTTTCTTTCGACGCCTTGAGAAGGATTTTAAATAAATCGAAACAATAAGTCCTAAATTGGGCCCTTGCGGTCCCGGAAAGTGCGAATGCGACGAGAGAGCGTCAGAAAACACCAACAATTAAACACTTGAGTGGATTAACTCCAATTTTTGAGGGGTCCCGAGACGCTGAACTCTCTCACGCTGCCTGCACTCTTTTCCGCTGATCGATTTAAAGGAGAGCCAGGCAGAAACGAGGAGAGAAACAAGAACATTGGTGCAGTGAGAAAGAAAAAATAAGCTGACGAACTGACCATTATAATTAGTTAAATGAAATTAAAAAGGAAGTGAATAATTAAGATTGATGATCACGTTCGGGGTGAGCGCAGCGAGCGTCGTGTCCTGCGCGCTCGCGTTTGTAAGCTGACAGTTAGTTGTCAAATTAAGAACCTTGCGAGAAGTAGGCGAACCCGCGCGCTCTCCAGTCAAGAACCTTCGGTTTCGGCACTAGTCCAAGTCGCCGACGAGCGCGATACAACATCGCCTACTCACATTTCCATATTAAGAACATTCGTACCAGGCGAGCATGATCGTACAGCGGGCAGAATGTTTGGATCGCTGTACGAAGGTTCTTGATCGAGCCAACTTTGCATTTGCGTTTATGTTTGGCTGTTTGGGCTCGCCTCTCCCTCTCCCTCTCTCGTTCGCTGCTTTATGATTGCATTATTATGGCTGGCTGGTGTTTATAAACGACTCATGATCCTCGCGCTCTCTGTTGGTTGATCGCGCGAGGATCACTTGGAGCCAAGAGAGAAGCCGTTTAGCACGTTGCTGCTCGCGTCGGAAGCGTTAAAACCATTGTGTGATTTAATGGAGCAAGATTAAATCACACTCGTTAAGGTGTTGTTAAATCGCTTTCGATTTAAACGTGAAATTGATGCGTGTTCTGCTGCTGCGCGCCGCCAAAGATCGTACCTGGTCGATAAATATGATGAATGGTTCATTATTATGCTGCGATCGTCGTCGTTCTCGCCTTGGCGAGTTGCCAGACGATGGGCGTGTTGCACGTTTGCGGACTGAACGTTCGCTGGTCACCGTACCGCACCGAATGCATCCCGTTGCAACTTTGTTGCCATGTTCTCGATCGTGCTTGAATCGCTTTTTATCGCGTAATTAATTTTTGGTCTCTTTCGGGATCTCGATAGGTTCATCGGCGGGCTGATTTGGACCTTTTTTGGGGGCGCACAAGAACACGACAAGTGACGATGGCCAGACGTGACTTGCTCGCAAATGTGGTCAAATACTTGTCGGTGCTGGTGTTGTTGGCGGCGGTGAGCCAAGTTTGCACGCGACAGGATCACTACTACTACCAGGAACCGTACGATGACGATCTTTCGCTGTGGATCAACGAGCAGCAGGTCAAGATCTTCAGCGGGGTCGCGATGAAGATCTACGCAATAGACAATGGTCGCGTTTCGCCGCACATCCGGGATCCGATGTTCAGCCACTACCTGCCGATCATTCCGTCGGAGGTCAGCTGTGTAAACTTCACGTGGCGATCCGGCTCCAAGAAGTACCATTACAACTTTGACCGGCTGATGTCCGAGGATGAATCGGTCCTTAAGCCACCGACCATTTCGATCAAAACCAGCGGACGGGTCCCGAAGAATGCCAAGGGTAAGTGAAGACCGCAGGTCGACCCTATCAATCCCCTTAACCCGATTCTCGCTTCAGAGTTTAGTGTGGCATTGCCTTGCTCCGGCAACGTGTCCGGAATCGCAGTTTTCAGCATCGGCCTGCTGATTCAGAGTCGCAAGGGCAAACCCGTCCCCGGGACTCCCCTGCGAATCAAACTGCGTAAGGAATGTGCACATAGAGGTGTGTATAGATCTTCTACTCTCTCTGCGCCAGGTAGTGTATGCCTTTTTATTACTTAAAATATTAATCCTCTCTCTCTCTCTCTATCTATCTCTGCCTCATTCTATCCCCTTCGCTATCGCCCTTTTCGATCTGTTAGTTCCAAAAATTTTGGCTGACACAAATATCTCTCCTAAAGCTTTGTTTTGCGCATCCCCGCCAAATTCTAGAAGAAAGTTAAGCTTAGCGAGAACCATTGGTTTTGGGTAGTAGCAGATGCTACTTTTTTTGTACGAACTCAGTCGCTCCCTTTTCCTGCGCGCGCAGGTCTCGTTCACTCACGATTCTCTCTTGCGCTCTCGTGAGAGAGTAAACGTGTGTCCAATTAGCGTTTAGCCGGTTGTTACTCGCTTCAAGCGATTTTGATTGTCGATTGAGATGTTGAATGATTTGAGCTTGACCCTTTTTAGTTATTTCAATCTCGGTAAATCCCATGCTTTTTGAGAATGGCCGCTTCTAGTTTGCTTGTAATGTTTTTTCCCCCAGAAAAATGTAGAACGCTTCATTTGATAGAATTGGCTTGTTGAATCCATTCATACGAAACAGCATTTCACAGCAACAAAATTAAGTCAAGTTACCTTTTTTCGGCCAACAAAGTGTAACGAAATGCTGCCCTTAAGTATGAAAGTTGAATAAATCGCATGGACTAAACATATATTCACCCAAACCTACCAAGAACAGAATCCAACCAAAAAAAAAAAAGATTTAGTCGATCCGTTTCTTTTCCTCCCCGCTCCGTCCCAATCCTGAAATCCCAACCCCCATCAAAAAAAACATCTAAAAACCCCGTACGAAAAAACCTATTTTGAATTACCACCGCCGACCGTTGAAGGACCCGACCCGGAGTGTGACAAAAAGTGCGCCAACCGGGGCGTCTGCAACGAGGACAAGATCTGCGTTTGCCCCGAAGGGTACATGGGCCAGTACTGCCAGACGGCGCTTTGCTACCCGCAGTGTATGAACGGCGGCAATTGTACCGCCCCCGGGAACTGTTCCTGCCCGCTCGGATACCAGGGACGGCACTGCGAGGGTGGTAAGTTGATGATTACATAGCTCGACATTTCTGAAGTTGATGTCAGTAAAGGTTTCTGTTTCGTCAAGGTGTGATGAATGTGGGCTTCCCTTACCAGCTCGAATTGACAGAATTTGATTTTAGTAGATTCCTTGCAAATATATAAAATTGACACAACAACACCACAAGAACCAGAAGTTTACGAACAGGAAGCAAAAAATTAAAACGACTACATTAAATGTTCATATTAATAATTATTCATTTTTATTCACGTACAACGAAAGAATCAACAAAACATAACAACACTTTAAAATGACAGATCACATCTTTGCGCTGTCACGGCATCAACCAATGACAGCTATGCTGCAACTGGAGAGCCCAGCGGCGCGCAGATTACACGAACGGACTGCGCTTTCTGGTGGAAACTGTCAAAATTCCCAGTCACGACGTTCTAGCAGGATTCTAGCCGAGTTCTTACAAAGCTGTATATTTTTACAGAATTCTAGCAGAAATGTTCCACTGTTCTAGCAGAACCAGCTCTGATAGAATATTTCGTGACTGCGTCAAAGCGTTTACTGACATCAACTACAAAAATTATGAGTTGTGTTATCGATTGGGGCTTATCAAATGCTGAATATCTGTCGTAAATTTTAGGAATTTGCTCGGAAAAGTGCCTAAATGGAGGCAAGTGCATCCAAAAGGACAAGTGCGAGTGCACCAAGGGGTACTACGGATTGCGCTGTGAATTTTGTAAGGAAATATCGTACGCGGTGACGTAGGACTACGTCGTTTTTATAAATTTATGTTTTTTGCAGCAAAATGCGTGATCCCGTGTCTGCACGAGGGAAAGTGCAAGGGGGTCAACAAGTGTCGCTGCAAACCGGGCCTCAGCGGGGACCACTGCCAGATTGGGCGCCGCCAGCGTTCCACGTGCAAGAGACCGTGCAAACACGGCACGTGCATGCCGGACCACACGTGCACCTGCTTCGACGGGTGGTTCGGGAAGCTTTGCAATCGGCGTAAGTTTGAAAGACTTGCAAAAAAAAATCTAGCACCATTTAATAAATTAAAATTTTGCAGGAGAGAAAAAGAAGCGCAACGGTGCGAAAGTACCCAGAGGATAGAGTCAAGCTGTTCCTGGAATTGCACAGCATCTGCAGAACATCACTGTTTCTATTGCCGCTCGGCTTTCGTCGCTTTCGTATATAGTTTTCAACTAGGGCTTCTTCTTTTTCGTTCCATCTTGTTTCTTTCCTAACGCCCCTCCCCCCACAGAGAGATTGGGAGAATAAATCCACATGTGTATTTTGTTGTGATAAATAAACGAAAATTTATAGTTTCTCAGTATTAACCAAACATAAATATTGAAAACCTTATTGCCTACACTCGTTCGGCTATTTTTATCGCCGTCTTGCAGCCAAACTTGATCACGTCGGTGAGTGCCTTGTAGAAGGGCGCCTGCTCGGCTCCCTCTTCCAGCCCAATGTCGTGATGCTCTTGCTCCTCGTTCCGGAAGCGCGTCACAATTTCCAGCAGTTCGTGGTCCTTAAACTTCGGGTCGTCCATCATTTGGCGCAGCTGGTCGTTGTAGTGTTCGACAATTACCGATTCCACCGCGACAGTGCACGCCATGGCGGCCTTTTCGCCGAGGAGGGCCGTTCCGGCTCCGAGCGCAAAGCCGGCCAAGTTCCAGAAGGGCAACAGGACCGTTGGGCGGGCGCGGTACTTGACCATCAACCGGTCAAATTCGGCCTTGTGGACCTTTTCCTGTTCCCACATGTGCTCGATCGTTTTGCCTGCCTTGGTGTGACCTTTTGTGATATTTTGGAGTTGAAAAATTTAAAAAGACGTCAATCTAGATAAAAATCATGTTGAAATATGCTCTCAACAGAGCAAACATAAAATTGTTGGTAAAATAACTTGAGTCAGATCTTGGGTGTGATCTCTCGAAAAATTAAAAAAAGAGTAAAAATAACCAATGATCATAATTTTTAAACCCCAAAAATAAAAAGTAGCACAACAAATAAATCAAATTTTCATTGAAATCGGCTAACATAAACTTTTTATGAATTCTTGTAAAATGAAACAACTAAAAATTTAAACAAAAAAAAATCTCATGCGAATCAATACGTTTTTACAAGTCATAAAAAAAGTTAATAAAGTTTTGCCTTCCTCACCTCAATGAGGAAAATGAACTTCTTTATTCGACCTCTTAGACCAGGCCTGCCCAACGTCCGGCCCGCGGGCCGGATCCGGCCCGTGAAGCCATTTCATCCGGCCCGCGATGGCTTTTCAAAATAGTTCTATGACCGGCCCTTGAGGCTGTTCATGAAATATTAAATAAATAAATTGATTGTCTAAAATAAACAAAATAAGCTTGAGATCAAATTTAAACATCCCAAGTAACATTTTTTCCAGGAGTTCTACAAGAGCTTTTCAAGATAGCTACAGCATAGCAGTTTGGACCGCGGTACGATAAAATTCTCTTCAAAACTTCTTCAGGAGTTTGGAAGAGTACTTGAAGAGAGTTTTTTCCTACCGCGGTCCAAACAACATTCTTCATGTTTGAATTTAATTCTTATAATTTCCTTATTGATATTTTTAAACTGAAAACTTGTCCATTTCGTAAAATTGTGAAATTTATGAAAAAACTTGGATTGTTGTCTAAAAATTTACAAAAAGACACTAAATTAAAAAAAAAATCAGTTTTAACTGTGTTTTTTTTTTCAAATTGAAGTTGTTTTCTATTTTCTATTTTTTGAATAAATATGTAAGCAAAAACTAATGTATTTTCCAGAACAACTTTTCAGTTTGAGAAAAGCTTTAAAATGCAAATTCATACTGAATACACTCATCCCTCATATTCGGAACAGTTTACAGATCGGCCAATGTTCAAAAAATCATAGCAAATCGATAATTGAACGTAATGATTCGCTGTTACCTTCATTTGAAAGCTTTTCTTGGGATCTTTCGAATGCTGTATCTAACAACTGCAAATTTCAACTTTTATATCAAGTTTTTGAAGAAAAACTTTGACCCTTGAAATCCACAAATTCGGAACACTTTTTTCTTACGGATGTAAACAAACTTTGGTTCTCCCCATGAGTACACAACTTTTACAAAATAATGACTTCACGCACTGAAACCAACGAAATTCAAGCTTAGTTAAGTTTTATGAATGGTGTGATAACTTTTTTTTTGTGAAAATATCGGTTAAATTCAGGTGTTCCACAATAGAGTAATCTACGTGCGCATGTATTGCGTGTACGTACACGAAAAAGATTGAGGTTAAATTTTGTCCAGACAGCAAAATCAAATGGTGCGCTAGTGTGTGTACACGAAACGTCATAAAGCTCTATTGTGGGAGGCACAATAACATCCCACAATCATGGAACAGGCAATTTGGAGGCAGTGTTTTGCTGCTAGGGATAAAATAGTCTTGAAATGAAGGTTTTTGTTCAAAAAGTACTACTTTTACTAGTGAAATAGCAAGAGAATGTCCAAATAAAGGTCCTAAAAATAATAGGGTCGACAGAAAAGATGCATTTGGTATGCTATTGACAAATTATCACAAAAGTGTTCCGAATTTGTGGGTGTTCCGAATATGTGGGATGACTGTACTGCCCATAATTGAAAATTCGGCTATTATGCCAAATCAAGTATTCCGAGAAAAACGCGTTTTAGTGTTTGACACAAAATCTCCGTCAAGGTAATTTCCCATAAGAGTGGCATATTAGCCGTTTGGTTTTTCGCATCGGCAGCCAAGTCTAGAGATATTAGCACCAGGTGGTAGAGGACGTTCCAACGCATCTTCTGGAACTTGAATTTTACTGAAATACACTATTTCAGTAAAATTCAAGTTCCAGAAGATGCGTTGGAACGTCCTCTACCACCTGGTGCTAATATCTCGTTTTTGCCAAAAGTGGATATTAGCCGTTTTTTCAATGTTGGGCAGTGTACTAAATATTAAAAAATGTCTCAAAATGAGTCAAGCAATTAGGAAGCAAAAAATATATTTTTAATAAGCTTTGAATTTCGAAAAAAAAAAATTAAAAAAGTAAAAAAAATAAAATAATTTATTTTTTTTACTTTTTTAAATTTGTGTTTTTTTAAATCATTTGTTTTTTTTTAGTTGAATAAAGGTGTACAACAACGCGAAATGTTTTTTTTGTAAAGGATATTCGAATCCAAATTTCGTTTGAATAAATTTTACCATGTCTCATTATTTTTTTATATTGTAGTGTTGAGGAAATTAAACTAACAAAAAATGCAACAACCATAAAAATTAGAATGTTTTTTTTTTAAATATTATATCAAGGTATTAAATTGTACTATACAATTTTAAGCAAATAAAAATTGAAATAAGTCAAATAAACACATTTTTTGCAAGTTATCTTTGTTTTTCATTCTTTAAATCAAGATATATGAATCCTATTTGCAACACTAGATCTTCTATTTATTTACTTTAAAAGAACCCAATCATGAAAAATCTTATTTTTTCAACTTTTATCAAATATTAGTTCCGGCCCGCCACTGTTTTAGAAAAATCAGATCTGGCCCGCAAGACTAAAAGGTTGGGCACCCCTGTCTTAGACCCACCTTCACGTATACCTATCGACTCAGAATCAAGTCCATGCACCGAAAAATATGCACACGATTATCTCCGGACTGGTTGAACCGTTTTGGTCTCATTCGAGCCGATTATGAAGTTTAGAAAAGTACTTCAAAAGTTATGCTAAAAAAACGATTTTAGCTAAACTTCGCAAGATTGTGAAAAGGGTAGTTTTTGTCAGAAAACCCGTCATGCTATATAACTACCTAAACAAACAGGAACGTGAGCGGGGGATCCCCACGTTTCTTCCTCCCCTGTAGATTCAGAACTGTATTGTTGTTTGAACATTCGTGTTCATACTCAATCCAATTTAACGAATCATCTTTGCGGTTAACTTTACGCAGTTGGCCTGGCCGCTTCGACGTTTGTGATGTTTCAATGCATTCTAATGCAATAGCGCACTGCAAATGTTGATAATGACAAGAAGATGCTAGGCGTCAATCAACCTAAGGCATTCTCCAGGATGCCCTCGAAAGACAGGCTGCGCTAGGGTTAGATTAGATTAGATTAGAAAACCCGTCAAGCTATATATTGTTAGAAAGGTATTTGAACGCGTTCAAAAGATTGAAGATCTGACAACCCCATCAAAAGTTATGAGCACTTAAGTGTTATTTTTATACTTTTTTGAGGCCGGATCTCAAATATTTTGATGAAAAAGTTGTCCGGATCTACCACGCCACCCATCGTTGGATATGTATTCAAAGACCTTTCAAATAAGGGACCATCCACAAACCACGTGGACAGTTTTTTGGAAATCTCAACCCCCCCCCCCCCCTCGTGGACAATTGTCCATTAAAAAAAAACTTTTTTGTATGGAGCGTGGAGAATCGCGACCCCCCCCCCCCCCCCTTAAGTGTCCACGTGGTTTATGGATGGTCCCTAAGCCCAAAAGATTGAAGATCTGACAACCCTATCAAAAGTTGTAAGTACTTTAGTGTTTTGAAAACACTTTTTTTGAGGCCGGATCTCATATATTTTGATAAAAATAAGTGTTATTTATACACTTTCTTGAGACTGTGTACTGTATTAACTTTAAGAATGCGAGGAAGGCACCAACCACCTAAAGGTAGATTAAGTAACGTTTTTTTTCATGTAAAATCAAGAATTTTCAGCAACTAAAATGCATTATCACGCGTTGATTATCACATGTATGGACTCGTTTAAACATATTTTGGGTTTTAGTAAAATTACATTGTAGCACAGGTACCGCAACATGTTTTTATTTCGCAGAAAAAAATATCGCTACCTACTTAAATATTATGAAAAACTATAAAGCGAAATCGAAAAAAAATAAAAATCCTTTCTAACACTTTCTTTTGCAATGTTGTGGGGCAAAAATTGGCTTAACCGTTATATTTACCGGGATATGATTTTTTGAAAAAACAAAAAGTTTTCGGGAAAATCTTCAAAAACGTAATTTTTTGGACCACCCTATTTCGGGAAAGACCAAACAAAACAATATGGGTCTAACATTATTTTAATTTGTTGTTTTATTTTTCATACTTTATCCAGCTCCAACTCAAAAATAACTTAACAAAAATTTATTTATTTTTAATCGAAAAAATATTTTTTTTGTAAGTAATTTTCTACTTATCATTTTCACTTTCCATTTTTTGGAAATCACCTTTAAAAATTCACAAGTAATAAATCCACGTAGTCCCACGTCAAATAAAATGTTATAACCCCTCAGCCTACGACCTTTTGAAAACAAGTCACATGCTCAAACATAAAATTCTCCAAAAATTTAAATGAAAATGATCAAACTCACCCAGCACCGCCAGCTGGCCCTTGTAGATCTGGTTGGCACCGAGCTCGCCGGCGTGGTCCACCCGGATAATCCGGTCGATCATCTCCGGGCAGCGCTTGGTGCCGGTTCCAGCACTGAGGTGGAGTCCTCGCGAGCAAATCGTCTGGCGCAGCATAGTTCTGGAAGGAATAAACGTAGTTATGTAATGAAATGATGAAGATATAAATTAATTTATACCAAGAATATTATCAGAAATTATAAATTTAATACTTTAAACAATAATAATTACCGAATTGCGTGATTCTTCAAGAAGTTTAACAAACTTGCGAAATGTTTTGCACTCAAAAACAAACAAACCAATGTCGACTAGCATCTCCCTTTGGCGAAAAGGCCTTTTCGTCACCGCGACGCGAACTGTCAGTTGCAACTCATTTTTTGAGTAAACTCCAGCGAACGTGTACAACATAAACAAGCTACCTCCCAAACTGAGTGTGTTTTGTTT
Source organism: Culex pipiens pallens (assembly GCF_016801865.2). Lineage (NCBI taxonomy): Eukaryota > Metazoa > Arthropoda > Insecta > Diptera > Culicidae > Culex > Culex pipiens. The sequence goes on from NC_068937.1 coordinate 6,478,311, forward strand.
GCTCGAGGAAACGTGAAAAATGGCTTCTCCGTTGGAAAATTTGGAAAATCACCTGGAAATGTTTATCGAAAACGTGCGCCAGATCCGGATCATCGTGAGCGACTTCCAGCCGCAGGGCCAGAACGTGCTGAACCAGAAAATGTGAGTGTTTTTGGGTGTGAATATCTTTTTACGCTGACGCGAATCTTCCCCTCCCCGCAGACAATCGCTGGTGACCGGGCTGCAGGAGATCGACAAGCTGAAGAACCAGGTCGATGTGAACGTGCCGCTGGAGGTGTTTGACTACATCGACCAGGGCCGGAATCCGCAGCTGTACACGAAGGATTGTATTGATAAGGCGCTGACGAAGAACGAGGAGGTCAAGGGGAAGATTGACGCGTACCGGAAGTTCAAGAGCAACCTGCTGTCGGAGCTGAGCGATACGTTCCCCGGTGAGATCGGCAAGTACAAGGCGATCCGGGGGGATGAGTAGGAGAAGGGTTTGAGGAGAGGGTGGTGGGACAGCTTTCTTTTACTGAAATGGGGTAAAATATGAAAATTATGCTAATTTATTTTAGCTATTTTTTAGGTAGAACATTGAGAAATTCCTTTAGTTTTGAATGATTAAAAGGTGACAATTCAGAACATTTTTGATTCTTTTTTATTGTGCTAGTTGATGAAACACTTGTTCGCGATACATTTTTCAATAGTTCTTCATTTTTTTACAGTTTAATTATTAACTTTTCAAGCAATCAACGAAGACCTTCCAGTATTTTATTGTAATTATGGCTTAATTGTTTATGACGAACGATATCATAGTTTTCATGTAAATAATTTAGGACTTCCCTCTCGACACCAAACCATGAATTAGACCTAACTAAAGCTTTTCGTTCAACCCATCCTTATATACGGCCCTACCCCTCCGACAGAACGCTCCTCTCCAGGCTGAAATCGTACTCCATGGCGTGCGACCGACCCGCCTTCCCGATGAATGCCATTATCTCGTTAACCTGGTACTGCGTAATTTCCTGCCCGTTGTCCTTGGCGAGCTCCGGCGAAAGTTTGAACGGCACTCCGCTCAGGTATGGCACCCGTTCCTCACTCTTTTGACGCGCCACCGGAGTGGCCGGCGTGGACGATGGTCGCGACGCACCACCCACCATCGGGCTGCCCGGAATCGCCGGATAGATGCTGCTGCTGCCATTGCCAAAGTGGGAAGGTGACCCTCCGTCTGTGATCGGGGAAGATCCTTGTCTGCGCTCGATGAAGATGAAGTCGTCCTCCTTGGGGGCCGGCGGAACGGGGCCCGGGATGGCCGGTTCCGCTGGGGTGTGGTCCGGGCTGTGTTTCTTGCTCTTGAAGAAGGAGAACATTGTTTTGAGGAATTTTACACTTTTTTTGCGACGCGTTCTGGTTGTTTATGTTTTTCAAAGGATTCTGACAGGTTTGTGTGTGGGAGGGATTTCGAAGGGGTGAGTCATTCCGAGGGGTTCACCAATGTTATTCCCATTTTCTTGCATGTAATTAGGTCAACTGCTGTAGAGCAACACACGCACGTTCAAAATAACTCAGTTTTTGTCAAAACCGAACTTCCCAGAAATGAACAAATAATCAGTCAGTTTTCTGTAAATTATATTTCAAACTACAAACGAGCTCGGAGCAGGCGCTGACTACCTTATCCTGAGTGAAGTGATAGAAGTGTGGAGGATGTTGTTTCCGGATAAATTTCCTTGCTGCGATGATTAATGGAGACTAATTTTGAAAATCATCACCCTTTCCCTCGTATACACTCAACCCCCGGTGGTTGGTCACTTTTTCGTTTGACACCCCGTTGGTTGGTCAAAGTCAAACTAAAAAGTGACGAACTGTCACTTTTTACACGGCGCTCACGCACACTATCAAAACAAACGTTTGGTAGTGTGTGTGAACTCCGTGTAAAAGGGGTGTCAAACTAAAAAGTGACCCCGTTCGTTGACAACAGTCGGTGTCAAACCATCGGGGTTTGAGTGTAATTATGACTCTCACTTGCGTCATACCAGAACCAAGAGAATGATAGAAAAAGAGAAATCACAAATCCGTATAAATAATTTCAAGATTTTTCAGATGTAACCGAAAACGCGATCAAAGATTAAAGTGAAAGAATAAGGCTTTTAACTGCTTATTTAATTGTCGGTGTACAGGACGCCGCACTGCTTAATCATTTTTTGACGTTTTGCAGTCCAAACCCCATTGTTCAACAATTCATGGAACGATATACCTGAATTCAGCGAAAATTTTCCTAAGTCCCAACAATTCAAACCATTGTTCAACAATTCATGGAACGATATACCTGTTTGCCGTATAGTTTGTATGTAAAGCTAATTTATTTTCGTGATAATTTTTATAAGTCCAAATAATTTAATCAATTGATTGACCATTATCAGAACGATAACTGTTCGCCATGTGATTGGTCTATAATTTATTTGTATGGTTCTACCATACATGTTACGATATATTTATGATAAATTTTGAGGCCACATTTCATAATAAAATGCATTTTAAACCGCCAAACGTAATGTAACTGAGATAGCTCAATTAGATAAGGCGGCAGCACCACGGAAGAATCAACAGGAGACATCATCATCAAGCGGTAACAAATCCCGGACATTACAAAAAAAAACGCTCACCATTAATAATCATATCGAGGTTTTTAAGCGAAGATGGCGTTCGAATGGTGAACGCCCGAAATGTCAAAATCACACAGTGGTACCAACATTACGGAACAAGTGTGCCATGGCATGACAGCCAAATTTTTTTGCTAATGTTGGTGCTACTGCGCGATTTTGACATTTCGGGCGTTCACCATTCGAACGCCATCTTCGCTTAAAAACCTGGATACTTACCATTCCCGTTAAATCCATAGTTCCCAGAACATTTGTAAAGTTTATTTTTTGGCTCCTCCCTTTTCAAATGGTGTCGGTAAGTGTCGGTAAAGCAGTTCACCATTTAAAATCATATTTTATTAATTTGTGGTACGGTTCACATAAAATAAGAATTGAACAGTTTGGGGTAGGGTATGACTATGATCCACGAAAAAAATCCCTTGTAAAAATGTATTGTAACATTACCTAACGACCTATTTAATAAATTGTAGGATTGTTTGGGGAATGGAAAATGTACGGTTGCACCCTATTTGGTGTATTATTAAGATCATTTAGGAAAAATCATTCGACAAATGGTGACTGTATGGTTGTTGACTATGCGGGAAATCGACCAGAGTATACAAAATTAACTAAACGGTCAAAACAACCAAAACTACTAAATCGACCAAAATTACTAAATCGGCTGAAATGACCGAATCGACAAAAATACCAAATTGACCAAATTACCAAAATAAGCTAATTGCTAAATCGACCAAAATCACAATATTAACCGAATCGGTAAAAATTAACAAAATGACCAAAATATCAAAAATGACCAAATCGGCCAAAATGACAAATTCGACCAAAATGACGAAAACTACCAAAATTACTAAATCGAAAAAAATACCAAAATGACAATATTGACCAAATCGATAAAAATAAACAAAATGACCAAAATATCTAAAAAGGCCAAAATGACCAATTCGACCAAAACGATCAGAATGGCCAAAATGATCAATTCAACCAAAATCTACCACATCGGGAAAAGACCAAAACGACTGAAATTACCCAAAACGATCAGAATGGCCAAAATTACCAAATCTGCCAAAATGATCAATTCGGCCAAAATCATTGATTGATAAAAATAAACAAAATAACCAAAATATCTAAAAAGGACAAAATGACCAAATCGACCAAAACTGCCAAATTGGAAAAGGCAAATTCGACCAAAATGACCAAATCGGCCAAAGTGGCAAATTTGACCAAAACTATCAAAATGACCAAATCGAAAAAATGGCCAAAATGACAATATTGATTAAATCGATAAAAAATAAACAAAATGACCAAAATATCTAAAAAGGCCAAAAATTACCACATCGACCAAAATTACCAAATCGACCAAAATGGCCAAAACGACCAAAATGACCGAATCGGCTAAAATGACAAATTCGACCAAAACTACCAAAATGGCCAAAACGATCAAATCGACTAAAACGACTAAAATTACCAAAACGATCAGAATGGCCGAAATGACCAAATCTGCCAAAACGATCAATTCTACCCAATCGACCAAAATGGCTAAAACAATCAAAATGACCAAATCGACTAAAATTACCGATATAAGCAAATTGCCAAATCGATCAAAATGACATTGACCAAACCGGTAAAATTGAACAAAATGACCAAAATATCCAAAAAATGGCCAAAATAACAAAATCGACCAAAATTATCAAATCGGGAAAAAGGCGAATTCGACCAAAAGTGCCAAATCGACCAAAATGGCCAAAATGACCAAAATGACCAAATCGGCCAAAATAGCAAATTCGACCAAAACGACTAAAATTACAAAAACGATCAAAATGACCAAAATGGCTAAAACCATCAAAATGATCAAATCGTCCAAATAGCCAATTCGACCAAATCGGCCAATATGGTCAAAGACCAAAATGGCCAAAACGACCAAATTGACTAGGCTTAGTGTTTTATCACGATTTCGCGGACAGTGTGGAATTCCACAATTTTCGTGAAATTATAAGAATTAATGCATAAAGTTAACAAATCTAACAAATATGCAATAAATATCGACAATTGTTTTAAGCGAGGTTTTAAGAGTAATTTTGATGTAAAATTTAAAATAATTGTTACAACATTATTACAAAATTGTTACAAAAAGAAACGAGTGCTACTACCTGATTGGGTCCTTAAATTAATCTTGTGTTCACAACAATAGAGCTAATTTTTCAGAGTACAATGACCTTTTTTATACGATACGAGATTTTTACTCGAAACTAGGTGTCCGAAGGCTTGATTGATGAGGCAAATTGCAACCCTCTTTTTACACCTAAGCTTCCATCCACCGCGGGATTCGAACTGACAACCTTTGGATTGTGAGTCCAACTGCCTACCAGCGACTCCACCGAGACAGAACCCAGTTAGACGACTCCTACACCTGGATTGAGCTATCGACCTAGCCTCTAGGTTAGACCTGGGCCAACATTTACTTCCCCGTCCGACGGAAGGCGTGATCAGACAAATCTCGTCTCGTTACGGTGGAATTATTTGAAATTAGGTCAACTGAACGTGCATCTTTGCTCAAAAATCGTCTCGAGGCTCGAGCCAAAATTCTCTTTCCAAGGCTCTTGAAGCGTAGAATTAAAATTACGGACAATTCGATCGCGAAGTAAATTTTTTAAAGTTGATTCATAGATTTGTCCGTAATTTTAATTTTACGCTTCAAGAGCCTTGGAAAGAGAATTTTGGCTCGAGCCTCGAGATGATTTTTGAGCAAAGATGCACGTTCAGTTGACCTAATTTCGAAACCCCCTTTTCAAATAATCCCACCGTAATCCAACCATCGTGCCACCCCTCGCGTCAAACGTCAAAACTTTAGTTTTGCGCGCAACTTTACTTTTATTTACGTTTTTCCTCTCCGCGTATCAGCAGCGAGTCGTTTTCCATGAACATTCCTGTCCGGTGGAACCGCTGTTACAAAACGCGACGATGCCCGAGTACCTGATCAATGGCATCCCGGTCAACTTTCCGTTCGAGCCGTACCAGGTCCAGCGGGACTACATGGCCCGCGTGATCGAGTGTCTGCAGAACAGCAGCAACGGGGTGCTGGAATCGCCCACGGGAACCGGCAAGACGCTGAGCCTGCTGTGCTCGTCGCTGGCCTGGATCCTGCACAAGAAGGCCCAGGTGCAGGCGAGTCAGCGGACCAATGTGGGGGAGCTGAAGGAGTTTGAGTTCGAGAAGAAGAAGATTGGGGGTGCGGGAGGAGGTGGAGGGCCGAAGCCGGAAATGGACAAGCTGCTGGACGAGCTGAACGAGAACAGTGGGAAGGAGGGTGGGAGGTGGGGCGTTCCGAAGATTATCTACGCGTCGAGGACGCACTCGCAGCTGACGCAGGCGATGCAGGAGATGAAGAACACGAGTTACGGATTTATGAGGGCGGTAATTTTGGGTTCGCGCGATCAGCTGTGTATTCATCCGGAGGTGGCCAAGGAGGAGGGCAATGCGGTCAAGACGAATCTGTGCAAGGCGAAGATTCAGGCGAGGGCGTGTTCGTTTTATAGCCGGGTGGAGGCGAGTAAGGAGCGGCCGGAGATAACCGGGAGTACGATCATGGACATTGAGGATTTGGTGCGGGTCAGCACGAAGCTGAAGGCGTGTCCGTTTTTTATGTCGAAGGAGTTGATCGAGAACGCGGATGTGCTGTTTATGCCGTACAATTATCTGCTGGATCCGAAGGCGAGGAAGGCGAACAATCTGGAGCTGGCGAATACGATTATTATTCTGGACGAGGCCCATAACGTTGACAAAATGTGCGAGGAATCGGCTTCGATGCAGATCCGGTCGTCGGATATTGCGCTGTGCATTGACGACGTGACGAGTATAATGAAGGTGATGGACAATACGGTGGCGATTCCGGAGGACGACGACGCGAAGAAGGATTTCACGATCGATGATTTGGCGCTGTTGAAGGAAATGTTGCTCTCGCTGGAGAAGACGGTGGACGAGATTCCGGTGATGTTCTCGCAGGGCGGGAGCACGCAACCAGGGACGTACATTTTTGAGATTTTCGAGAAGGCGAATGTGAGTATCTTTTAGGGACTTTCAAGTTAAAGGCTGATACGCAGATCGGAAGGAACGCAAAACTTTATATAAAAAAAACGGCAAAGAAACGGTCAAGGAAAGGGTCACGAAAAGATTTGTCTTAACACTCTACAACCTAACCCCGTCTTTAGACGGGATTCGATCTAAAAATTCGCCAAAAATCAATTTATCAACCAATTTTTGATCTTTAAAAAGCATTGGAAAGAAAAACTCAAAAAATTTAGAAAATTCTAGGGTTGGAAGTTGAACTTGTTTTATTTGACTTTACCAATGTTTTTCTACATATTTCTAATATTTGCAGTAAAAGAAACTAAGACTATGCCTCTACGCATACTTTTTACAATTTAGATCAGGCCTGCCCAACGTCCGGCCCACGACGGCCATTTCATCCGGCCCGCGACGGCTTTTCAAAATAGTTCTATGATCAAATTTTAACATATTATAGCAACATTCTTCATGTTTGAATTTAATTCTTATAATTTCTATACTGATATTTTTAAATTGTGAAATTTATGAAAAAAAAACTTTGATTGTTGTCTAAAAATGTACAAAATGAAACTTAATTTAAATTTCTTTCAGTTTTAACTGTGTATACTTCACATTGAAGATTTTTTCTATTTTCAATTAATTTTTTTTTTATATTGTAGTGTTGAGGAAATTTATCTTAAAAAAATGCAACGACCATTGGAATTTGAATGTTTTTTTTTTTTTAATTATAACGAATTATAGCAATCGTCAAAAACAATAACTATACAATTTTAAACAAACGAAAAACATTTTTGAAAGTTATCTTTGTGTTTTATTCTTAAAATCAAGATATTCTTTTACTTTTTTCAACCTTTATCAAATGTTAGTTCCGGCCCGCCACTGCTTCAGAAAAATCAGATAAAAGATTGGGCACCCCTGATTTAAATGATGAATGGTGACTTTCTATAGCAGAAAATGTGAAAAACTAGCAAAAAATTGAAAAAGTTACTGTAAAAATTTAGCTAGCCTAATTGTAACTATATTAGGTTGTAGAATAGGCCATCGAATACTACCAAACATAAACGAAACAAGATCAATGCAAATTAAAGTACTAAAAATGAAACAAGAAAAACTTAAAACAAGAGAAAGAAAGTTTTTCGTAGCACAAAAGTTGCTCAAAATGACCTCCTGAACAAGGGAAAAATAAAAAAAAAATCGGAAAAACTTTGGGCAGAAGAGTGTTAAGAATTCAAAATATAAAAAAATAAAAATTCGAAAATATGAAAAAACATACATTTAAAATTGCGGAATTAAAATGAAATTTAAAAAAATAATAAAGGAAATTTCAACCATCTTTAATAACTGAAATTAGGAAATTCAAAATAAAAAAATATGCAGAATTGATTAAAAGTTTTAATATACGACTATTTATAAATTCCAAAGCTCAACAATTTTAAAAATCGAAACTTGAAAAATTTCAGAAATTACAAGGTAAAATTCCAAAAGTTCAAATTTGAAAAGACGAAAAACCCGAAATTTTAACATTAAAAAACTACATTTTTTTATGTTCAAAAACTTTAAAATTCTAGAATTAAGGGGTTACATACATGTAGAAAATCTCAATATTTCATAATTCCGAATATTTATTAAATCCTTTATAAAGATGAATTCCAATCACTCCTGATAGTTTCATGAAGATATGTCATAATTTAAGTGAGTAGAAGACGATTTAAGTTAAAACTTTTGCCATGCGCTAAGCGGACTATCAAACTTTGTGAGCGTTTTTCTCGAAACACCGAGTTGATTTACGGGTGCCACAATATCTCGAGATGGGATAGACCAAATTGGCTGAAATTTGGGGTGAAGACTCTCAAGACATATTTCGTGTTCATGCACACGAAATATGTCTTGAAGCCCGATTTTGAAATTTTGTTTAAAAAAAAAAATACAAAAATCAAAAACTGACGAATTTTTATATGAAAAACATAAAAATATGTTTATCTTTTTTTTAAATAAACTTTTTTTAAATCGGCTTTCGTCATGCACACGGGACGGGTTTAATGAGTCTTCACCAAAATTTCTAGCCGATTTGGTCAAAGCAGTGATGAGATATCGTGGTACCCGTTTTTTGAAACTGCCAACTTCGAATAGCTATATCGATGCCAACATTTCAAAAAGCATCATGTACACACCATCCTTTTTGAGAAAAACGCATTTGAATGTTCGGGAGCGAATGACCCATAGGGTTAAAGTTCCCCTAAAAAAATCAACAACAACAACAACAGCACAGAGTAACCCAGAGGGAGCACTGGCATATAATTTATGGTTGCGTTACGTGGTACATCGTGGTACATCCCCCCTTTAGCAACACTTTTGATTGTCGTGATGGCCTATCTACAATCACTTAGCTTAGAAAATTTCACTTAGCTTAGGAATTTGAATCAATGGAAATGAAGCCGAGCTTCTACAATGGAAAAGTAATCAAATTAGAAACTGACGTATGGTTTGAAAAATTTCAAAATCTACGGTAAGTTGACGTTTCAATATCAAAGGTAAACAAACAACTGCATAGCAACGTATATCAGCCCAGCAAAATTTCTAAGTTGATTGTGGATGACGGCCGTAAGTTGCGTACTTTCCTAAGTAACTACTTTACTTAGATGTTCTAAGCTAAGTGATTGTAGATAGCCTCAGAATGAACTGACGTTTAAGCGTTACTTTTTTATCGAAGCAACCAGGTGCAATCTTTAGTTGTCAAAATTTTCCAAAAGCTCTAAATCAACAAAGGTAATTTACTGATGGCTATCGTGGATAGTGTCCCCACATCCGGTACGTCCGAAGTTTGCTGGAAAAGTTGGAAAAAGGACTTGGAACCACCGCCTTTCATCGGATGGGCCAATGCCCGCCAAAGAATTACCTGTTTCGGATGCTTCATGCTGGCAACGCTGGGCTTCTGTGGCTCGAACTGACCAGGTTCTCACTGCAGCAGATGTGGCTTCGCGTAATTAATTTCAAGTTGCAATTCCAACAGAATTCCAGTGATATTTTCAGAAAACTAAACTTTCTTCAAAGTGAAAATTTGTGCAAAATTGTTTGGGACAGTTTCCGTGGCCTTAACATTTGTGACCGAATGCTTAGTCAGAACAATTTCTCTGGCCAGTTTTTGAGGGAACGACGAAACATACCACTAGGAAAATACACTCTTTTTCCTTGTTGACAATAGCTCACCACACATTTATTTGTATAGAGCGTGGACAATCGCCAACTAGTCATAAAACCATAAAAGGACTAACTTCGTAAGATAGCGCTCATGGATCACCTGGACGTTAGGCAAACTGCCTTGGTTAGGCAAAAAGATCTTGCCTAATCCACGGGCAGCAATTTTGACTCGGCAGCATATTCATTATCCATTTGAGAGAGAAACAAAAACCCGGAAGGAAGCAAACCCCAACAGATGCTTTTGTCCCACCGCCAAATCTAAGTATTTGGGTGGTCCTGATGGACATTGCAGGCTTAGACTGGATTTTAGCTGCTTCCCAAGGTCTTTTTCCCCCAAGGTCTTTTAAATTACAGAAAATCAGAACTTGAACTGAAAGAAATACAAAATCGAAGCCTTGATGGCTGGCACTTGTCAAAACAAACAAATCTTAAATATCCTAAGTTTACTATGATGAATAATTTTCTTCATCCAACCCGTAACGCGCAAAACATAACGTCGAGAGCCGCTACCTTTCCAAAGGGTATACTCGTAACGGAGCCACAAAATTTGCTGACAACTGTTCGGACTGTTCTCTCTGGATTACTCTGTGACAACAGCATTTGAATGTTGAGCATCCATTTTCAATTCCCATTTTAATATAAAAGCAAAATAAGATGTTCTAATGATCACAAACGATGAAAAACGTTGCTTTTATTGAGACTTAATCATCCAAATTCAATAAAACATTATTTCCGTAATTTTATTTGAGAAAAACAAACATAACTTCTTTTGAAATCACCAACGTTTATATCACCCTGCTGTCATTGAGGGGGACGCTTTGTTATGATTCGTTTTTCTTCGCCGAATGTACATGGCGCTTTTTTCATGATGCTTTTTTTCGTCACGAGGTTTATGTAGTCTTTTGTTTGACAGGTTGACAGGGCTATATAAACAGGGACTGCTGATGGCAGAGATTTTGTTTATGTTACTTTATTTAAAATCATGATTAAACAGACTTTACTGAAGTAACTTTTGCTCATTTTAGGTGGAGAGGTAGCTTATTAGGAGTACTTTCAGAATATGCAATAACCCAGAAAGTGTCGAAATGTACATGATGTTACCGTCGAATTAAGCTCATATTTGGGATTTGACCACAGTAGGTACAATTTTTTTTGTATTCCAAATGTCTATATCTTCAAGAAAAGATTGAAATATGGTTCAAAAGAATCAAAATTGAATGTTTCCAGTTAAAATAAACAATAAATAAGGTTAATAAAACATCATCTAAAACTCAAAAGAAATAAAAAATTCAGAGCCTGTAGTAGATGTAAATAATGAGTTGAGTGTAAGAATAAATTTATTTTAGAAATCTTCAACAAAAATAATCTCTTCTTAAACATTATTTCGACGTTTCTTATTTAGAAATTATAAACAAACATTTTCGGAAGAAAATTCAATTTGTTTCAGTCACGAAAAGAATGCTCGACATTTCTTGACTGCGTTCCTTCCGATCTGCATACTTAGCTTAAAACTTGACTAGATTTCTTACGATTTGTTCATTTTTTAGATCAAGGAAGGAAATTATCACATCATCGCACAACTCCTCGAGAACATCATTCAATACATTGCGACAATCACGGAGAAGAACAACTTTGTCCGCCGCGGAGGTGGCCTGCAGATCCTAGCGGAAGCGTTGTCCATCATGTTCGCCGGAAGTGGTCCCCAGTACCGGGAGTCGATCGACAAGTGCTACAAGTGCCACATTGATATCGAGGAGCAGAAAAAGGTCCGCGGGAACACGAAGCAAGCGGACGGTTGGACCGCGACCAAGCAGCTGGTTCCGTCGGTGAAGGCGAACGCGAAGGTGATCAACTTTTGGTGCTTCAACCCGGGCTTCGGGATGCGGCAGCTGCTGGGACGGAACGCGCGGAGTATCATTCTGACCAGTGGAACGCTGGCACCGTTGAAGCCGCTGATCAGCGAGCTGGACATTCCGATTGCGGTCAAGCTGGAGAATCCGCACATTATCGACGGGAGTCAGGTGTGCGTGAAGATTGTCGGGCAGGGCCCGGACAAGGAGAGTCTGAACTCGAGCTACGGCAATCGGGACAATCCAAAGTACATTTCAAGTTTGGGGCGCACGATACTGTCGTTTTGTCCGATCATCCCGGGGGGATTGCTGGTGTTCTTTCCGTCGTATCCGCTGCTCAACAAGTGCCAGGAAGCGTGGCAGGAGACCGGGATCTGGGCGCAGATCAGCCGGACGAAGCCGATATTCGTGGAACCAAGGGGAAAGGACCAGTTTTTGAACACCATGACGGAGTACTACGCGAAGATCAACGATCCGGACGGGAAGGGCGCCGTCTTCATGGCCGTCTGTCGAGGAAAGGTCTCGGAAGGGTTGGATTTCGCGGACATGAACGGCCGCGCTTGCATCATCACCGGACTGCCCTTCCCACCGTTGAAAGATGCCCGCGTAATCCTCAAGAAGCGCTACCTGCAGGAGGTTCGAACGCGCGAAAACGAAATCATATCCGGCGACGAGTGGTACTCGCTGGAGGCGGCCCGCGCCGTCAACCAGGCCATCGGTCGCGTCATCCGCCACAAAAACGATTACGGTGCGATCCTGCTCTGCGACAACCGCTTCCACAACCCGCGCCAGAAGGCGCAACTCTCCTCGTGGATCCAGAAACATCTCAACACCGCCCAGCACCCAACCTTCGGTCCCATCGTCCGCGAACTGTCCCAGTTCTTCCGAAACGCCGAGAAAACCCTGCCCCAGGCGAAACTCACCCGCAGTTTGGCCCCGCTCGGCCCCGAACCCCCGACCGCCCTCGTCCCCGACTCCACCAGCCTCCTCGTGTCCGGCGAGACGAAAAAGAAGCTCGACGACATCAAGAACAACTTCATCAAGATCGAAAACTCGAACGCCGTGACGGCGTTCAAACTGTCCGACTACCAGCACGCGCACCGCTCGGACGCGACCTCCGCGTCCGGCAAGGACTTCCTCAGCCGACTCAACACCCAGGTGCGCACGATCGACTTCAACGACATGAGCTCGTCGTCGGCTGGACCGTCCTCGCAAGCGGGACTGGTCGCGATTCACAAGCGCGAGCGGTCCAACGAGTTTCCTCCGTCGACGATGGTCACGCAGCAGAAGAAGCGCAAGGTGGTGCTGATTCCGCAGGAGACGATCTCGCTGGATGATTCGCTCGAGGTTCTGGAAATCAAACCGGAACGGCAAGCGCCGGAGGATCGCGTTGAGCTGTTGAAGGTCATCAAGTCGTCGATCGTGCCGGCGCAGTACAAGCGGTTCCTGGTGGTGCTGACCGGCTACCGGAACGATCGCGACTTTGGGACCATGATGGGCGGGATGGTGGAGATATTCAATCGGCCCGAGTTGTACTATTTGCTGAAGGGTGAGATTTGATGAAATGTTTTGTTAAGGTTTGAGAGTGAGAAGTTTTTTTCTTTTCAGCAATGCGACGGTTTTTGAGCAACGAGCATGGAATTCAGTTCGACGAGCGAATCCGGACAATCTGTGGATGAAGCGGGTTCGAGCTTTGAAATCGATTGTGATATTGTTGCATTCTTATTGTTAGCACTGCCAGTGACTCTTAATGTTATTAAAGTTTTGCTTCTGTTTTGTACAAAACGATTTATTATATCTCCTGATTTTCTAAAAAAAAACGTTTTTTTTATTTAGCGGAATGAAAAAAAAAAAAAAACACAAAATTAAAGCGCAGTCGCTTCCTTTCGAAAGAATCCCGCGTTTTTTTCCAAAACATTTGCCCCCAACCACGCGTGTGCCAAACTCATGCAATCCTGATCCCGCGGCAAAATATGCGCATTCCTTGCTCGACGTCGTGACGAAAAACAAACACCACCGCGACAGCAACAGACCGGCGCCGTGGCCGATCCCTCCTTTGCACCGAATCCGAAATGTCCTCCCAAATTTGATGCTAAAGAAACATTTTTCCTTAAAAAATATGTTTCTTTCTATTTTGTTGTTTATTTTAAATTGAACACTCAAAAAGCGTAGTTCCACGTAATCAACCACAGAATTCAAAAAGGAAAAAAAAAACGTGCTCGCCGCTTGCTGTGACAGTGCAACACGTTTGTGCGCCAACCCGCAAACATCAAAGGGTGATTGAAAAAACCAAAACAATCCTCACCCACCACCAAGAAGGACTCCTCCCACACGTCGTGCAACCCCTAATCGCAGCAAGCAACACGTGGCACAAAACCACCCACTCTGCTGTAGCAGGCATGGCCTCCTACGCGGTGGAAATTTCTTCTGTCGCCGCGAATGTTACCCACTCCCCTGTCAAGCACAATAATATTTTTCCGGTAGAAATAAATAGTTTTCCCGAGCAAAGAAAGAATAAAAAAGGTGGCAACAACATTTTCCGGAACCCAACACCGGAAATGACCGGATGTGCGGCACCAGGAAAACAAAGTTATTTATAGTGCAAGTGTGTCATTTGTGGGTGTTTGACTGGAGGGGGGTAAATGCGTGGAAACAAGGAACCGAAAATGGTATGCGCTCCTGGTAGGGAAAGGATGTTGAAGGTTTTTTGATTGACAAAATCGCGTTTCCTGTTTTCGTTTTTCGCCGGCGCGAAGAAAAACAGCTGGGAGGAAATGTTGGGAAAGGCTCGAATTTTATAGGAGAACGGAACGTGCTTCCATCGAGCTCCTAATGTTGGCATACAAGCACTTTGACGTACGATTACAGCTTCTAAATGGCGTTTTGTGATCAAGCATGTTTTTGTCAAAAATTTTGCCAGATAATTGAAACTTAAACAAAGTTCTCAACCGGCTAAACCAACGTGATTTTCCTCCATTTTCGAAAGATACTGTTGTAAAAAAAAGACAACTATGCTCCATATATGATTTCTATCTTTTGAAAAAGACTTTGACTCAACTTTGACCAAGCAATATAAGCTAGTAGAACTTTTCAGCCCTTGTATCAAAAAGTATTACCTACTTTTCGATTCTGTTAGGTATTTCCAGTGAAGAAACTAAGTAGTGTTACAAAAGTGGGACCGATTTTAAAAGGGCAATTTTTCGCTGTTAGATGCCAAACTTGCTCAAGGATCTGTCCTACACGCTAATGATTTTGAAAATAAACGATTTAGTGGCCGAAATTGCCATATCCCATTTTTTTTAATTATCGAGGTTCGATAACGATAACGATGATTCTATCGTTATCGTCGGGACGATAAAATAAAATAAAAATTGAAATTACGCGCCATGATTTCAACATTTTAGTGAAAAAAGTGTTTTAAAATGCATTATACACCTTTTCAGGTGTTTTGCCATCATTAGTTTTCAAAATATCTATAAGTATTGACGAACATTTTATTTTTCTGCGATTTTTTTTTGCGGTGCTGTACATCAAAATTTTATAAAAATTCAAAACATTTTTAAAAGAGCCCAAACATGTTAGATATGATTATCAATGCAGGAACATGAATTTTAGATTGTTTTCAATTGATTGGACTTCTATTTTTTTATTTTATTTTTTTTTCAATAGGTCTTATAACATATGAACGACAAAAGATATAGGACCTTTTTAAAAAAAAAAAGAAAAAAACGCTGGACTTCGTTTCGTTTTCGTTTTACGGAGCAAGGTGGGGGACGCGGCCTCAAGTCAGTCCAAGTCCGGTTTCTTGTGGAAAAAAGGGTAGTGGCCGAACTAGTATTGCATACAAAATGAACACCACCGGAAGATATAGGGGATCGGGAGGGGGAAGGTGAAAGAAAATTAGTGTAGGTGTGAGTAGTAAGAACTTGGATGACTTGAGCAGTTACGGTAATCTTAGTTTAACACTGAATAATGAAAGTCTTAAATTTTGATTCAAAATAAAAAGGCCTGGAGGAACGTAAGTTATTAGTTAATTAAATAAGAAAACGTAACTAATCGGAGATTTATACAAAGGAAACCTAACATGTATATCAAATTTAAAGGAAATTTAAAAATATGAAATCGAAAGAAAAAAACTAACTTGTCTAGGGAATACAAATCTTGAGGCCTTTTTCTGAGCCACGTCCTGTCGCGTCCGTCAGTAGTCTTGTCCTACATTACAACTAGAAGCAGATCTGCCAATTAAATAGAACACTTCGACCAATTCAACTAATCATTTAGATCCAATTATTCATTTATGGAAAACTAACTAACTTGAATTAACAACCTTAAATTAACTGTTCATATTTTACAAGTTGAACACTCGTCGTTAAGACGACTATTTCGTGCCTTCCATTTTATTAGGACACACAAGCTTTGCAAACAGGAGCGTATCCCTATCATACCTTTTGTAAACTGTTATTTGAGTGGGAGAGATACACTCCTGTTTACAAAACCCATGCGCCCTTTTGAAATGTTAGGTTCTATTTGATCGTCAACCTCCAGTAGATCCTCGATTCGCAACAATGGTCGATACAACCATAATCCGAAAACCGTTAGTTCAAGATACCCTCAGGGCCCGAGGAAGACCACCAGAAATCCCGATGCGAGACGCGTTATCTCAACTAGACCTTGATGTTCTCTATCCGATCTATCAGTTCCTCGTAGATTCCAAAATATCCATTTAGTTTTCTTCCAGTTAGTTTTCCTTCAGTTAGTTTTCCTTCAGTTAGTATAACTCGCCTTCACACAAAGCCGTCGTTTTGGATTGCACCGGAAGCAAAGCAAGAACGCCCCAGCAGCTGGACACCGAGTTGCGGCTGAGGACACAAGCAAAGGCCAGCAGAGCCAACCAAGACCCCTACACAATCCCCCTTCCCATCCCACGCCTTGTCTTTAACATCAATCCCTTCCCTACTAACCCCGAGTAGGCCGCGGGTAATCGGCTCCCCTCCCACTAACATTTACACACAAGATCCTCTGTAATTATTAAGTCAAATGTTATTACAAAAGCCGACTCGGTCCTAACCAGGTCCCAGTACCGAAAAGGACCTAATAAAAATAATTTTATGAAAAAAAAAAAACCGTTAGTTCAACAGATTAACGAATTTTGTCCGATATCATTACATTATTGATTGATCGAGACTCTATGGAAATTTTGACTTATCAAAATGCTTTGTATTATTACTGAAATGGAAGTTTCAAATTTATGCACGTAACATATTTTTAAATAAATTTCAAAATCTATTCTATCCTACAATGCCTAGAAGAGGCCTCTGTTTCTGTTGTGAGTAAGCGCTGGTTTCAGAGTTCATTTTTCAATTTAAAAGGGGTGGGAGACGACTAATTTGCTTCATGAACTCCTACTCGGCCTTGGGACCACCTCTTAAGACACTGATGGCTCCTAGCTAGGAATTAAACCTAGACACAGCGTTGAGGCCCGCTTCGCATGGCAAAAATGTTGGCTGGGGGGGAAGTGATATTATCACGAAATTTTATTTTAAAGCCAACATTGCTAACGGCGTCGAGGTCCTTACTCATGCCCAAGGAAAAAGAAAAAAACGCTAAACTTCTATTTTTATGGAAATTTTTAAGTTTTTTGAAAAAAAATTTAAGGCTTGATTTTTTGGACGAATTTTGAAGGAGGTGGGAACTAAAATTGGAAAAATATTTGCAACGGCCTAAGTTTCAAAGAAAAAAAAAACTTCAGAAAATCACAAAATAACGTATTTTCTTGAAAATACAAAAAAAAATAATTCGCAATATGTACGATTCCAAATTTCACTGAATTAAAGTATTATATTTTTTTTAATTAAAATACTTTAAAACAGTGAAATTTGGAATATTATAAATTGAAAAAAAAAATCACAGAAAACAGTATTTTTTTAAGTACCTGCTCAAAATTACATAATTTGCAATATGGGTATCAAACGAAGCGAAATTTAGTATGCTTTTTCACTCATCTATTTTTAAAATCTAGCATATATTTTTACTGTTTTAGATTTTTTTGAATGAAATACTTAAACATTCACGAAATACGAACGAAGAGAAATTTTGTATGCTTTTTCTCTTTTTACTTTTTTATAGTTTAATGTAGTCCAGACTCAATTAGCCGAAGGCCTCAGAAAAAAATCATTTCGAATAAATTTGCATGCATTTTTACTGTTTAAAGTGTTTTTAAAATGAAGTACTAAATTTTTTACAGAATACGTATCTTTTTGAAAGTACTCAAATTTTCATGAGTACGCATAAGCTTTAAAAAATATTTGCAACGGCCTTAATTCAGATCTACATTACCTCCTTTCCCTGATATCCAACCGGAGGTCGCGTACGTGTACTTTGTACACAGTTTGTAAGGGCACTTGTAAGAAAGGCGATAACACGAGACTTCCCGAAGGATGTACAGTGTTAACTAACAGGATATCGTTTCAATAAAATTACAACTACAATAAATGTTTTTCTTACCTTTACATCAAATTCGAGTTCTGCGATTTCATTTTAGTCACATTTGAATGGTTATAAATGGCCTATAAAATAAAAAAAGGGCTTTTCAATATTTCATCACCGCCATTTTGGCCACCATCTTGGATTTGAAAATTCTTAATCATTTTAGAATAGTTTAAAGGTTATACTAAAGCCCAACAATCAAAAATAAGACAACAAAAAAAAATTTCTTTCGTGGTTCGATTATCCGAAATGAAATTTTGCCAAAGAATTCGGATAATCGAGTTTGGACTGTACTTCATTTAAAAACAATAAAACAGTAAAAATGCATGCAAAATTTCACTTCGTTTGATACCCACATTACAAATTATAAAAATTTGAGCATTAAAAAAATGCGGTATTTTGTGAACATGTTAGTAAATATTTCATTCAAAAAAAAAAAAAAAAAAAAAAGAAAAAAACAAAAACTATTAAACAGTGAAAATGCATACCAAATTTTTCTTCGTTTGATACCCATAGAGCTAATTATGAAAACTTGTGTGTTTTCGAAAATATATGGTATCTTGTGATTTTTTTTTTTAGTATTTTTGCATTGAAACTTACTACATTATCAAAAAAGAATGCATTAAAATTTTAACATTTAAAAAGGGCGCATAACAATTTTGACAGCTGCAACTATTTTGCAATTTCCCAGGCAATAGGCAACTATTTTACAAAACCCACAGTGTTAAATGGTAGCTTGGAAGGTCAGCTATTGTTTCCCAATTCGAATTTTTAGAAAAAGTTACCTGAATCTTGAGAAATAGCAAAATAGTTCAAGCTGTCAAAATGCTTATCCGCCCTTTTCTGGTGTTGCTCCAGATATTAATGGATTAAGTCAATTTGAGAAAGATTTAAAAAATGAGTTATCGTTCGTTAATCGGCGATAATATTATCGCCGATAAAATTATCGAAATAATTCGATCGATTACCAACCTTGGTTGCAACCGGACCTAACGAGTACGTGAGAACAAGTTCCTGATTTCAACGGATATTTCTTTTCTTTGTTCTAACAGCAGGTAGAAATAATGCAAACTTTCTGTTTCCTCATTTTTATATTGTTAATAAATTTACATTTAAACAAATACAATTAAGTTATACAGCATTATTTACCTCCTTAAATCCATCGTTTCTCCCCAACCCCCCCTTCTTTTTTTTTTCTTGGGTGCCTTTTATTTGTATCTACCAGAATCGGAAAACGTGCCCTCCAGAAAAAAAAATTATGGAGGGAGGGGAAGAAACTAATAGCACTAAATACTCATTCTCGCTGCTGCTGCTATCATTAGTAATCAATTTGATTGATTTCGGGTCCTTACAGCTTACGCACTACATTTGCATCTCTCTCTTTTTTCTTTTTTCAATGTAGATGTGTGTGTGGGTGTGTTTGTGTTTTGTGTTGTTTGCTAATTTTAATTTTACTATTTTTACGCTCGCGCGCTCTCTTTCTCACGTTCGCTCGCTATCGCTCTCTCGCTTGCTACCTTACTAATTCATTTGCCCTAGTCTACTGTGGTTTTTCTTCTTCTTCGCCTTTTTTTTGCTCAGTGGCTGTTGTTTTTTTTTGTTTTTAAGGGGGGTGTCAAATTGCAAAGTTTTTTTTCCGTGTTTTCTTCCCATTTTCCACTTTTTTGTTTTATTTACGCGGTTTGTATGTATAATTTTACCTTTTCAATAAAAGAGACATTTCACTAAACACTAAATACTTGTTTTATCTCATTTGCTCAGAGTTTTGTTGGTTGGTTTGTTTTAAATTAATTTACTTTTAAATTTGTATATTTTTTATTTTTCTCACATCCATTATTATAACTAGAAGTTGTTTGTTTTGTTTTTGTTTAAATGTAGGGTTTTCTTTCCTGCTTCTCTGCGGTCAGACGATCCTCTTACTTGCTTCCATATATATATAATTATATAAATTGTAATATTTTGGATTCATTTGCCTTTCCTTTTTTCCGTGATTTCCCCCTCTAATCTACTTCCGTCCTATTTTTTTTTCTCTCAGTGTATGATTTTTGTGTTGCTGTTTTGATGAAAGTTGCACGTGTGAAGGAAAGTAAGAACAACATTAGATGAGTGTGTTTATTTGCTACCGTGTACTTATGTGGCTTTGTGTGTGTGCAGAAATCATGTGCAAACCTGTTTACACACTCTCTCTCGAAAAAACACGATCAAACAAGTCACCATCAATCAATGTTTATCATCGGCTTTTGCTTTGTTAAAGGGTAGTTGTAAACAACGAACGTGAAGAGACCATCAAGAGTTGTTGTTAAAAATTGCAGTGTGCTTGTGTGAATTTGTGTGCACGTGAAAATTACCGTGGGATTTTTTTTTCGTGGCGGGGGTGGGGACGCGTGGTTCATCATGGCCGCGTGACGACGACGCTTTAGATCTTTTGGCGCTTGACCGGCGTCGGCACGGTTTCGTACTCGTCGCTGTCGTACTCGACCTGGTCGTCCTCCTCGTACACTTCCCCGCCCGCGTACGAGCTGTACTGGTGCTGGTAGGACGCTGGAGAAGAAGAAAGATAAGACGAGAAACGGAGTTTTATTTAGAGAATAAAATTTAAATAAACACAAACAAAAATAATCATAAAAATATTTGTAGTAGTTTTTCAAAAATGCTTTGAACAGCAACAAAAAATTATATACCAAATCTACCCGGTAACAACAGAGCTCGGGTGGCATATCGTCGAAAAATTCGCACTTAAAATGTGGAGTTTCTTTTTAAGTCCAAAAATCATTTTTTGGCTTTCTGTGTTTTGTTGAAACCGGCAAAACTATTCAAAAACACCAAGAAGCCAGGAATGTTCCAAAAAATTAGATTTGAACTTAACAACCCAAAAACTACAAACTTGTAAAACATTTTTTTATGGCCCCTACGAAGTTTATTCAAACTGTCCTACACACTCACATGGCATTGTAGCTTATGAGGCACGTCGACGGGTGCCCAAAACATCAGTCGAAGTTTGTATTTAATTCGTAAAATTGTAGAATTTGAGATTTTTTCAATTCAGAGTTTTATTTTTGAAAGTCAAATAATTCTGTTAAAAAATAAGTGTTTTTAAAATTGGATGTTTTAGATTATTATAATTCAAACTTCGCGATTGATGAATTCTGGAGTTTATAGATTTAGTTATTCGATGATTCAAAATTAATGAGTAAAAAAAATAAGAATTGAAGAATTTAATTTAGTAATTGAAAATATAAGAATTTATTTTTTTTAATAAAAAAAAAACAATTTAAGAATTGTGAAATCCTAGAGTCAAGGAGCTATTAGACTATGACAAACAAACTAGTTGTCAGTTTGGCTTTATTTATTTGCCTGCATTTGTTTGAAAGAAACGTCACCCTGCATACATTTGGTTTTGTTTGCGAGTTTGTTTGTTTGCCATAGTCTAATAACTTCTTCAGGGTTTATTCATAAACCACTCAAGTATAGCGCGCTCACAGTCGGGATTCTACTAAATGAATCACAAAATAAAAGAAAAGGTATTTGGGGATTCACAAATTTATGGAAATTAAATAATAACGCTAATAACGAATTAAAATTTAAGAAATTATATATTTAAGAATAATTAAATGCCACGAATAAAAAAAATGAGGTATTGAGGAATATTTTTCGGGATTCAAGAATTAAAGAACCCAAGCATTTATTGGGAATTTAAAACCAAGGAATTGAGCAAAATTAGGGAATTTAAGAATTCAGGCATTGAGCAATTTATACTTGAAGAATTTAAAATCAAGAATAATTTTAGTAGACAAAGTTTGAGGAATCTGAAAGAATTTCAAAAAGTTTTAAATTTTGGAACTCCAAAATCTCAGAAATTTTAAATTTCAGAGTTTTCAAAATACTCTGAAATTCAAAATTTCTCAATTTCTAGAGTACTCAATTTTAAATAATTTAGAAAGTATTTTACAGTGTAAATATTTCAGAATTTGAAAAAAATAATGATTTTTAGAGATAATAAAATTTTAGCATTTTTCAAGGAACCATCCATACACCACGTGGAACTTTTTTTTGCCCCTCCCCCCCAGTCCCCTTCGTGGAAAATCGCTAAAAAAATTTTTTTTTGGCATGGACAATCGCAACACTGTACTTGGTTTATGGATGGCCTTTAAAAAATATGTAATACATATTTATTAATTTTGAATTTTGGAATTTAATTTTTCGTTATTGTTTTAAAGAAATTTATTGATTCATTTTATTTGAATTGAAAAATGAGAAAATTATTAACAGAAGAAAAATTAAATTTAAAATTGATGCGATTTTGAAAGTTCTAGAATCATTTAAGTAATTTAAAATTTCAGAATTTTGGAATTTAAGATTTTGAGAAAATAGAATTCTAGAATTGTAAATGCTTTAAATTAACAATTTAAGAATTTCAGAGTATGAATAGTTTTTATTTTTTTTAGCTAGGAATTTAACTACGTATTTTAGAATTTGATTTTCTGCATTGATTTTATTTTATGTTTTAAGAAACATTTTATTTAAGAGATTTTTCATCAACACCTTAAAAATATTTTAAAAAAAATCGCGATTTTTTTAATTTTCATTTTAGAATTTGACTCTGCTTAATATTTAAGCGCAAGAAGAATTACAAAAAAATCTGAATTAAAAAAAAATACTCGGCGAATTTGTGAAATTTTGAATTTCAGAGTTTTTTTTCGATTAATATTTATGTACGATAACAATTTAGGAATTTAAAAATCTCGAAAATCCTTTTTTTTATTTTTGGAATCTGAAAAATGTAAAAAAATAGAATTTCATTGATAAAAAAAAGAATTCTGAAGTTTTCTTTAAAGGTTTTAAAAACCATTAGATTTTTGCTTTTTTGGGTATTTTTGAAATCTCCTTAAATATGAGTGTTATTAAAAATACAAAAAAGTAAAAATGTGGAGTTTTTTCTAAAGGTCCAAGTAACCAAATTTTCAGTTTTTGCTTTTTGGGTGTTTTTTAATCCCCATGACTCAGGGCGGTTTCACGCCCAAAAAGTAAAAACTAGGAATTTGTTTTATTGGCCCTTTAAAAAAAAAAAAAACTCCAGAAATAATAATTTGGTTTATTGGACCTTAACAAATAAAACTCTTAACATTTTTTTTTCAATTTGTAATTCAAGTATTTAAGGGGTTACATACATGTAAATCGTCAAAAATGTCAGAGGTTGGTATGAGCACACATTTAAACTTTTTTTAAATCTTTTTGCAGGACATTAAAGTATACATTTTCATCTATTAACAACATAAATATAAACACATTTGGGTGTACCATTGCCGAGATATAGCTATTTTAAGTTAGCAGTTTCAAAAAAACGGTGCCACGATATCTCAACACTGCTTTGACCAAATTAGCCTAAAATTTTGGTGAAGACTCGTTAAACCAGTCATGTGTGCATGACGAAGGCCGATTTTCAAAAACTCAATTAAAAAAAAGATAAAAAAAATTTTTTTTCATATAAAAAATTGTCAGTTTTTGATTTTTTTATTTTATTTTATTAACCTATTTGGTCCATCCCATCTCGAGATATCGTGGACCCGTAAATCAACTCAGTGTTTAGAGAAAAACGTTCACGAATTTTGACAGTTCGCTTTGCGCATGACAAAATAGTGAACTTAAATCGTCTCTTACTCAGTTCAGTCACGAAATATCTTCATGAACTTTTCAGGAGTGATTGAAAATCATCTTTTTAGTGAATTTAGTGAACTTACATTACAGATATGAAATTTTGTGATTTTCTACATGTATGTAACCTCTTAAGATCATGTTAGTATTTGGAGGTATTCAATAGAATCACATTTTGATATTTTTAAATGATTTAAATATTTTAGAATCTTATAATTTCAGACTTTTTGCTAAAATATCAGCGACGATAGAATCTTTATCAAAAGATTTTCTCTTGTCATTGAAAGAAAAATTATCTCTCCTCTCTCAAGCACAAAACACTTTTTGTTTGGGAGAGATCTTGTTTATCGCGTGAAAAAAAAAAATCAATTTTGAGATTGTCAGTTACAATTTTTCGAAGATATTACAATCGAGAAAGCTCGATACTCACCATCATGATTACTCGAACCGTAGCTCACGTTCACGCCGCTATTGTTGGCACTCTGGTTCTGGTGCTGCTGCTGGTGCTGTTGCGATCCGGGCGAACCCGGCGCCGACAGCAACAGCTCATCGTTGATCGGTGAACCCTCGCGCGAGTTGTCCATGTAGCTGGGCGAAACCGGCGCCGACCGGGGCATCCCAAAGGGCGTCCGGAAGCACTGCGAACCCCGCTGGCGTCGCTTCCGGTAGCTCTGGTCGATCAGCTTCAGCTCGCTGGACGGATCTATCCGCCAGAAGCTGCCCTTGCCCGGCTCGTCCTGGGACCGCGGCACCTTGATAAAGTATCTGGTTTGGGGGGGAACGTGAGGGTTAGGATTGCTCTAGAAGTGGAAGCAATGACGTTCCCGAACTCACCGGTTCAAGCTGAGATTGTGGCGGATCGAGTTCTGCCAGCCCTTGTTGGCACCGGTCCGGTAGTAGGGATAGTTCTTCGATATGAACGAGTAGATGCCGGACAGCGTGAGTTGCTTTTCCGGCGAGGCCGAGATGGCTTGCACGATCAGCTGGGCGTAGCTGTACGGCGGTTTGTCACCGTCAGCGCCGCCGGCCGTCGACTGAGATGCGGGTGCTTGGAATTCCTGCTGCAAATGCCAAAAAAGAATATGGTCAATAGCTGAACTCTACCAAGATGAAACCTCTCTGCTACTTACGGAGTAGTTATTGTTGTTGCTACTATGACTATTGTGACTATACTGCGGGAACTCGTGGGTGGCGTTCTGCCGGGGACTCGTCGGACAGCTGTTGGCCGCACTGATGGTCCCCGTCGGCGACGGATACCCGCTACCGCCCACGTGCACATCCCGCAGGGCACCCGGATGGTGACCCCGGATTTCCACGGCCAAATTCGGATTGCCGCCGGACGTCGCCTGTTCCGGGATGGAGATCTTGAGCGGCGAGTAGACCACATTCGGCGACGGAGGTGACTTTTGACCGCCGCCTCCTCCTCCTCCTCCACCTGCGGAGCTGAGATTGCCTCCGGCTGCGGCGATGGCCGCTGCTGCTGCCGCCGCGCTGCCCACCGTGCCGGTGCCCACCTTGATGGGCGTGTGCTGGTTCAGGTCGATCGAGATGCCACCGTTGTTGGCCTGGTCGATCAGGTTCTCGAACTGGATCTTGATATTTGTACTGGGAAAGCGGATGCTACAGCTGGAATGAAGAGAGGGAGTGGAATTGATTAAAAAGAGTCCTTTTCATAGCAGCGCAGCTTTGAAGGCACGTCGAACGTTGTATAGCTTGGCAGTGTTTCCAGATTATCAACATGTTTATTTTATTTCCATCGCAATATATTTTGATAAATATAGATTTCATTAAATATCTTGTAATTCCCACATTCAATAAATTCGTCTTATATCAATAACAAACAAAAGTGTTGCCAGATTTCAAAAAATCACAATTTAAAAAAGGTTTTATAAATAATTTCTAAAAAGTAAAGCTTTGTGCCAGGAATGCCACCATTCTTGAGTTCAAGACTCATAGGAATATGTATTTGCAATACTATCCAAAGTTGTATAGATAGATGATTTTAGTATTTGTAGTCCAAGGTTGTTAACGATAAAATTATCGAAGCTCAATAACGATAATTCTATCGTTATTGTCATTTCGATAACTCTATAGCCAATAATGGACGATAACTTATTTTCAAAATCATTCTTAAATCGTCTTAATTCCGCAATCTCCCGTTATATATTCAATCCTTTCACTAAAAATATATTTTTTTGAAAATGTTTCGAGGTATAAATCTAGATTTTTTTTTTTGAAAAAGTCCTATAAGCTATTGTATTTTAAATGTTCTTCATCTTTTAACCTTAAAAAAAACAAACTTTAGAAATACTCAAAATTGTTCACAAAATACCGTATTTTTCGAAAGTACTCAAATTTTTGGTAATTTGCAATATGGGTATCAAGCAAACGAAGGGAAATTTTGTATGCGTTTTCAATTTTTAAATTTTTTTTTTGTTGAAAACTAAAATTTTCACAAAATACCGTATTTTTTTTTAAAATACTCATATTTTCAAGATTTGCTCAATGGGTATCAAACGAAGCAAAATTTTGTATGCTTTTTACTTTTTTTTTTATAATATTTTTTGAAATACTGAAATTCTCACAAAATGCCGCATTTTTCTAAAATACTCAAATTTTGTGAAAATTATAGTTTTAAACCAAAAAAAAAAACTCCAATAAAGTGAAAACGCATACCAAATTTCACTCCGTTTGATGACAATTCAGCAAATTTTGAAAAGTTGAGTATTTTCGAAAAAATACTGTATTTTGTGAAAATTTCAGTATTTTTCTAAAAAAACTATAAAAAAGTGAAAAAGCATAGAACATTTCACTTCGTTTGATACCCATATTGCAAATTCTGAAAATTTGAGTATTTTCGAAAAAAATACGGTATTTTGTGAACGATTTTGAGTATTTTTACTTTATAACTTACTACATTTATAAAAAAATATTCTTAGTGAAAGCATTGAATATATCATTGAATATGGTTGAATTAAAACGATTTTAGAAAGATTTAAAAAATGAGTAATCGTTCCTCGAATCGTCCATTATCGGCAATAACATCAAAGAATCCAATATTTTGAAAATGTTTTTTTTTATTATATTTTAGAACCCAACAATTTCTAAATTTTCGCTTAATATTAGCAATAAGACTATTTTTCAAATCTTTAAAACACGATTTTTTTATTGTTTTAGAATCCAACAAATTTAAAAATTAAATTAAGGTTTTAATAGATTTTAAGATTCTAAAAAATCTGGAGTTTCCTTTGAAATTTCCTAGTTTAGAGTTATGAAAAATTAGTTTTTTTTCTAAATTTGCCAAAACGGTTAAAAAACGGTTGTATCAGTTTTTCAACAACGATGTTTTAAATATTATTGATTTAAGGATACATATTTATTTTCTGTTAATATTTATTCGACAAGAGGAAATTTTGTGTGCACTTCTAGTCCAGTGCCCGCTGAAACATTTTTTTAAATTCTGAAAATAAAAAAAAACTAATTTTCAGGATTTTAGATTCTTTAATCCTTTTCGCTAATATTTCAGTAAAAATTCAGAAATTGACAGATTTTAAAACATTGAAATTCTAATTGTCATTTGAATTCGAAATTTTTTAATTTTGAATTCAAAAATGTAACATTTCTTAAAACTGAAAACCAAAAAATTCTTAAAAAGTAAAATTTTTAGTCCAAAATTATTTTTTTTCATTCCAAAACATAGGAGTTTGAAATTGCTCAGATCCCTGGCCATTTTTTTTTAATTTCAGATTTCTAAAATTACTCTAATCTCAAATTTCAAGAATTCTAACATACCGTTATCAAGGGGGAAATTGGGTCTAGGGGTGAGATTGGATCATACAAAAATGCCGAAATTTGTATGACCCAATCTAATTAAAAAAAAATATTTGGGACCATCCATCACCCCCCCCCCCCCTCGTGGACAATTCTTCATACAAAAAAAAACTTTTTTGTCTAGATCGTGGAAGATCGCCGTACCCCCCCCCCCCCCCCTATAGTGTCCACGTGGTTTATGGATGGTCCCTTTCGAAATAAAAACAAAACATAAATTCAAATTCGATATATTTTTTCAAATTCTAATTTGATTATTGAAAAAAATATTTCCAATTTCAATTTTTGTTTTGTTTTTATTTCGAATATTTTTTTATGATGTTAGAATTTTAGAAATTAGCAATTAGGGAATTTTTTTAAATCTAAAATTAAAAAAGTGAGACCAAGGATCTGATCAATTTCGAAAATTAAAAATAAATGGATGGTTTTAAGCTTAAAGAAATCTTACATTTTTGAATTAAAAATTAAAAAATATGAATTCAAATGATTTTTTGATTATCAATATTTTAATATTTTAGAATCTGACCATGCCAGAATGTTTACTTAAATATTAGTAATCAGGATTAAGGAATCGAAAATCTTGAAAATTAGTTTTCTTTTTTTAAGAAATTACTACCCGTTTTGCTCTAACTTTTCAAACGACGATGTCTAAGAAAGTATCGATTTAAGATTTTTTTTTTTCTGTAAGTATTCTGATGTGTGAAAATTTTGGATGCAGTACCCGCTGGTCGATAGCGAAATTATGGAAAAGTATAATTTGTATTTGAATTGGATTTTGCCGATAAAGTTATCGCCATCCACAAATTACGTAGCTGGTCCATATGTCAGTTTTATGCAAAAATATACAAAATCAAGTTTTTGGGAAATTGCGAGTAACCGAAACCGGTGGCCATAGGGGAAAAAAATTCTGAATTCAACACGAGGCAATCTGCTATTGCTTTCAGTCGGCCGAAACATACCAAATCGGTTACAATCTCGAACTAAGGCAGTTGAAAATATTTATAAGACTTTGGCATTTTATGCGATATTTTTTTAAAATCACAATTCTTCGTGTCTCACAAAAAAAAATCAGCAGGGTTGCCAGATATTTAATATTTACGAATACCTAATAAATAATTTAAAATGTTTGACGGTTCTTGAACTTATTCCTGTCTTTCCATCCCTTTTCTCAAATTGAAAAAAAAAAAAACAGTTCGAAGTTGAACTTGAAATACGATTGTTGCTCGAAATACGTTTCCCCAACACGGACGTCAGAATCGAGGTACCCCCCAATAAGGCGACTCTAAAGTGAAGTGTTTTTTTTTTGTTCAAATTTCTGAAGCAGATACCAGGTAAGTACAACGCACGGGTCCCCCACAGACCGTTATTATAAATAAAAAATTTCCACCCAAACCAATTATTGGACATGGTTCCTGGGACCATTCTGCACCTCTGGGCCGAGTTTCAAAATATTTGCCGGCAGAAATTTCGAATACGGTCAGTTTTAGTGTTTCGAGTAGAAATTAAGGGGAAATCACATGTAAAATGCGTAGGAAAAGATCAAAGTTTCAATGTTTTAACTCGAAAACATTACTGGTCATGGTTTTAAATTGTATTAACATGTAGCAGAATGATATAAAAACGATTTACAGCACTGACTTAGCCGGCTTAAGCCGAAGTTAAGTGACTTAAGTATATTATTTACAAGTTTATACCTTAATATAAAAAAAAACTCCTACATCAAGGAATTTAAAGTTAAGGAAAACTAGATAGCACAAAAATAACTTAAAATGGGGTGACTTTGAGCCAAGGGGTGAATTTGAGCCAAGGGGTGACATTGTACCAAATTTTACGATTTTATAATAGCCAGATAGCTTAACACCAAGCTCGATAAGCTTGAATTGCAAAGTATAATCGTTGCAAATATTGTTTTTAGATTATGTCCTCTGCCATAAAAAGTTCAATAAGTACGAAACACTAAAAAAATAGATAAAATAGATAAAGCTTTAGTTTCATAAGCCTTACCGTTAGACCCCGACAAGAGTTTTAGGACACAAGTCACATTGAAAACTTACATCGCCTGTACATACTTGACTATATCGGGTTCGGTGTTGGAGTGTTAAACGTGGTTGCCTCTCACCCTAGTTTGGCTGGTAATGTTGTAGAGCGAACAATTTGATTTGATTTGATATTTAACTGTACTATTTTGATGTTTTCAAAAGATATGTCAAGCTTGTTAAAAGATTGATTGTGTTTCCACATTGGCCAGAAGTAGGATTTGTTTTGATGAATACATTATTAGTGAACGTTCTTGATGATCAATAATATGTTTTATTGAATCCTAACTATGAGTGTATCAACATTATTTTATTCAATTATGAAAAGTTATTTTATTTTATTTTTTTTTTAATTTTATGACGATAACTGCAATGTTGAAAAATAATTGGTTGGTTTGAAATATTAATCCTGTGGGAAGTTGTGCCATTCAACTTTTGCTAAGTATAATCATTACTCAGGACAACAAAAATATATGAGCTAAATGATAGCTGGAGTTGTCTCCGGATTTCATTCGTAAGTTTGAAATTTGTAAACGATTTAAAACAATAAAGAACAAGTTTATTCTAATTGCTATGTCACAAACTTGCCACGTCAAAAAATTTGTTTCCCTAATATTTTGATTGTTTTATTTGATTTCAGAAGGAATTGATTCAGAACTGAAAAATGTGAGCATAATTTTCAAATTTGGAGGATTCCAGGAGTTTTTGAATTTATTTTAATTAATTAAATTTTAAATCAACAGGCTTTATTCAAACAGAATAAGCAGATTTGCGTAGCAATATCATCAAATTGCTTTGTGGGAACATAAATAGACCAAATTAATCCGTCTACAAATAAATAAATTAACATAAAATTCAAGCTTATCAAAGCAATCTTAAAGCATTTATTGGTACAATGTCACCCCTTGGCTCAAAGTCACCCCATTTTAAGTTATTTTTGTGCTATCTAGTTTTCCTTAACTTTAAATTCCTTGATGTAGGAGTTTTTTTTTTAATATTAAGGTATAAACTTGTAAATAATATACTTAAGTCACTTAACTTCGGCTTAATCCGGCTAAGTCAGTGCTGTAAATCGTTTTTATATCATTCTGCTACATGTTAATACAATTTAAAACCATGACCAGTAATGTTTTCGAGTTAAAACATTGAAACTTTGATCTTTTCCTACGCATTTTACATGTGATTTCCCCTTAATTTCTACTCGAAACACTAAAACTGACCGTATTCGAAATTTCTGCCGGCAAATATTTTGAAACTCGGCCCAGAGGTGCAGAATGGTCCCAGGAACCATGTCCAATAATTGGTTTGGGTGGAAATTTTTTATTTATAATAACGGTCTGTGGGGGACCCGTGACAACGTTCTGTCAAAGCTGTCACTGTCAATTCTGTCAAATTAAAAATAAACCCCGAGCAACGAAATCATCCCTGTTCGCGATGGTTTCCTTCTCAGCCCATAGAATACTTACACCTTTGGCAACTTGTACGGCTCGGCGCACT
Organism: Culex pipiens pallens; assembly: GCF_016801865.2. Lineage (NCBI taxonomy): Eukaryota > Metazoa > Arthropoda > Insecta > Diptera > Culicidae > Culex > Culex pipiens. Next base: position 6,509,562 of record NC_068937.1, read on the forward strand.
TCCGGTGGAACACGTTGTCGATGAAGACGCCGTTCTTGCTCAGACAGAACAGATTAAAGTCGTCGTTCATGTCGTGCTGGATGATAAAGTGCTTCCGCGACACGAAGCTGTTCTTGCCGACGTGAAAGTCCACCTGCGACTTGGACGAGTTCCGGCCGACCTCGATGATGTCCTCGCTGATGAGCAGCATGTTGTCCTTGCTGATGAGCCGGCCGATAAAGTTGTGAAAGTTGGCCGTGTTGGCAGCGGCTGAGGCTGCGGCGGAGGACGCCGTTACGACCGCCGGGGCACCCATCTTGCCGCCGCCGCCGTTGCTCAGCTGCTGTTTGGTCGTCGTCGTCGTCGAGGCAGGTGGGAGGGGCGGCGAAGGGGACGAAACCGGGGATGACCTCTGCGAGGATAACCGCTGGTTCTGCTGCTGGCCATTCTTGTTGGACAGGTTCTGCTGCTGCTGCTGGTACAGGGCGGCGATAATACTTTGCTCTTGCTGCTCGATCGAGTCCTGTTCGACGGAACTGACCACGTCGGACACTCCTGACTTGATGACCACCTTCACGTCCTCGGACATCATCTCGGAAGTTCCGTTGTTGCTCTTTTTGCTGCTGCTTCCACCACTGCTAGACACATAATCACTTCCGGCATTCAGCGTGCCATTGTTCTCTCCACCAGCCTTGTACTTCAAGGACGAGCTGCTGGAACCGGTCGTGCTTCCGACGGTCGCCGACTGGTGCTCCGGCTTGTGGATTCCGACGACGATCTCCTTGGCGGTGGCGATGGGCTGTGGCATATGAAACTTGGTGGTGGTCGTCGTCGTTCCGCTGGACATAACTGGCCGAAGCTTTGAGTTTTTGGGATAAAATGTCTGGATTTAGCTTGAGATTTAATTTCCACCTAATCTGCCCGTTTGCATGTTCTGAAAAAGAGACAAGACGAGAAAAAAAAACACTAAATTAATCAACAATTCGATAGCGGTGTGCTCTCTTATACTAACTGACATTTTGGTAGTTGCGAGAAAATCGATTTTTAAACTTTGAATTACTGTTTCTGGAAAACTATTCGACAAACAATTGTTCTAACAATTTTAAAGTATGCACCTGACATTACTTAAAGACATTGTGAAATATAAAAACTTTTGAAATGCTAGAAAAATTTTGGCAGAGAAAATACGAAAAAAAATCATGCTTGCAATTGGCACAAGTGTGTTTTGGGAGGTAATTTGTATGAGTTAGCACAAACGTGCACAGGGCTTTGGTACAAAAGCGTGCAAAGTAATTTTATTGTTAAAATAGTTCAAATTAGTTGTTTCAATGTTATTTTTTCACGAGTTGGTTAATTTAAGCGTAAGAAAAACATTTTATATCAAAACTTTTTTCAAACACTTATTTTAGTTTGAATTTGGTAGGAAAATTAACCTTTTGAAAAAATTAGCATTTAAATCAAAATTTTTGTATAAAAAAATTAGTGAAATTATATTTTTTATGAATATAATTGTAAAACCATCCATAATACATCAACTATGACGAATACTAGGTTGATGTATTCCTAAAAACATAAGAAAATGATGTTGTAAAAACTTTTAGCTAGTTTATTTTATTTCAATTATATCATACGACCATTCAAAAACGAATGGTATCCAAGGCACAAACCGTTATTTAGATTTATGGTGAATTGCAGTTGGAACAAGTGTGTCTCATGCAATGGAATCGATGAATGTATTGAATAGAACAAATGTGCCCTAAATAAATTAAAAAAGTAATATTTTAAAGTATGGACGACCCATACAGTTGTGCCAAGTGTGCACATCAACTATGGGAGATGTTGTTACGTAGTTTTTTGCATGGACGACCCCTGCAGTTGAGCTAGGAGTGCACAACGACTTGAAGAATGTTAAAATTTGACTTTTAGGTTGGGCTAAGTGGGTAATGGGTTGAAATTTTTTTTTGTTACGTCGTTTTTTTTTTTGCATGGACGACCCCTACAGTTGAGCTAGGAGTGCACAACGACTTGAAGAATGTTAAAATTTGACTTTTAGGTTGGGCTAAGTGGGTAATGGGTTGAAAATTTTTTTTGTTACGTCGTTTTTTTTTTTGCATGGACGACCCCTACAGTTGAGCTAGGAGTGCACAACGACTTGAAGAATGTTAAAATTTGACTTTTAGGTTGGGCTAAGTGGGTAATGGGTTGAAAATTTTTTTTGTTACGTCGTTTTTTTTTTTGCATGGACGACCCCTACAGTTGAGCTAGGAGTGCACAACGACTTGAAGAATGTTAAAATTTGACTTTTAGGTTGGGCTAAGTGGGTAATAGGTTGGGGAAAATTGTTGTTACGTCATTTTTTTTGCATGGACGACCCCTGCAGTTGAGCTAGGAGTGCACAACGACTTGAAGAATGTTAAAATTTGACTTTTAGGTTGGGCTAAGTGGGTAATGGGTTGACATATTTTTTTGTTACGTCGTTTTTTTTTTGCATGGACGACCCCTACAGTTGAGCTAGGAGTGCACAACGACTTGAAGAATGTTAAAATTTGACTTTTAGGTTGGGCTAAGTGGGTAATAGGTTGGGGAAAATTGTTGTTACGTCATTTTTTTTGCATGGACGACCCCTGCAGTTGAGCTAGGAGTGCACAACGACTTGAAGAATGTTAAAATTTGACTTTTAGGTTGGGCTAAGTGGGTAATAGGTTGGGGAAAATTGTTGTTACGTCATTTTTTTTGCATGGACGACCCCTGCAGTTGAGCTAGGAGTGCACAACGACTTGAAGAATGTTAAAATTTGACTTTTAGGTTGGGCTAAGTGGGTAATGGGTTGAAAATTTTTTTTGTTACGTCGTTTTTTTTTTTGCATGGACGACCCCTACAGTTGAGCTAGGAGTGCACAACGACATGAAGAATGTTAAAATTTGACTTTTAGGTTGGGCTAAGTGGGTAATAGGTTGGGGAAAATTGTTGTTACGTCATTTTTTTTGCATGGACGACCCCTGCAGTTGAGCTAGGAGTGCACAACGACTTGAAGAATGTTAAAATTTGACTTTTAGGTTGGGCTAAGTGGGTAATGGGTTGAAAATTTTTTTTGTTACGTCGTTTTTTTTTTTGCATGGACGACCCCTACAGTTGAGCTAGGAGTGCACAACGACTTGAAGAATGTTAAAATTTGACTTTTAGGTTGGGCTAAGTGGGTAATAGGTTGGGGAAAATTGTTGTTACGTCATTTTTTTTGCATGGACGACCCCTGCAGTTGAGCTAGGAGTGCACAACGACTTGAAGAATGTTAAAATTTGACTTTTAGGTTGGGCTAAGTGGGTAATAGGTTGGGGAAAATTGTTGTTACGTCATTTTTTTTGCATGGACGACCCCTGCAGTTGAGCTAGGAGTGCACAACGACTTGAAGAATGTTAAAATTTGACTTTTAGGTTGGGCTAAGTGGGTAATGGGTTGAAAATTTTTTTTGTTACGTCGTTTTTTTTTTTGCATGGACGACCCCTACAGTTGAGCTAGGAGTGCACAACGACATGAAGAATGTTAAAATTTGACTTTTAGGTTGGGCTAAGTGGGTAATAGGTTGGGGAAAATTGTTGTTACGTCATTTTTTTTGCATGGACGACCCCTGCAGTTGAGCTAGGAGTGCACAACGACTTGAAGAATGTTAAAATTTGACTTTTAGGTTGGGCTAAGTGGGTAATAGGTTGGAGAAAATTGTTGTTACGTCGTTTTTTTTGCATGGACGACCCCTTCAGTTGTGCTAGGAGTGCACAACGACTTGAAGAATGTTTCAAACTGGACTTTTGGGTTGGGCTAAGTGGGAAATGGGTTGGGGAAAATTGTTATTACGTTGTTTTTTTTGCCTGGACGACCCCTTCTGTTGAACTAAGAGTGCACAACGACTTGAAGAATATTAAATTGGATTTTGGGTTGGGCTCAGTGGGTCGTGAGTTTTTTTTAATCTTTTTAAGTACTTTGTATGGGATTTTGTATGAGCTTTATTGTGCAGGAAACATGTAAGCAAAGTTTCGGCTACGTAACAACATTTTACAAGTGGGTTCCAACCCAAAAGACCAAATTGCAAACATTCTTTAAGTCGTTGTCCACTCTCAGCTTAACTGCAGGGTTCGATTATGCAAAAAAAAATACTACGTACCGTTAGTGGGGGTGACACTTGGTCTGGGGGGTGAGATTGAGTCAAAGTATTTTTTTTACGGATTTTACCATTTCTCAGGTGCGTCTCTATGACTCTAAATTCTGTTAAAATGGTATAATATGGTATAGTAGCCCAACTCAAAAGTCCAATTTCAAACATTATTCATGTCGTTGTGCACGCTTAGCTCAACTGTAGGGGTCGTCCATGCAAAAAAACGACGTAACAACAATTTTCCCCAACTCATTGTCCGCTTAGCCCAACCCAAAAGTCCAATTTGAAACATTCTTCATGTCGTTGTGCACTCCTAGCTCACCTACAGGGGTCGTCCAGGCAAAAAAAACGACGTAACAACATTTTTCCCCAACCCATTTCCCACTTAGCCTAACCCAAAAGTCCAATTTTAAACATTCTTCAAATCGTTGTGCACTCCTAACACAACTGAAGGGGTCGTCCATGAAAAAAAACGACGTAACAATAATTTTCCCCAACCCATTTCCCACTTAGCCTAACCCAAAAGTCCAATTTTAAACATTCTTCAAATCGTTGTGCACTCCTAACACAACTGAAGGAGTCGTCCATGAAAAAAAAAACGACGTAACAATAATTTTCCCCAACCCAATGCCCACTTATCCCAACCAAAAGTCCAGTTTGAAATATTCTTCAAGTCGTTGTGCCCTCTTAGCACAACTGAAGGGGTCGTCCAGGCAAAAAAAAAACGACGTAACAACATTTTTCCCCAACCCATTTCCCACTTAGCCTAACCCAAAAGTCCAGTTTGAAACATTCTTCAAGTCGTTGTGCACTCCTAACACAACTGAAGGAGTCGTCCATGAAAAAAAACGACGTAACAATAATTTTCCCCAACCCATTTCCCACTTAGCCTAACCCAAAAGTCCAATTTTAAACATTCTTCAAATCGTTGTGCACTCCTAACACAACTGAAGGAGTCGTCCATGAAAAAAAACGACGTAACAATAATTTTCCCCAACCCATTTCCCACTTAGCCTAACCCAAAAGTCCAATTTTAAACATTCTTCAAATCGTTGTGCACTCCTAACACAACTGAAGGGGTCGTCCATGAAAAAAAACGACGTAACAATAATTTTCCCCAACCCATTTCCCACTTAGCCTAACCCAAAAGTCCAATTTTAAACATTCTTCAAATCGTTGTGCACTCCTAACACAACTGAAGGAGTCGTCCATGAAAAAAAAAACGACGTAACAATAATTTTCCCCAACCCAATGCCCACTTATCCCAACCAAAAGTCCAGTTTGAAATATTCTTCAAGTCGTTGTGCACTCTTAGTACAACTGCAGGGGTCATCCATGCAAAGAAAACTACGTAACAACATTTTAAACTAACCTACAGAACCTAAATACACTAATCCTAATCAATGGGTCGTCCAAACAAAAAAAACTACTCCACTAAACCATTTTAACACACTACACCTAACTGATAATTCCTTCTCGCTTCCAAATGTGCACACTTGTGCTATTTGCCTTCCAAAATAGTGCTCCATAATATTGCTCAAACTAGTAAGGACACCTGGCAATTTACCATAATATTATAGTGTAATCGTATTTTTATGGATTTGCGTGTTTTCAAAAGGTCAAGCCATGATGGAAAATAAGAGAGCACATCCATGATGCGTTCGAAAATGTCAGTTAGTACAAATGGTTGCAGGGCGATATCTCCGCGTAGGAAACGAATTTTTCAGATCTGTTAGAAGCGTTTTGTAGGGAATTTAATTAGCTAAAAGATGGCATCATTAACTCATTTTGGCCCAATTTCAGTTAGAACATTAGAGCACACCGCTATCGAATTATCGAATGCTCGTTACGTAATCGCTTGTTTACAATCAACATTCACTGAGGTGTAATAAACCGCCTGCCCTCGGAGCAGAGACTTGGCGACCCAATATCACACAAAACAACAACACTCACAACTGAGTATAAAAAAGAGTGAGGGAAAGGGTTCGAGACCGGTTCGGTTTGCTCTCGTTTTAAAACCACTCTCTCTCGCTCTCTCGCAATCTGTCTGCCTCAATACTGCGTGTGTGTGTGTCACTGTACTTGATGTATGAATGTTTGATTTGTTTTTGTTACAGTCCGATTTGCATTCATAATTTGTGGACTCTGAGCGTTCTGGGCGGCAGGGTTTATAAAGATCTCCAAAACAAACTTTAAACAAATTAAAAAGTCTTTCTATTTAATAAACATAGTAAATGATACTCCTTGACAGTGTTGCCAGATTTTCAGAATGTATTTTAAACACCCATTTGGATATCTACAAAAATATTAACTTCGAAATGTTTGATAACAACTCAAGTAGCGTTACTTCAGGGAAGTGTTGCTAGGATTTCCAAACTCACGATTGGTCGTAAAGGTCCTTCAGATATTTACATTTATGGTAACTTTCATTAAAATTTAAAACATTGAGATTTGAAAATCAATTCATATTTAACAAACGAATTGATAAGATACAACACAATTGTAGACAGTGATGCCAGATATTAAGAATCTTTTTTTCTCTTTGGAAAACAACTCGTCAATTTTTTATCGCAAGCCTTGAATTTGAAATTTTGAAAATATGAGAGATCACAAAATTTTAATTATTTTCTATATCGAAAATCAGTCCAATTGATGCTACATCCCTGTCCAAGGTGGTTTGCCGCAATGGAATACCCCCTTCAGACGAAATTATTTTTCTAGTAATTTTTTGTCTCTCCTCGAAGCTGTTTTTAATCATCCAGCGAGAGTCAACTCTTTAAACTGTTTAACAAATCTATAGAAAATTTCCTAATTTGATTATTTTTTAAAGGTCAAAGCATTGTCATGACAGCTGCAGGTCAAAATAGTTTTTTTTTAAATAAAAAGATCACTTTATCAAAAAAAAAAAAACTAACTTATGGTAATATTACATCTGGGAATAATGACAAATTTTGCGTTGAAAAAGTGTAATTTTACATCAGAAATTGTTAAAATTTTCACCAGTTTCTGTTGAATTTAACATTTTCAGGGTTGTTACGGGAAAGTTGAAAAAAATCCGCGTCATATCCGCGCCGACGTAAACCTTGAATCCACGCGAACCCGCGCCATATAAAAAAATCGCGACCAACATTCAAGAAATGTTATTTCTAAAGAAAAAAACTAATGCAGAAAGTATTTGATAAAAAAAATGAAACTCATTTTATGTTTGAAGGAATGAAAGCAAAAAAATCCTTTTAAACAATACCTCAAGAGACGTCAAGAAAAGTGTCACCAAAAAAAATTCTTTTTACAAATCAGAGGGTCTTAACAATAATTTTGACCAATATAAACAAAATAGAAAATTATAAACCAATATAAACAAAATTTTAAAATCTGATAAATGAAATTTAACTTCAAAATCTAAAATTTTTATATGATTAAATTTAAGATTTCGAAATTCTAAAAATTCAAAATCTATGAATTTTAATACAGATTGTATTTCAAATGCCCTACTAAAATTTAAGAATTTTAGAATTTAAAAATTTGAAAATTTAAAAATTTTAAAAGTTAAAAGTTTAAAAATTGAAGAATTTAAGAATTTAATTATTTAAGAAGTTAAGAATTTAAGAATTTAGGAATTTAAGAATCTAAGAATTTAAATTTTATTTGAGATTTTTCAGATTCTTTTTTTTTGTTTTCGAAATTGTTTTAAATTTAATATTTTTTAGTTTCCAAATTTAGATTTTTTTTTTAATTTTGAATTTTTTTATTTTGATTTTTTTATAAAATTAAAAATAATTTAGGTTAAAAATATTACTCAAAACTCAAAAGAAATTACATATTCAGAGCCGGGTATATTAAGAAATGAGTTTAGTGTAGTAATAATAAGAAGTATTAAGAAAATACAAACAAACAAATCCTCGTAATTCTTGACAATATTTTTCTTAATAAACTTGAAAGTAATTTTATCTATTTATCTATTTATTTATCAAAATTGGCATCCGCGCCGTCCGTTACAACCCTGCATTTTTAGCAAATTATTTCAGCTAAAATTACAATAAAAAGAAAAAATATTTAACCAACAATGTTTTCAACCTTACCAAATTTAACTTTTATTATAAACTGTTTTATTTTTTAATGCAACCCAATTCAATAAATCTTACAGCTCTAAACATTACCATTTTCTTAATTCTTTAAACAATTCAGTTCGATTTACAAAAATAAATATTTCAGAAAATCTAAAATAAGAGAAAATTCTTGTATGTTTGGTAGGCTAAAAACTTGGTTCTATTTCCATAAAATTTGCTAAAAAAAATAATCTTTTTTTTGTGCAAAACTTTTGATAGAAACTTGTTTGCTCACTTAAAAAAAAACTCTTTTTAAAAGCTCGATAACGTTGATATGCCAACATTACGTGCCCGATGGTAAAACATGCCATTCCCATATTTTGAGAGATTTTAAAATTAAACATTTTAGAAAATATTTTTCTTGAAAATACACGGCATCCAGCATCCAATCATAAATAAAAAAATAAATAAAATTGAAATTACAAGCCATGTTATCACCATTTGCAGTCCTATTGTTTTGCGATCATTAGTTTTCAAAATATTTAAGTATAGAGGATTTTTTTTGCGGTATTGTACATCGGAATTTGACACACATTCAAAATATTTTTTTTGAGCCCAAAAAGCTAAATATAATTTTCAATGCAGGAAAATGCATTTCATATAATTTTCTGTTGATATTATTTTTCATTAAAATTTCTACGTTAACACAATTCTCAAAATTCGGTTACGTAATCAGGGTTGCTAGGTTGCCAGATTTTAAGAAACAATTTGAAAAAAACATCTATTTCTTCCAGACTATGTGCATGCATGTTTATTTTGTGAAATCATGTATAAAAATGGAAATAGACTATTTTTAAAAACAATGTGGCTCATTCCTTTGAGATAAGTGGCATTACAGGTTCAAAAGTATTTTTCATCAAGCAAGATTTTTTTAAATATTGGTTAGATCCATACAGCTTATGCAGGGTTGCCAGTTGGTTGCCAGATCTGTAATCATTTTCATAAATAGGAAAAAAACGGACTCCTTATGAACTAATTCCTCTATTGAATAAGGACATAATCCACTTAAGTGTACAGTAGGGTGCCCAGAAAAAATGACCCCCTGCTCCACAAGCAAAAAACGGTTTTATGGGTTATTTTAAGCATCTGTGTAAATTTTGAGCGAAATTGGATGAGATTAACCCATTGATACCCGAGCCTAAAGCTGGCGAAAAAAATGTTTTTCATACAAAAATGCCTTTTTTAAATCGGAAATAACTTTTCAGGATCGAGTTTTACAGCTTTGGTGTGTTCTACAAAGTTGTAGAGCATTAAATTTTCAATAAGAATCTCACTTTTGGGAACATTTGGATGGAAGTAGCGCACCGTGCAGACCAAACCGTAAGAATCTTGGGTTTTCCATACATTTTTTCGATTTTTCCCATACAAACTTCACCTCAGAGTATGAATGGGTAAATGATGACCGATTTTGCTCATATTCGGTCCAGAGTCCTAAAATAGGTCAAGGAACAATATTCAGCTTGTGGAGCGAGGTTTTGAAAAAAAGTCCCATATTCTGGGCACCCTAGTGTACAGTCGATTACAGACTCGATTATCCAAAGGCCTTGGCAAAATTTCACTTCGGATAATCGAATCACGAATTTTTTGTTGTTGTTGTCTTATTTTTGGTTCTTTAGCTTAACTATGACCCCAAAGCTACTCTTAAGTGATAAAAAAAATCCAAGATGGCGGCCAAAATGGCGGTGATGAAATATTGAAAAAATACATTTTCTAATTTAATAGGCATTCAACAATTCAAATTTGACTAAAATGGGGTTGCAGAACTCGAATTTGATGTTAAAAGCAAGACAATAAAAAATTAGGAAAACTTTTTTTTGTTCGTGATTTGATTATCCGAAGTCTCATACAAACCTTTGGATAATCGAGTCTGGACTGTATATCGCTTTAGTAAGAGTTGCCAGAATTTTAAATATTTTTAATCTTTTTAAAAACGTTTGTTATTGACACGTTTTTTTTAAGAAAAAAAAACTTCTAGCAGCCTAAATTAAACTTCATACTCTGTTAAAAAGGTAAAATAAAAAAAAAATATTAAAAACATCGTTACTTAATCCACCTTTAGGTGGTTTGTGCCTTCCTCGCATATTTTCATCAAAATATCTGAGATCCGGCCTCAAAAAAAGTTTATTAAATACACTAAAGTACTTATAACTTTTGATAGGGTTGTCAGATCTTCAACCTTTTGGGCTTGTTGGAAAGGACTTTTGATGACCTATCCAACGATGGGTCGCATGATAGATCCGGACAACTTTTTCATCAAAATATTTGAGATCCGGCCTCAAAAAAGTGTATAAATAACACTTAAGTGCTCATAACTTTTGATGGGGTTGTCAGGTCTTCAATCTTTTGATCGCGTTGGAAAGTTCTTTCAAAAACCTTTCTAACAATATATAGCATGACGGGTCTTCTTACAAAAACCACCTTTTTTATAATATTTCAAACTCTAGCCAAATCGTTTTTTTAGCATAACTTTTGAAGTACTTTTCTAAACTTAATAATATTAACTAGGGTCTCGTGGGACCCCAAGACGAATCGAATGAGACCAAAACGGTCCAAATCGGTCCAGCCAGTCCGGAGATAATCGTGTGCATATTTTTCGGTGCACGGACTCACATCCAGACACACGCGCAGACATTTGTTCAGAATTTGATTCTGAGTCGATAGGTATACGTGAAGATGGGTCTACGAGGTCAAATAAAGAAGTTCATTTTTCGAGTGATTTTATAGCCTTTCCTCATTGAGGTGAGGAAGGCAAAAGTATAAAAGATAAACAAAGCAATAAAAAAAATCAAGTCATTAGGAAAAGCACCCTCTTGCTAAACTTTTCCACCGCTAAACGAAGGAAAAACGTGTTGTTTATCAGTTGACGAAGGCGCCCCCCAACATAAACATTCGTTTCGCTGTATTGGTGCCGCGGACATCCGCCGGGGCCTCATTCCACGACGGTATTGGTACTGTCGCCACCACACCAACAACAAGCAGAGAGAGAGAGAGAGAGGGCAAGAGAAAAACAAGCCGCGAGACTCTGACTTTGCTCAATCGATTCTGAACAACAACAACAACAACAAACAGCCCTCAATAATCTATGCCGAACACAAACACACACGCGCAGACATTTACACCGTACATACACACTGTACTTGATGATGGCAAAACGGTTCAATAAAATAAACATTTCGTTTAGCCTTCCCTCTTGCCGAAGGGGATTTTTTTCACTGGGTATTTGCGAGAAGATAAAATTCAGTGTGATTTTCCATATTGGAATAAACTTTCCAACAAGAAATTGTGTCAACAAGCGAGAAAAACACAACAAGCTTTTCAGGTTAGAATTTTGACAGTTCGCGCTAAACTGTTTACACTTTGTTGCGAAAATGACGTTACGGTTATGCAAAACACCAACCACAACAATGCACACTCGTTTCTTCCTCTTTTTCTTTCCCACAACAAAACACTTACATCACACAGAAGAAGAAATAAAAACGCAAGACAATACAAAACACATTGCCTAACCTCACTCACTCGTTCGCCGACAGAAAGTAAGAAGAATCCTCAATGTTTATCTTTGTTGTTCCCCTCTCCGGCGCGAGCTGCTGTCACAATCTGCCTCTATTTTCGGCGGAGGTACCAACTCTCAAACTTGCTTGGCCTACTACTGCACTGACTGTTGAACAGTTGAAAAATGCGCGTTCTTGCTTCTGCAGCAGGTCGATGCGAACTGAGCACTGAAACAGAGGGAAAAAATCACATGCACCAGACACGGACACGCAGACCAAACCACCAGAGTGCCAACCAACAACAACAAAAACAACACACGGAGGAAAATAAACACGACTTTATTGCTGGGTTGGGTTTTTGTTTTTGTGTAAGTGTGGAGTGAAAAGAATGAGGTTATGAAAAGCTTCACATTTGAATTGTAAACATTGAATTTAGAAAAAAATATGAAAAAAAAAATCTTGACGCATCATTTGCATATTTCGGACGATTCCATTAAAGCTAACAAAACCCCCAAAAACATCATTAACATCATTGTTTACCTTTTTTTGGTAACCTCCGCAAACGTCAAACCATACCAAATGGCTGCCGGATCTTTTCCGGGAGAGATTCGGAAAGAAAAGTTCAAGAAATGTTTGAAAAGTGGTATATTTTAATAACATGGTTGCCAAATTTTTTTAATTTGTCGAAAGAGACTTTAAAATACCTATCTTAACAGAGAGAAAATTCTGGTAGCAATATTTATTAAAATTAATTTTTATTTGAAAATCTAACCAAATTTTACTAAAGTATTACTGATACTTTTCGACAGGGTTGCGAGATCTTCAAGGAGCCATTACACTACCGCAAACAAACAAACAAACTCGGACTTTTTCGTGTTTGACAGTTTGCCAAACTCGCCAACAAGGCAAAATCCAGAGTTTTTTTTTTGAAAAGGTCCTATAAGCAATTGTCTTTCATATGTTTATAGGACCTTATCAAAAAAAAGTCGAGTATGTAATGTATGAAGGCTGACGTTTGTACAAACAAATCCAGGCAAACAAACAAAGCAGGCAAACTGGCAAACTGTCAAAAAGTGCGAGTTTTTTTTTTGCCGTAGTGTAATAGCTTCTTCAGTAAGGGAGGACAGATCATTTTGCGCTCATTTCTATTATTTGGATTCATAACATCCAGCAATAAAAATAGATAAATATATATTTCACGTGAGTTCTACTAACATTAGGCAGTGCTGCCAGATCATCAAATCTAAAAAGTAGGAATTGAATTCATGTCTTCGGTAAAGTTGTTGGTCAAGATTAAGGACTGTGTAAAAAGAAAAAATAATAATTACTTATTTTGCCTTTATCACTGAACTTCTTACAGAATCCAAAATATTGAACAATTGGCAACCATGACTCAAGTTATGACCAGATGAAAGAGATATTTATGTATATTTTTCTTGAAAGTCGGATCTCACTTATCTGTATGCTATGTCTAGATCAATCATCCGACCTATCTATAAATAGGTTAACCAAAGGCCTTGAAAGCCCTGTCTCAAGTTATGACCACCTAAGTAACATTTTTGTATTTTTTTTTTAGCTGGATCTTATTATTTTTATTTTTTTCGTGATTCGATTATCCGAAGTGAAATTTTTCCGAGAATAATCGAGTCTGGACTGTATTTATGTAATATTTTGAAGCCGGATCTTTTGAAAATCTAACTAAGTTTTACTAAAGTACTGATATTTTTAGACAGGGTTGCGAGATCAGTAAGGGTGGACAAATCATTTTGCGCTTTTTTCTTTAATTCGGAATCATAACATCCAACAATAAAAAAAAGAGATATACTTCACATAAGTGCTGCTAACATTAGGCAGTGCTGCCAGATCATCAAACCTAAAGAAATGAGTAGGTAGGCTGTTACAAGCAAACCACGGTGAGCTACAGACGTTCAGACGTCCTGCGCTGTTGATTAGTTTTGCTTTATTCGAACAAAAGAGCTCGCGAAGTCCCTTTGTTCGGTACAATCCATCGTTTTGTTGCTATGGCGAATGCGGAAAATGCGACCCCGGTTCGGAAGCGAAGATATCCTCCGTTTTCCACGGGACCTTTCCTGGTTATGCTGGAAACGACCGGAACGGCCAACCTGGCTCCTTCAACGCTTGCCAAGAAGCTGATTGGGCAGTTCGGCCCCGACTTCGTGAAAGCCATGCCAGTTGGCAAAAAGAAGATGAAGGTGCTCATGAAAACGGCGCGTGCCGCAAACGAGCTGTGCGACTTTCGACATAAAAACCTTACATGCACCATCCCCCAGCGGTTGGTCGAAACCCTTGGCGTTGCCCACATCGGGCTGGAAGTTCCTGACGATGAGCTGAAGGACGCCAGGGCCTACGACAAAACGAAGTGCGTCCAATTCAACAACCCAGATGTGCTCGAAATTCGCCGCATCAAGAAGAAGACCGCAGATGGTGGTGAGACAGCGCTAACTACGACTGTGGTCACCTTCAGCGGTCTGAAACTACCTACCCATGTGGAACTCAACTACGTGCTGTACTCGGTCAAACCCTACAACTACCCGATGCGCCAATGCAAAAATTGCTGGCGTTTTGGGCATGGCGATAAGGGATGCAAATCCAAGAAGAGATGTTTGTTCTGCCCGGAGAAAGAGGTGGCTGACGACCACCAATGCGATCAGACCAACCCAACATGCGTGAACTGTTCCGGGAAACACAGGGCCGACCACAAGGACTGCCCCAAGGCCAAGGAACAAAAAGAAGCAAGTCAAAAGCGTCAGCAGGCATACTCCCAAGGACCTACCGACTGGTTTTCAAGCATCGGTCGGTCAACTACCAACTCGGTGGCATCCGCCAGACCTTCGACGACTCCGTCCGCTCAACTCCAACCGGCTCTCGCCGGACCTTCGACATCCCAGGCCACTCCACGTCAACGCGCGGTCCCCGGAACCAAGAACCCTAAACGAGTTCCCGCGGTTTCAGAAAGTCAACATGAACACAGGCCGAAAAAGAGAGTCGTTGTCGACTCCCACGGCAACGAGGACATTTTGCCAACATTGGAGCTGAACATCAATGAACCTGTCGCCAATGCCATCAAGGAGGGAGTGGATTCGACGACCATGTCGGAACTAATCTCCAAGCTG